>NW_026571095.1:28274434-28649434 GCF_026225935.1 Boleophthalmus pectinirostris | reverse complement strand
TCAATTCTTCATCCTCGGTGTCACTTCTGAGCAACTCCGTGACCTTCGGAGGTAAACGGAGCGTCGCTTCCTCTTCTGTGTCGCTGTCGTCAGACTCAGCATCAGTTCCAGTTAGAATTATTCCAGCCTTTCTGAATCCCGCATGGTTTCAGTGTCACTGAAGTCCAGGTTTTGTCGATCCATTCAGTGACTTCCAGGAAAGTCTCATGTTGCGTCCTCCTGGTGTCACAAGTTTCTCACTCACTCCAAATTGGCAAAATGGTGGCACGGTGAGTGGCTAGCACTCATGCCTCACAGCAAGAAGGTTCCGCGTTCGATCCCCGGGTCGTCGGGTCTTTCTGTGTGGAGTTTGCATATTTCTCCCCATGTCTGAATGGGTTTCCTCTGGGCACTCCACTTTCCCCCATCAACCTAAAACATGCTACGCAGGTCTCCAGGAAGAACAGTTGACAGCCAAGGTCAGTTAAATACAGTCAATGAACCTGCCCAGGGACGACAGGTGGAAATTAGCACTGATGCTACAACCTGGTACAATGCATTTCTCCAGTTAAGGTTAATGTAAAAATTGTACACTGTCCCTGTCTGAAATAAATAAATGTCTAATCTTTTTTCTGCTGCTCAATTACCGTTTTCAGCTGCAGATTTCACTACTTGCATCTTGTAATCTGCAAAATCAGATTTTTTTTTAAGGCATTTGTGTTCAGTTTTCTCAGTCGTCTTTATAAGTTTGTTTAAACATTAAATTTTCAGTGGTACAGAAGTAATGGTGCGATCGACTGACATGATACAGACAGAACAGAGGCTCTTTCTACAGGAGACATGCGCAGTAGAGTGAAGTGACAGTGGTGCAGGAGGAACAGGAGTAGCAGATACTGACACACAAGACTAGAGCCTCTCACGGCTGTCAGTGTGAACATGTTAATGAAAGTCACACCAGAGTATAAGTTGCAGGAAACACCCAAATCATGAAAAAAGTAGAGCCCGACCGATATGGATTTTGTTGTGGCCGATATGAAACGGATATAATGGGAGTTGGAGCTGCCGATAGCCGATATATAATCACCGATATATTTCAGTTGATGTAAAAAATTTCACTGTAAAATCTTGAACTTGTTTCAAAAACTTAGGTTTGGCTCTAGTGGATTCTAAATTGGGTTTATTTAGGCAACATTTATTGTTATTCTGACTCTTTATATCATATTTATGTCATATTTACAGACAGTAAGATTGGCCTAATGGCATTTTTTGCATCACATTCTAGCTACTAGTGATGGGTTTCCAGTTTTTTTTGGAAAAACCGGCTCTTTTGGCTCGGCTCACTAAAGCAGCTGGCTCTTTCGGCTCCCAAGTGACTCTTGAGATTGTTTTGTTGCAAGCAGGACTAAACCAGAACTGAACCAGGACTGAAAAAGGACTAAACCAGGACTAAACAGATTTAAACCAGGACTAAAACAGATTTAAACCATGTGTGAAAACAGGACTAAACCAGAACTTAACCAGGTCTGAGTGTCGGGACTCGGTTTTCTATCTCTCTCCTTCACTCGAGCCCAAGATTAGTCCTGGTTTATTTATTTTATGCTGAACTGCAGCCCAAATATGCACTTTTTTTTTTATCCTATGCACACGCAGATTTCTGAAAGTTTACGTTTTCAGCCGCTGCTGCTGTCAAACTACGGGTCTACATGCGGCATGAAGAGAAAAAGTGAGAAAAAGAGAAAACACAGCTCCCAATAAGAAAACATGCTCCCGTTGTTCGCTCTAAGAGCCGCTTCCGATCGCGACCGACCCATAACTCCTAGCTAGTAAATAAACTACCGCTATTAGCCTTTAGCCGTAAAAACGTGCGCGCACCGCGGTAATTAATTATATGCATAAATGTGGATCATTCACACGTCTATTCACAGCTCATTTACATATCAATGCAGGTCCAGTAACAAATATACGGCCAATACAGTCACTTTACAATAGACCAATAGAAAACAGTCTGTTTATGTGCGGGAGCTACAGCAGCTAATCGCTAACAAAACCTAAACTAGCTTAAAAGTCGATGTATGTCCAACACTCACCGCTCACACAGGCTCCTCCTCACATCACAAGTCTGCACTAATAAATGTCCTTTTAATCCAGACTCAAACCGATTGTCAGTAAAAAGAATATAATCTCAGTGTTGCGCACGGCTGCGGGTGTAAACAAACACACGTGAGTGAAGTGACGTCACTCTGGTGGTGTGTTCAGGGACAGTACAGACACACACAGACAAATTACACCGCAGATAAATACTGATGTGGAGCCACATATTAGGACATTTATCTGTCTGTAAATTGGATTAAATGAACATAATGTAGAGAGTCTAAGCTTTATAACGAGGTATAACATGCCCACGTGACATATCGGCCCATATCAGCAAGCATATCGGCCGATAGCCGATATGTCTCCAGGTGCCCATATTGGCCGATAATATCGGCCAACCGATATATCGGTCAGGCTCTAGAAAAAAGTGTGACTTATAGTCCGAAAAATACAGTATCTATCAGTGGAATAAGTGTATCACAATAAAAGTGACGCTTGACGCAGACGATTTGACGCTGGACCATAATTTGGGCTTTAGTGGCAGCAGAAAGAAGCAGAGAAGGAGAATTAGGGGAAAGCAACATTCAGGACAGAAATGAACCTTTCCTGAATAGTTTTAGAATGAACTTGAGCAGTTTCAGATCAAATCTAAGAGCACATGGACCACTGAAGGATTACACAGATATAAGACCACATGGGAATATCAAAGAAAGTACTATGAGTGTTTTGGTTATTATTGTGGTATCGGAATCGGTATTGAAGTTTATGTTGAAATATAGTTTGAAACAACACTAATAAAAATGAACAGAGGCAAATCCTTCAGCTGCGGCTCCTTCTGAAGTGAACCTTTCTTTCAAACTGATGACGCACGAGATCAATACAGATTATCCACCCGCTTGCACTATTTTGTATTTTTCAAAGGATTATTATTGGCTCTGAAGTATTTTTGATGTGTATTTTGTCCCCATGGACCTAGGACAGTCTAATCTGCCTTTTAACTGCCTCTCTTGGGAAATTTAAGACATAGGTTGAGCTGTAGGAGGGAACTCTGCGGGGACTCTCCCATAATAGAAAACCTTATGTCGTCGCAGGTTTTGTTTAAAGATTTACAGTTTATTCGATGAAAAAGTGCAATTAGTGTTCAGTAAATCCAAAGAAGTGCTCATTAAAAAGTGCTTTGTCATTATTTTAGTCTTACGGGGGGGTGTGATGTGATTCTTTGGAGCTTACCATGTTATAATGTTGTTCCCTCATCAAAAATACGCCTGTTTTTTGTCATCAGTGCATGTTTGTGTCATCTAGTGATCTCTCCTGGGCCTTATTCGAACCCTCCTTATGGTTAGTACAGCAGTGGCGGAAGTAAAAGTACAGATACTGGAGCAAAAAAATCAGTAAAAGTACTGTATTACATGAAAAAAATCTGCATTAAAAAGTATTAAAGTACCTGTTTTAAAATGGACTTAAAGAGTAAAATTAAAAGTATTTCGCACAGGTTTTGAGATCTAATAAAGCTTCAAATGTACTGATTTTGAGAAAGATTTATGTTGAATTTTGTTCAATGGAAACAACTGAATCAATCGCTTTTTTTTCAAGTCGAGCTGTTTTTATCTGTGTATTTGATCAAATAAACCCCTCAGGCTCTTCAAGTTGTTGCAAACAATAATAGAAAGTACTTTTACTTTTCAGTCTTGTTCAAAAAGTAGTAGGAGTTCCTGTTAAAACATATTTCCTTTTATTTTATTGTTTGGAAAATGGGCTGACTCTCCCTTTGCTCTCCACGCTAAGTCACTCCCCCTTCAGCGCTCTATCACATTGCATCGGGTTTGTGAAGTTTTATTGTATATTTTTATATATTTGTGAAAAAATGCCCGAGGAGAGAAAGTAGTGGAGTAGAAAGTACAGATATATGTTCTCACATGTACTGAAGTAAAAATATCTACTATAAAATCGACCTAAGTAAAGTACAGATACCTTTTTTTTTAACATTACTTTACTAGTTTTACTTTATTATGTAAGTAAGATTCTGTCCAATACTCGGTCCACAGGTCTACATCATCCATACCTTCATGCAACAATTCTCCATAAATACACAAAAACATGATACAAAACAATTAGGGGTGTAACGGTACAAGTATTCGTGCCAAACTGTTTCAGTACGGGACATTTGGTTCAGTATAGGGCTGTGCACGAGTGAGTTTGCGCAGTTTGTGTGTGTTTACATTTTACCACTACATGTGCAGCTACACAAAAGGCTCGGCTCTTTAATATTCACGTTTGAACTGGTCCGTGATTGGGGCAGTGTTTCCCGCAGCGCTTTATAGTTAGGGCAGCCGCTTTGACAAAAAAAATGCCCCCCACCTTGACTAAGTCCCTCTGAACCACGTGAATCCTCGCAAAAAACTATGGTCCTCACTTTCACCGGCACGGACTCTCTGCCACTGCCCCGCCCCCCCGCAGATCTGCACTTACTCCAGACAATGTGAATAAGTTGTTTCTTTTGGCCAAAAATATGAAGACTAAGTAAAACTTCATGCTGGAACTGTTAGTGCTGCGCTTTACTTTTAGAAAAGTTTTGTTTACTGTTTACAAGGAATTAATTTTTTCTAATATTTCCACCATTTGTTGCTTATTTGAGAATATTTTATTTAACTTATTAGTATCACCAAGCAGCACTTTGCATTTATTTTATTTTCCTGTTTGTATAATGTTAAAACAAATTTTAGTTTAATAAACACACAAATAAACAACAAGCAAATGGTTTTACATTTTGTTCCCATACTGTACCGAAAATGAACCGAACCGTGACCTCAAAACCGAATTACTTGTCGAACTGTGATATTTGTACCGTTACACCCCTAAAAACAATGCACCACAACTTCACAAACCTGATGCGATGTGCAGTAGTTTCATTAGCAGGATGCACGCTGATTGTGTTGTGATTGCGCTCTGAAGGTGGAGTGACTTAGCATGGAGAGCAAAAATGAAACTGAAACTTATGAAACATGCCAATACACTGTTTTTGGTGAATATATTAATTTCAAAACAATAAAAGGTAACATCGTGGCTTAAATGCTAAGGATAGGTAAGGTGTAGTCTTAAAAATGCATTCAAAAATATTCACGTCAAGTTAATTCTTTACAAAATGTCCTGTTGAGGGTTCCGTAGTCTCCCATAGGATTGTTTAGTCAGATCAGACGCTTCTCGTGTTTATACATTAATGACTGTTTAAATGTGGAATAGACTCGGAGACAGGCTGTGATTTGAAATGTCAGGTTGAAAACGGCGAGCGTCATAATACAGTGAGTCATGTGTCTTCCACTGAGCGCTCGGCTGTCAGTGCTCGTACAATACGGCTCCGTACAGGACAATGCCGGGGTGGGTCTGATTGGAGTGCGGAGTCAAATTGCCGTGTTAAATGTCACTTCAGTCATTTGTCTCCCGTTGAAATACTTTGGAAAGCTTGTCATGTCAGAATCCACCCACTAACAAGATGTTTCCATTTTTCAAGCTGTTTTTTTTTTTTTTTTTTTTTTGCGTTCTAGGCCATACACGTAGGTAGGAGTTTTATTTATCCCACGAAAACTCATTGAATCATCGCATCAATTCCTAAACAGTTCATTTATAGAAAAAACACGTCGAGGACTATGTTTTTGTGGAACTACACACAAAGCCGGAAGACGTTTGGAAACATAACGACGAAGAAAATTACTTCCTTTTGGGCTCTGTTGGCGAAAGTAACTCAATAAGCACATCAGTAACCCGGTTATGATCGGGTTTTTTGAGTATCCCGGTTTCTTGATGGTGCATGTATACGCAGTAACCCGGTTTCAGTAACCCGGTTATGGCAGTATCCCGGTTATTAGAAACCGGGTTAGTGTAGCTGGTTTATTCCGATAGTAACCGGGTTACTTGTGGCATGTAAACGCAGTATCCCGGTTACTGCAACATAAAGTTGAGTGCGCATGCGTCCAAAAGACACTTTCCAGCCTTTCACCACAACAGTAGCAACATAAATAAATTGACCAACATAAATAAAGTGACCAAATGAGTGAAATGACTGTAAAATTAAGAGCTGCGCTAAACCTGCACACGTACAATCTGCACTCGTACGACCTGCACTCGTGTGATCGCTGAAAAGCTAAAACATGAACTATCTCCTATACTCTATACGCACAGAACACACTTACCATCATTAGCGCCTCTTCTGTCACAGAAATAACACACATAATCCACAGAGTCGTGTCATTTAGTCCAAAAGAAACTGATCGCATCAGCGGCACAAGGAGCGAGTTGTTTTTATCGCCGCTAACAGTTTATGCTAATTAGCCAAACGGTCTTAAGTTTCGTTTCTGTAAAACGTAAACAAATGTGATCAGAGCTGAATTATCTGATCAAACGGGCTGATGTGTCTATAGTGTTTATGGTTTATATGTTGTAAAGTTGAGTTTATTTATGCAGAAGATTTTAATGAAGAATCTGCACAGTGGATTGTGGGAGATCTCGTAGCTCCTTAGCTTCTTATGCTAAAGGAGCTCACGGTTTGTATTTTTCCTGGTTTATGAAATTGATTTAAGTTAATTTCTGCGCCTGCGCATTTGTAAGATTATGTCAAGAAACCGGGATACTCCATTTGATCATGTATACGCAGTAACCCGAATACTGACATAACCGGGATATGGCTAATAACCGGGTTATTGATGTGCATGTATACGCACCCATTGTGTTATACAGGGTTCCAACGGTCATGGAAGTTAAGGTTAAGGTTAAGGTTCTTTAATTGTCATTCAAGCATGCGAGAGAACACATGACAGAACGAAATGTGCTCCCCGAGGCCCAGTGATCCAGAGAGTTAAAAACAATAATAAATAAGCAATATTAAAAAGTAAAACAACAACATTTAGCAGTTCCCATGGACAAGTACAAGTAAAAATGTGGCAAGATCCAGAGGCAGCCCAAGCAAGAAGTCAGTGTGCACTGTTCAAAAGTCTGACAGCCTCAGGAAAGAAGCTGAACTTCAGCCGAGATGTTCTGGCTTTAATGCTCCTCAGTCTCCTCCCAGGGGGCAGAGTCCTGGACAAGTCATGGAATTGTGTAAATGCAATGAAAGTTTTGGAAAAGTCATGGAATTTTAGTATCTCTTTCACACAACTACACTTCTGTTAAGTTCTCGTTAGGCTATTATGATTATTTCCGAACATATGCACCTTTTGTTTAAAAGAGACGACAATAAATGCACTGACAGAATTTTGAATGTTAAAAACTATAACACCAAACCATAAGGTGAGTGGAAAGGGTTAACATTTCATATTTAGCCCTAAAAATCTGATCAATTCTACACATGTAGGTGCTGTAAAGTCATGGAAAATTCACTTAAGGTCATGGGGTTTTGAAAAGTTTTGAGATTTTGTCAGTGAAAAATGTGGGAGTGGGAACCCTGATTATATTTTGTCTAACTTAATTAAAATAACTAAATTAAAAATGTAATTGTAACGTTCCATTATGTTCGACAGATCCACAGTTCCAACCAGCTTCCCGTAAGTGACATTGAAGCTGCGATTAGTGTCACATCCCCCATGAAAAGCTTTGGCAGGTTGTGAAAACCGCTGCTGCTAAATCCATTGTTTTATCACATGCCCATTGTCGGCAACTACACCAGAACTCGTCATCCATCATGTTTCCAGAGTCTCCAGTAAGCGTGAAGAGAGCCTATTGTGTTTTAATAGCATTATCTACTGTTCACACTCCAGATTTGTCAACTTTATTGCAGATTTGCAGCTTTAAAAAGGTCTAATTATTAAGTTTTGTCCTCAATTTTAAGTATTAGGTGACATTACAAAAGACTGTCAAGTGTTTCGGATTACAGACCCATTTTCACGCCCACTGTGACGTACTTAATTCATCGTCCGATTTAATTTTCTTAAATCAGTGATGCATGTAGGATTCGGCAGTAGGGTTGTGCAAAACTATCCCAATCAATATCAATATCAATATATCGTATCGTTTAAAAGAGACGACCATAAATGCACTGACAGTATTTTAATACCAAACCATAAGGTGAGTGGAAAGAGTTAATATAACTACTACACATGCAGGTGCCGTAAAGTCATGGAAAATTCACTTTAGGTCATGAAAAAGTCAAATTTTGTCAGTGAAAAAGAGCGGGAACCTTGGATTTCATCTCTGGAATGGCCTATTTCTACTGAACTAAAGCTAAAAGGTAAACGTTAACATGGAAACTGCCTTTTACTGACATCACAAGGTGGTATGGAGCATTTTGAGCTTTGCAGATGTAGACTAATAATAAAGAATAACTTAAACATGTGTGAATGAAACAAAACACAACTCACCAATTCCTGATCGCCGCTTTTGTTATTGTTTACCCCTTATCTTCCAAAGCGAGTTCATTTCGCCGGATTGTCTCTGAGCTTCCCTCTTGGCTCGTCTTTGGGAATAACACCAGGTTTGTTTTATTAGTGAGAAATGAGTCACGTCTGCTCTATCTGCGCAACCTTTTCAGCTCCAGATCTGGGGAGGTGATCGTGTCTCCCAGGCTAATTGTTTGGTGTGCCCTGATTGGACTTGTTAGAGGAAATGGGACTTTAATACAGAGACGCGAGGTGGTCCGGCGTGTGCTGCTGCCGCTGCTACGCTTTAATAAAAAGGGAGACTGGTGGGTCGGGGGGGCTTTTGGGATTGGTTGTTGCTTCAGAAAAACAAAACAAATCACGTAATCGCAACTTGAAATTGTGTTTGTGGAGGGTTCGGAGCCTCGTCGTTTTATTTCTCAGTAGATTTGGCGGAAAAATGGAGAAAATTTTCAAGAAATTTACTGCTGTAGAGTTTATTAACAGATAATATATACAGATCACCATGGAGTCTACCCTCCTTTTGCTCTCCGCGCTAAGTCACTCCCCCTTCAGAGCGCTATCACATTACAAGTGAAGTTGTAGGGTATTGTTTTCTATCATTTTTTAATATGTTTACGTAGAATTGTCCTGTGGGGGCATGGATGGCGTAGGCTTGTGGGTGGAGCATTGCTTTGCTTTGAAAAGAGCCTGGGAGAGATCGCTAGATTACTCAGACATGCACGGATGACATTTAAAACAGGAGGGAGGGAACAGCATTATAACATGGTAGAAAATAAGCTCCAAAAAGTCGATTTTGGTGGCTGCTTGTCTCCTTGGAGATGGTTTTGTTTTTTTGGTTTTTTTGGTTTTGGTTTCTCAACAAGAAAAGTGGCAAAGACAAAGCACAGAAACAGTGTAAAGGTCAAGTTAGCTCTTATATACATTAACACGCAGTCCATGGCATTTAATAGTAAGGTTGTGCTTTTATTTTGGTAGCTTGTTATAATGAAACGATGCAAAGTAAACACAGCAACGTTAATGGTGAAAAACAAAACAACGGTGAAAAGTTATATTTAAAAAAACAGTCGACAGGGGAACAAGGTTTGTTTGACTTGTGAATGTATATTTGAGCTGCTTGTTATTTGTATCGAATTAATGTTAAAATATGGATAACGGTTAAACAATGTAATGAGCTAGTGATGCTGTAATCTTATGGTCATTTCTGTTACTTTGTTCTTGTTTGCTCTTGCGTTGGTTCTATGACACGGCAAGGAAAGATTAAAAAGTCAACAGACCGAATGATCTGCATGTTGCGTTGTCCTTCTGCAGCCTGAACTGAAACGCTCTACAAAAACGCAGACAGGACCACCTATCTCATTAGAAATGTTAAAATTTAGCTTTTTGTGATTATTTTATTGTCTATTTTTTTCAGTATTACTGGTTCAATCGAATGATGAAAAGAAACAGAAATGAGCGACATCTAAAGTCCAAATAGGCGACTTATAGATCCTTTTATTGCTGGTTTAATTACTGTTTTTTATTGTTTAAACTTGAGTAATATTGATTGTTCAGAGAGACACGATCACTCAGTCAACAATAAAATATCCTCATTAATGTTCAATAATGGTCACCTTTATTTTGTGATTTACAAATAATGTCTATTGACTTGGGTCGCGAAGGTTTGTGACTTTTAAAATACGGGTCCCCAGAAAAAAAGTTTGGGAAACACTGTTCCTCATCATTGGTCAGTCTTAACTCTTGGCTTAGTCCTACATTTGTTCTGTGTTAGTCCTGGGTTAGTCCTGGGTTAGTCCTGGGTTAGTCCTGGGTTAGTCCTGGGTTAGTCCTGGGTTATCACAGGCACGGGCAGTAACGGGTGGAATGTTAACGGGTTCAGGCGGGTGCGGGTCTCTAAAAATGGACCCGTGCAGGACTCTGGGTCGGGTCACGTTGGTCGTGGGGCTCTTAGTGCTGCGGTGATTCATTTTTGCAGTTATTGCGACAGCCCCATGAGCCACTTTTGTCACCTTTTTCTGTACGTTTTTTGAAACTAACTCCCTTGTGACGCACCACTTTTGGAACACACAAAAAAAAAAAAACGTTTGTCTTTCTCCTGATTAGAGCAGTTGCAGCAAACATGTAGACTGCACAGAATTTAGGCATTTTGGTGCCGAGTCAATGGAGGTAAAAGGAGTTCTGTGCGTCTGTCTTTACTTCTTGACCCCCATCTGATACCCAGCAATAGATTCGATACTCAATTTTGATACCACGATGATAAAAAAAACTCTTTATTTACACAATAGAGTGTAATTTTCAACATATTTATCTGTATATCTGTGTAATCTCTCAGTGAATATATTTATATTTCTGATGTTGTCCTGGGCTAGTCCTGGTTTAGACCTGGTTTAGACATGATTTAGTCCTGGTTTAGTTCTGGTTTAGACTCCCACCCTCTAAAGCACAGGTGTCAAACATACGGCCCGGGGGCCAGATCCGGCCCTCCAAGACCTTTAATCTGGCCCTCAGCTGATTTTCTACTAAAATAGTTTAATTATATTTTCTATTAAAATCGTGTTAATTTTCTGTGGTGTTTATCACAGCAGCGTCTCCAGCGTCTCTGTACGTGGCCCCTCCCACCAGAGCAGCACAAATGAAGACTTGTCTCTTTCCAAACGCTCTTAAAGGACGATCGTTTTGACTGTTGACCGTGACACCCTCATCAGAAAAATGTCCAACATGAGAAAAGTGGAGCCGAGTGCAGGATTTTACAACAAAAATTGACTTATTCCTGTTTGCATACAAGTTCATGTTAAAACATTGTGTTGAAATTGTATTTTTCTTAAAGTTTCAGGTTGTTCATAATATTATAATATTTTGTAAAAGAAAGAGTTCATCAATTAAAAAAGATTTCTGTAATAGATTTGTGTTTCTCTGCACAAATATTTGAACTTATTGTTATTTTTGGGGTTTATATGACATGAGTTTTTTGATCCGGCCCCTTTGGGATCAAAGTCAGTTGGATACGGCCCCCGGACCAAAATGAGTTTGACACCCCTGCTCTAAAGTCTTGGTTTAGACCTGATTTAGTCCTTGTTTAGTCCTCATTTAGACTATGGTTTTGCCCTAGATTAGACCTGATTTAGTCCTTGTTTAGTCCTGGTTTAGACTATAGTTTTGGTTCTAGTTTAGACCTGATGTAGTCCTCAGTAATCTCTCAGTGGTTCAGGTAGGTTCCATAGTGGTTCATGGGCGTACACTAGTCTTTGCGCTCTTATATTTCTTCTGATACAGCTCAAGATCATTCTAAAGCTATTCGGGAAAGCTTCATTTGTGTCCCGCGAGTGTGACTTTTTCAGTATCGATACCTGCTCAAATGAGTATCCAAGTTTCGATACTAGTTTTAGCATCGATTGGTATCAGATTATTGACACTTTTGACAACCCCGCTGCGCCGTACTCCGAAGCGTTCAAGGTAAAGCAGTAACATCTCCATGGAGACAAGTCGGAAAAGTTGTCTCCTCGTTTTGACACAGGTTTCGTCGTGTGGCTGGTCTCACGTTTTCAGAGTTTTCGCTGTTTGATTGACAGCCGTGAGCCCGTGTGTGGACAGAGGAGGCAGGTGTCCGGTAAATTGCAGCAGAGGATGGAGGAGGATGGAGGAAGGAGGAGGAGGAGGCGAGGGGCGTCTTTGACAGATTCTACCCCAGGCTCGGCGTGCTCTCTCCAGGTGTGATTTAGCACAACCACTGCCTCAGGGGCTGGAGGAATCGCTACTGCCTCGAGTCTGTCATAACAAAACACGGTGAGAACTGCAAATAGACTCCCAAACTATGTTCCAATGTCGTCACTCTGGAAGCTAGATACAATTTTAAACTCAATAAACCTTTTTCACAACAGCCGGAAGTGCCCCGATGTAGTTAAACGTCTCTTCTGGTTAATGCTTTTCTGTGGCAAAATATCTGTGGAAATATAATAATATATAATATCGAGATATTTTTTAAACACGATGTGGATTTTGACGTATGTATAGATATAACGCTTATATTCAGTTCGGATTTGACCGCTTCTCTTGTCTGCGTCCGTGATTTTGCTCGCTTCTGTCTCCTTCACTCCTCACCTGGTTTAGACCTGGTTTAGACCTGGTTTAGACCTGGTTTAGACCTGATATAGACAGTGCATTTAGTCCTAGTTTAGACCTGATTTAGTCCTGGTTTAGACTTGATTTAATCTTGGTTATATTTCTGATGTTGTCCTGGGCTAGTCCTGGTTTAGACATGATTTAATCCTATTTTAGTTCCTGGTTTAGACTATGGGTTTGCCCTAGTTTAGATGTGATTTAGTCCTTGTTTAGTCCTGGTTTAGACCTGATTTAGTCCTGGTTTAAGTTCTGGTTTAGTCCTAATTTAGACTGGGTTTTAATTCTGGTTTAGACTTGATTTAATCTTGGTTATAGTTCTGATGTTGTCCTGGGCTAGTCCTGGTTTAGACCTGATTTAGTCCTTGTTTAGTCCTGGTTTAGACTATATATTTTGGTTCTAGTTTAGACCTGATGTAGTCCTGGTTTAGTCCTTGTTTAGTTCCTGGTTTAGACTATGGTTTTACCCTAGTTTAGACCTGATTTAGTCCTAGTTTAGACTATGCTTTTCCATTAGTTCAAACCTAATTTAGTCCTTGTTTAGTCCTGGTTTAGACTATGGTTTTGGTCCTAGTTTAGACCTGATGTAGTCCTAGTTTACTCATGATTTAGACAATCGTTTTGGTCCTGGTTTAGAGTTGTATTAGTCCTTTTTACTCCTGGTTTAGCCTATGGTTTTGGCCCTAGTTTAAACCTGATTTAGTCCTGGTTTAGTTCCTGGTTCTGGTTTAGACTATGGTTTTGCCCTAGTTTAGACCTGATTTAGTCCTTTTTTAGTTCCTGGTATAGACTATGGTTTATTTTCTGGAGTAGACTATAGTTTTGGTTTTAGTTTAGACCTGATTTAGTCCTGGTTTAGTCCTTGTTTACTCCGGGTTTATAGTTTTGCCCAAGTTTAGACCCGTTTTATTCCTTGTTTAGTCCTGGTGTAGACTACGGTTTTGGTCTTAGTTTAGACCTGATTTAGTCCTTTTTTAGTTCCTGGTATAGACTATGGTTTATTTTCTGGAGTAGACTATAGTTTTGGTTTTAGTTTAGACCTGATTTAGTCCTGGTTTAGTCCTTGTTTACTCCGGGTTTATAGTTTTGCCCAAGTTTAGACCCGTTTTATTCCTTGTTTAGTCCTGGTGTAGACTACGGTTTTGGTCTTAGTTTAGACCTCATTTAGTCCTTGTTTACTCCTGGTTTAGACTATGGTTTTGCCCTAGTTTAGACTTGATTTAGTCCTGGTTTAGTTCCTGGTTTAGAGAATTGTTTGGCCTTAGTTTAGACCTAATTTAGTCCTGGTTTAGACTATGGTTTTGGTTCTAGTTTAGACCTGATTTAGTCCTTGTTTTCTCATGATTTAGACAATCGTTTGGTTTTAGTTTAGACTTGTTTTAGTCCTTGTTTAGTCCTGGTTTAGCCTATGGTTTTGGTCCTAGTTTAAACCTAATTTAGTCCTGGTTTAGTTCCTGGTTTAGACTATAGTTTTGCCGTATTTTAGACCTGATATAGTCCTGGTTTAGTTCCTGGTTTAGTCCTGGTTTAGTCCTGGTTTAGTTCCTAGTTTAGACTATAGCTTTGCCATAGTTTAGACCTGATGTAGTCCTGGTTTAGTCCGAGTTTGGATCATGACTTTGCCTTTGTTTAGACCTGATGTAGTCCGGGTTTAGTTCCTGGTTTAGAGAATCGTTTGGCCCTAGTTTAGACCTGTTTTAGTCCTTGTTTACTCCTGGTTTAGACTATGGTTTTGCCCTAGTTTAAACCTGATTTAGTCCTGGTTTAGTTCCTGGTTTAGAGAATTGTTTGGCCTTAGTTTAGACCTAATTTAGTCCTGGTTTAGACTATGGTTTTGGTTCTAATTTAGACCTGATTTAGTCCTTGTTTACTCATGATTTAGACAATCGTTTGGTTTTAGTTTAGACTTGTTTTAGTCCTTGTTTAGTCCTGGTTTAGCCTATGGTTTTGGCCCTAGTGTAGACCTGATTTAGTCCTGGTTTGGACTTGTTTTAGTCCTTGTTTACTCCTGGTTTAGACAGTGGTTTTGGCCCTAATTTAATCCTGATTTAGTCCTTGTTTGCTCCTGGTTTAAACTATAGTTTTGGTCCTAGTTTAGACTTGTTTTAGTCCTGGTTTAGTTCCTGGTTTAGACTTTGGTTTTCCCCTAGTTTAGATCTGATTTAGTCATGGTTTAGTCCTTATTTACTCCTGGTTTAGACTATGGTTTTGGTCTTAGTTTAGACCTGATTTAGTCCTTGTTTACTCCTGGTTTAGACAATGGCTTTGCCCTAGTTTAGACCTGATTTAGTCCTGGTTTAGTTCCTGGTTTAGAGAATTGTTTGGCCTTAGTTTAGACCTAATTTAGTCCTGGTTTAGACTATGGTTTTGGTTCTAATTTAGACCTGATTTAGTCCTTGTTTACTCCTGGTTTAGACAATGGCTTTGCCCTAGTTTAGACCTGATTTAGTCCTGGTTTAGTTCCTGGTTTAGAGAATTGTTTGGCCTTAGTTTAGACCTAATTTAGTCCTGGTTTAGACTATGGTTTTGGTTCTAATTTAGACCTGATTTAGTCCTTGTTTACTCATGATTTAGACGATCATTTGATCCTAGTTTAGACTTGTTTTAGTCCTTGTTTAGTCCTGGTTTAGCCTATGGTTTTGGCCCTAGTGTAGACCTGATTTAGTCCTGGTTTGGACTTGTTTTAGTCCTTGTTTACTCCTGGTTTAGACAGTGGTTTTGGCCCTAATTTAATCCTGATTTAGTCCTTGTTTACTCATGATTTAGACATTCGTTTTGGTCCTAGTTTAGACTTGTTTTAGTCCTTGTTTAGTCCTGGTTTAGACTTGTTTTAGTCCTTGTTTAGTCCTAGTTTAGACTTGTTTTAGTCCTTGTTTAGTCCTAGTTTAGACTTGTTTTAGTCCTTGTTTAGTCCTGGTTTAGACTTGTTTTAGTCCTTGTTTAGTCCTAGTTTAGACTTGTTTTAGTCCTTGTTTAGTCCTGGTTTAGACTTGTTTTAGTCCTTGTTTACTCCTGGTTTAGCCTATGGTTTTGGCCCTAATTTAGACCTGATGTAGTCCTGGTTTAGTCCTGGTTTAAATGTGTTTATGAGTACGGTTCATCATATAAACTACGCTGTACAGAAATGTGCCGTCAAACCTGTCAAACTCACTTTAACGCGAGCGCGAGGACACAGCGCAGACAGAGAGCGCTCCTAATACTCTACTTTCATTATCCTCCTTCACAGAGACGTGACCTTTTATATCAGCGCATTATGTCAAATCACCGTGGAAATGAGCATCGCGACGCCTGATTGGACGAGAGGCGCCGTCATCTGCCGCTGGTTAAACACTGTGTCCTTGGGTTGATTAAGCCCGAGTGGAAAATCAACTGTCGCGATCAGATTCAGCGTAAAAGCCGTACCAGATTAAAATAAATAAAGATCAGATAAAAGTGTTGATAGTGGTAAAGCTGCAGGATTACTCACAGTTTAATAGAAATCGCAAAGGTTTCTCACATAACTTAGGTTACATTTACACTGAAACAAATCACCATATCAGAAACTATTTGCGTCCAGACTAGGGATGGGCATGATTAGTCGATTAATCGATAATTGATCATTAAGAATTTCATCGATTACGTTCATTTTAATCAACAAACCGAATGTAGGTTGCTGTGCGTAGTGTGACCAAACAGGGTCTGTACATGTGTCTCTCTGCATCAGAAGGAGCGAGACACAAACAGTGGGTCAGTCTGCAACGTTCCGAAGCACAAATGCGAATTTAACGATGATTTGTACAAGAAATTCCTCGATTTCCGTTGCGTTCGGGACAAGTGTGAGTCCATGTGCACAGTGAACAAAGCAGCACATATGTTTCTGTGTCCAGTGGGAAAAAGTTTTACCAGGTGAGAGTCGCGCAATGTCGATGACGAGTCCCCACCTCCCTCCCCCCGTACGGTGTCCTGGTTTTGACAAACGTAAATATGGTCACACTAACCTGTATTCACCTGAGTCATGTCTTTTAATCCGACAGAAATTGAACCGCATCAGCGACACAAGAGCTGTAGTTTTATCTTCGCTGAGTTTATGCAAATTAGCGATGCGGTTTTAAGTTTTGTTTCTGTGAGAGTTGCGCAAAACTGCATTAAACACATGATAATGTCAAACGGGCTGATGTGGCTCTAGAGTCGTTACGGTTTATATGTCGTAAAGTTTAATTTATTTATGCAGATTAGTAGTGCAGATAGTAATAATAATGATGATCATTTTAATATAAAAACGTTAATGATTAATCGATAATCGATCGTTAATTCTTCCGACGATCGATTCAGAAAATTTCATCGAATGCCCATCCCTAGTCCAGACACTTCTTCGCTTCGCTCCTTGTGTTGCTGATGCGGTTCAGCTTCTGTCGGACTTAAAAAGGACACAACTTAGTGAAATATGAGTGTTCTTTCTGTGACAGAGGGGTGTTCTGCTGATGGTGAGTCTGTTCTGTGCTTCTATCGTGTTGGAGATGGTTCATGTTAATTTTACATCTGCAGGTCGTATGCATAAGCCGTTTATATGAATGGACATATATTCTAGTGTCTTAGCATTTTGGCGGTGAATTACTTCGTGGTGCATAGACCTCGACGCAGATTCATAAATCAAATATGACGGTGACAAGGCGATGGCGGCAGCGTGAGTTGAGCTGAGTTGATGCAGACGTTGACGGTTTAATCTCGGTTTAGTCCTTGTTTAAACTTGATTTAGTCCTGGTTTAGTCCTAGTTTAGACTTGATTTATTTCTGGTTTAGTCCTTGTTTAGACTTGATTTAGTCCTGGTTTAGTCCTAGTTTTAGTTTGGTTTAGTCCTTGTTTAGACTTGATTTAGTCCTGGTTTAGTCCTAGTTTAATCTAGGTTTAGTCCTTTTTTAGACTTGATTTAGTCCTGGTTTAGTCCTTGTTTAGACTTGATTTATTTCTGGTTTAGTCCTTGTTTAGACTTGATTTAGTCCTGGTTTAGTCCTTGTTTAGACTTGATTTAGTCCTGGTTTAGTCCTAGTTTAGTCCTAGTTTAATCCAGGTTTAGTCCTTGTTTAGACTTGATTTAGTCCTGGTTTAGTCCTTGTTTAGACTTGATTTAGTCCTGGTTTAGTCCTTGTTTAGACTTGATTTAGTCCTGGTTTAGTCCTTGTTTAGACTTGATTTAGTCCTGGTTTAGTCCTTGTTTAGACTTGATTTATTTCTGGTTTAGTCCTTGTTTAGACTTGATTTAGTCCTGGTTTAGTCCTTGTTTAGACTTGATTTATTTCTGGTTTAGTCCTTGTTTAGACTTGATTTAGTCCTGGTTTAGTCCTTGTTTAGACTTGATTTATTTCTGGTTTAGTCCTTGTTTAGACTTGATTTAGTCCTGGTTTAGTCCTTGTTTAGACTTGATTTATTTCTGGTTTAGTCCTTGTTTAGACTTGATTTAGTCCTGTTAATTTTACATCTGCAGGTCGTATGCATAAGCCGTTTATATGAATGGACATATATTCTAGTGTCTTAGCATTTTGGCGGTGAATTACTTCGTGGTGCATAGACCTCGACGCAGATTCATAAATCAAAAATGACGGTGACAAGGCGATGGCGGCAGCGTGAGTCGAGCTGAGTTGATGCAGACGTTGACGGTCTTTTTGTGGACCGCGTAGTAGCAAGTGGTTCTATCTCCGCTGTTTCCCGTTTGTCTCTGGTTTGTTTAAACTGTTTTCCGCAATAGCGTCACATGACCGATGTCACGAACCTAGAAAATCAGGAAGGCACAAGTCACAGTGACGTGGTCCAACAAGGGCAACTACAGCTCCTACGTCAGCGTATCAGCGTTTTCAGGCGTCCACACAGTACCAGATCAGATCCGTACTCAGATGAATTCGTGGGAGATGGCAGCACCAGATCGTTCCGTCTCTGAGGCCATTTTCCATCGGATTAGTGTGAACAAACACTGCGTCCACAACGAAAACGACTAGTGTGGACGGGGCCTCTATCTGCGTAAAAAACTGCCATGCCTGTAGTTTAGATCTGTACAAATATTTTCTGAAATGTGCTGCTTGTATCAGTTTGTCAGTTCAGGTTTCAGTGTTTTTGTCAATTCTTCTGGACGATTTCAAAATATGAACTTTGAACTAAGTCCCGTTATCGCATAAATTACAAATCTAAACACAATTCAATATTTTCCCCAAACACATTTATTTGAACAAAAAATAAATGTTAAATTGGGGGGAAAAAAATGACCTTTCCTGAATAATATATGTTTAAATTAAAATTACATTGTTTTGTTTTGTTTTTTATAATCGTTCATTTGGTTTATTATAATCTTTTAAATCTGTATCAAGTCAAAATTGAGTTTGAAATGACAATACGACTCTTTGCCAATCACAGTTTATCACCTTTGCCTCACCAATCACCTCTTGTCAACATATTTTTACAAGAAAATTTGACCTAGTTTAGTCCTGATTTAGACTATAGTTTCAGTCCTACTTTAGACCTGATTTAGTTCTGATTCAGTCCTGGTTTAGTCCTGTTTTAGGCTACGGGTTTAGTCCTAGTTAAGGTCCCGAGTCCCTGATTTAGTCCTAGTTTAGACCTGGTTAAGTTCCTGATTTAGTCCTAGTTTAGACCTGGTTAAGTTCTTGATTTAGTCCTAGTTTAGACCTGGTTAAGTTCCTGATTTAGTCCTAGTTTAGACCTGGTTAAGTTCTTGATTTAGTCCTAGTTTAGACCTGGTTAAGTTCCTGATTTAGTCCCTGATTTAGTCCTAGTTTAGACCTGGTTAAATTCCTGATTTAGTCCCTGATTTAGTCCTAGTTTAGACCTGGTTAAATTCCTGATTTAGTCCTAGTTTAGACCTGGTTAAGTTCTTGATTTAGTCCTAGTTTAGACCTGGTTAAGTTCCTGATTTAGTCCTAGTTTAGACCTGGTTAAGTTCCTGATTTAGTCCCTGATTTAGTCCTAGTTTAGACCTGGTTAAATTCCTGATTTAATCCCTGATTTAGTCCTAGTTTAGACCTGGTTAAAGTTCCTGATTTAGTCCTAGTTTAGACCTGGTTAAGTTCCTGATTTATCCTAGTTTAGACCTGGTTAAGTTCTTGATTTAGTCCTAGTTTAGACCTGGTTAAGTTCCTGATTTAGTCCTAGTTTAGACCTGGTTAAGTTCCTGATTTAGTCCTAGTTTAGACCTGGTTAAATTCCTGATTTAGTCCTAGTTTAGACCTGGTTAAGTTCTGATTTAGTCCTAGTTTAGACCTGGTTAAGTTCCTGATTTAGTCTTGATTTAGTCCTAGTTTAGACCTGGTTAAGTTCCTGATTTAGTCCCTTGATTTAGTCCTAGTTTAGACCTGGTTAAATTCCTGATTTAGTCCCTGATTTAGTCCTAGTTTAGACTTGGTTAAATTCCTGATTTAGTCCTAGTTTAGACCTGGTTTAAGTTTCTGATTTAGTCCTATTTAGTCCTAGTTTAGACCTGGTTAAGTTCCTGATTTAGTCCTAGTTTAGACCTGGTTAAGTTCCTGATTTAGTCCTAGTTTAGACCTGGTTAAGTTTCTGATTTAGTCCCTGATGTAGTCCTAGTTTAGCCGTGGGTAAATTCCTTATTTAGTCCTGGTTTAGACTGTGGATTTAGTCCTGGTTTACTGGTTTAGTCCAGATTTAGACTTGATTTAGTTGTGTTTTAGTTCCTAGTTTAGACTCTGGGCTTAATCCTGGTTTAGTCCATATGACACAGATGAATAAATGTCGATTAGAACGGCTCCTGAAAGCTTTTTCCAAAACTACGACAGATATTTTCTCAATGAAACCTCCTCCTTTCCTCCTTCTCTCTTTCTCTTCCTCCTCTTTCTCTCTCACCTTTATAAATCCCTGTATAATCCACTTAAACACAGTTCTGTCATTCCTCAAGGACGTCGCCGAGTTCCTGAGTCCTGAGTTTCTTGTGCATCAAAAAAAATAGAAAAAGTGTTTGTAATGTCCACACCTTTAGTTATTGATCCAAAATCCTGGTTTAGTTCCGGTTTAGGCTGTGAGTTTTGTGGTTTTGAATGAATTTTGGTTTAGTCCTGGTTTATACTATGATTTTGGTCCTAGTTTAGACCTGATTTAGTCCTTGTTTAGTCCTGGTTTAGTCCTGCTTTAGTTCCTGTTTTAGACTGTGGTTTAGATCCTAGTTTAGACCTGATGTAGTCCTGGTTTAGTTCTGGTTTAGTTCTGGTTTAGTCCTGGTTTAGTCCTGGTTTTAGTTTTTGGTCTTGTTTAGTTCCTAGTTTAGGTCCTAGTTTAGACCTGATGTAGTTCTGGTTTAGTCCTGGTTTATACTATGATTTTGGTCCTAGTTTTAGACCTGATTTAGTCCTTGTTTAGTCCTGGTTTAGACTGCGGTTTAGGTCCTAGTTTAGACCTGATGTAGTCCTGGTTTAGTTCCTAGTTTAGGTCCTAGTTTAGACCTGATGTAGTCCTGGTTTAGTTCCTGGTTTATTGTGGTTCAATCCTAGTTTAGACCTGATTTAGTCCTGTTTAACTCCTGTTTTAGTCTATGGTTTTGGCCTAGTTTCAGACCTGCTCTGGTCCTGGTTCAGTTCCCGGTTTAGTCTGCGGGCTTAAACTTGTGGACTGTAAATGCAAACAGGAGCTGGTATCTCCGTGTGACGTATGTGGATGTAAATTGTGGAGCAAACAGCCTCGAGGTGAGTCAACATTATCTCAATCAAACAGAGATCTCGTGTAATGGGCCCAAACAGACTTTAAGCCTCTGCTGTCGATGAAATGTTCATAAATATTCATACTGTAAGATTACGGACCAAGAAAATAATGAAAACTAAATCTGAAAACGTTTTATTGTCATTGTACCGAGTTTCAATATTTGCCTTAGTATAAATTATTATCTGATTTTCTGAACTTTTGTGGGTTTAATTGTGGTTCAATCTTTGTTCAGACTTGATTTCACCCTGGTTAAGTTCTTGGTTTAGTCCTGGTTTAGGCTATGGTTTCAGTCCTAGTTTGGACCTGATTTAGTCCTAGTTTAATCCAGGTTTAGTCCTTGTTTAGAGTTGATTTAGTCCTGGTTTAGTCCTTGTTTAGACTTGATTTAGTCCTGGTTTAGTCCTAGTTTAGTCCTAGTTTAATTTATTTACTTGTTTAGTCCTGGTTTAGTTCTTAGTTTAGTCCTTAGTTTAGACTTGATTTAGTCCTGGTTTAGTCCTGGTTTAGTCCTGTTTACTTGATTTAGGTTTAGTCCTAGGGTTTAGTCCTTGTTTAGACTTGATTTAGTCCTGGTTTTAGTCCTTGTTTTAGACTTGATTTATTTAGTCCTGGTTTAGTCCTTGTTTAGTCCTAGTTTAGTCCTAGTTTAATCCAGGTTTAGTCCTTGTTTAGACTTGATTTAGTCCTGGTTTAGTCCTAGTTTAGTCCTAGTTTAATCCAGGTTTAGTCCTTGTTTAGACTTGATTTATTTCTGGTTTAGTCCTAGTTTAGACTTGATTTAGTCCTGGTTTAGTCCTTGTTTAGACTTGATTTATTCCTGGTTAAATTGATGATTTAGTCCTTATTTAGACCTGATTTAGTCCTGGTTAAGTTCCTGGTTTAGACTATGGTTTCAGTCCTAGTTTGGACCTGATTTAGTCCTGTTTCAGTCTGGGGTTAGACCCGATTTAGTCCTGGTTAAGTTCCTAGTTTAGTCCTGGTTAGGAAGATGGTTTCAGTCCTAGTTTGGACCTGATTTAGTCCTGATTTAGTCCTTGTTCATATCTGATTTAGTCGTGGTTTAGTCCAGGTTTAGACTACGGGTTTAGTCCTGTTTACGCTGTGCTTTTAGTCCTAGTTTAGACCTGATTTAGTACTGGTGTAGTCCTTGTTTAGTTCTGGTTTAGACCTGATTTAGTCTTGGTTCAGTCCTGGTTTAGACCTGATTTAGTTCTGGCTCAGTTCCTGGTTCAGACTTTGGGTTTAATCCTGTTTTAAACCAGGTGAATTTGGTGTTGGAAGCCTTCAAAACTACAACACAAAGTTTACACACCTGACCACAGATTTTCTCAGTAATACCAGCTGCGTTTGTCTCGACTTCTGTAGTTTTTTTATGGATTAGTCTCAGATTTTTGACTTTTGACCGACCCGCTTCCCGTTGTCTTTCAGCTTGACGCGGACCGTGATGAGGAGGAGGTCTTCTGCGACATCAGACAAACTTTGGACAACAAACTCTTCGCTTCTTCAGAACCTGCAGCCGGTGAGTTTACACACTGAACCTCTACTTTTTCACAACTCATTTTTATTTTAGTGTTTCTTTACTGTAATGAAGTGAGTCTGTGAGTTTATTAATCAAGATGAATCAGAACTGAAGCAAACTGGCGAAACGTATTCCCTTTTAAACCTTTGTTCATGCGGGCTCGCCTCTCCGTAGATCTGACCTGTGGCTTAGCCTGGTCACCTGATTATTACCTGGTTCCCGAAGAATTGACCAGGTTTTGTGTTCACCCTGTGTGTCCATGTGTCTGTCCACCCACGATAATTCCACCATTTATGGACCGATTTTCACCAAATTTAATACGTGGGTCAAGCCCCCGTGCCCGATGCCGCAAAAAAAAGTTTGGCGATGATCCGAGGTCATTTGAGGTCACACGGGTCAATTAAAAGGCCACGCCATTATAAAGGATTGGCAGTTTCGGCAATTTCTGAGCCGTCTGCGGGCTAAAATATTCACCAAATCATCACAGAAGTTGGCTCACACATAACCGGGGTTTGGGCTGGGCTCCTCATAAGCTGCTTAAGTGGTGATGAACTGGCCCCACCGATGTCTCATGGGGGACCAGGTTGCTATTTCTGATTGAGCTTGTTTATACTGTGGAACATTCATTTATAGAGACTAGGGATGGGCATTCGATGAAATTTTCTTAATCGATCGTCGGAAGAATTAACGATCGATTATCGATTAGTCATTAACGTTTTTATATTAAAATGATCATCATTATTATTACTATCTGCACTACTAATCTGCATAAATACATTCAACTTTACGACATATAAACCGTAACGACTCTAGAGCCACATCAGCCTGTTTGACATTATAATGTGTTTAATTCAGTTTTGCGCAACTCTCACAGAAACAAAACTTAAAACCGCATCGCTAATTTGCATAAACTCAGCGAAGATAAAACTACAGCTCTTGTGTCGCTGATGCTGGTTCAACTTCTGTTGGATTAAAAGACATGACTCAGGTGAATACAGGTTAGTGTGACCAGATTTGCGTTTTTCAAAACCAGGACACCGTACGGGGGGAGGGAGGTTGGGACTCGTCATCGACATTGCGCGACTCTCACCTGGTAAAACTTTTTCCCACTGGACACCGAAACATATGTGCTGCTTTGTTCACTGTGCACATGGACTCACACTTGTCCCGAACGCAACAGAAAGCGTGGAATTTCTTGTACAAATCATCGTTAAATACACATTTGTGCTTCGGCACGTTGCAGACTGACCCACTGTTTGTGTTTGCTCGCTCCTTCTGAGTGCAGAGCTACATGTATGGACCCCTGTTTGGTCACGCTACGCACAGCAACCTACATTCGGTTTGTCGATTAAAATTAACGTAATCGATGAAATTCTTAATGATCAATTATCGATTAATCGATTAATCATGCTCATCCCTAATAGAGACCCAAAATAGTACATAGTTGGAACAGTTACGTTATGAGAAAGCTTTAATTCCGAATACTAATAATTTAATTCTGAATAAAAATGTATTCGTCTTTAAAAAGTCCATGTAAACACTTAATTCCTAGTGAAAATGATTATTCAGAATCAAACTTAATTCTAAAGTAAGTGCACCCACTTTCTTCAGAATTAAGTTTGATTCTGAATAATCATTTTCAGTAGGAATTAAGTTTATTCCGATTTTAAAGCCGAATTCATTTATTCCTTGATCATGTAAATGTTTATTCTTCTTAAAAATAATTCCAGTTGTTCAGCGCATGATGCAATCTGGACGATCCGGCTCCACCAGTCCTCGCTTCAGACTTTCATCCATTGCTCTTTGGATTTGCGAGCGGGATGAGGGAGTGGGCTGAGTTAGAGCAGCTGTTGACTCAGTTTGTCTTCCTCCTCCCTTGTCCGACACTCTTCCCTTCTTAAGCGTGATGAGAGAATTATCATTGGAACCACAGCGAAAAAAGTTTGGATCATGTTTGTGTCCGTGGCATAACGACAAACCGAGATGACAGAAAAGCCGATAGCAGCTGAAGTGTGTGTTTTCTTCCGGTCGACATAAAAATGTTCGCGTCCCTGTCCAATCCGTACCTTTCCAGACCCCCAGACGTTGAGCGGAATTAAATAAAGGCGATTTCACTACTGTAAAGTCATGGAAAATTCACTTTAGTTCATAAAAAAGTAATGGAAAAGTTTTGAAACTCCACGTCTGTTTTTGATGAAGAAACATTTTGACATTGACTATAAAATTGCGTAACATGGGCCCTTGAATATGTAAGAAAGATCACACGATATGGGACTTAAATGTCTGATACTTCCATGTCTGATTGCTCATTATGGCAAAACACATGGGAATCTTTATGTACTTTTACCAGCTTGTCCCTTGTGCTTAAACATTACGCTTATATTACTCAGACGATCTATAGACTCAGAGACCGGACTGTACTGTACTTCTTCTGCAGTACACAAGGATGATGGAGGAGAGGACAGTCTGAGCTCATGTGTTTTTTAGAGAAATAATAATGACAGATGGAGCTACTTTATAGATGATTCACTATGTAGACAGTATAAAGAAGTGGACTGAGGGAGTGTGACGCCACCTACAGCGTTCAGACAAATGAAGCTCATCGAGGCTTGCAGTGATTATGGATCATCTGTAACCAGGGACAATATTGGCTCTATTTATTCTTACGTCACAAACTTCTGGTGTAAGTCCCGACACTGGGCTCTTCCGACCGACTGTGATCAGGATCAGAATCATGGAGAATGGATTAATATGAACATTTTAAGACCAAAATGACAGTGGCTCACAGCAGCAGCAGCAGTTACAGAGAGAGGGGCCACGATATTCCAGTTTAAAGCTGGATGTACACTGTGCGATTTTTGGCTTTTTTTGAGCAGATTTTTCACTCGTTGGGATCGGGCCAAGTTTTCACTTAATCGTGTGTCGTGCTTTGTGTAGTAACATGGAGTAACGAGGGGCGTCGAACTCAAATTCACAGAGGACCAAAATTAAAAACTGGGACTAAGTCATGGGCCAAAGTAAATATTTATTGAAAAATGTCAACATCTGAATGTTTTCTCTTCTTTTGAGATATGTAATGTTAAACCTTTTCTTATTAAAATAAATGTATAATAATAGTTTTGCTTAAACATTGAATCCAGAACAAACATAATATAAAATAATAACATTTTAAATTAATAATATCACTATAGTTTATCTGTAGCCGGTGGGCAGCTCTAATACATATTTGATATGATCTGGCAGGCCAAATATAATAATATCGTGGGCCAAATTTGGTCCCTGGGCCTGAGTTTGACATGTCTGGATTAATACCTCATGACCAGCTCCCGAGCAGCAATTGTAGGTTACAAGAATATCAAACCTGTTTGAAATCCAGTCAGCTTTTGTGAGATTTTCGCTCTGTTGAAGTCGTTTGTATAGTGTGAGAACATGAATCGTGGGTTGTGAACTTTTAAACCCTGCGATTTGGTCGTTCAGTTTGAGCACAGTGTATATCCGACATTAGTCAATTGGAGCCAGAGTCAGAAGGACCCGGAAGAGCACATTAGTTATGTTCATTTATATATACAGTCGATGGTAAAATCAGGTAACATGGCACACGGTCCAGTCCAATCTGTCAAAGTCTTTCCTTGTTAAATAGGCGCAAACTTTAAAACTTCATTACAGCCAAACAAACCTGCTTCACAAAATGTCACTCTTCACAGCGTCTAACTCATTTCAATTACACACCTCCATGGCTGCAGGTATCAGAGCATATGACCACCGACGGAAGCCCAGCTGGGACATGCCGTCTTCTGCACAAAATTAACGGGCAAAAACAGGCCATGATTTATAAACTTACCTACATCATTTTCACCATGACCTCTTTACAGTTGCCACTTGTATATAGGCTCTTCATTTATGCTTTTCTCATCTGACCTATTTTAGTTTTGTTTTCAGCTTGTTTTCTCATTATGGACAGAACAAATGAAGCACTTGAGAAATGTGAATACTGTACTAACAGAGCCATATGTTTTATGTGAACACAACAAACATATGGCTCATATGTTTGTACTGTCACCACAGAATGAGTCTGGTGATTATGGATTTAAAAACCATATGAGACATCTGTATTTCTGCCTGTGAAGTAATTAAAATGCTCACAGTGCATTCCTGAATTTTGCTAAAAGAAGACTTTGGACTAATGGATCAATGAAACAAAATACAACTCCAGGTTTGTTTTTGATTAGGGGTCAACAATTAAAGCTCACTAGGGATGGGCATGATTTTGTCGACTAATCGATAATTAAGAATTTCATCGATCAGGTTCATTTTGTGTTGCTGTGAGGAGACGAGGCTGTTTCTGACACAAACACTGGAGCTGTGGCCTCACAGTCCCACATTTGGACTCTGGCTCCTTGGAGACACTGAACCTCTCAGTGAGTGTGTTTACAGCACATCAGTGTCCCGGTTTGATCGGGGTTTTTGAGTTTCCCGGTTTCATCATGGTGCATGTAAACGCAGTATCCCAGTTACTGCAACATAAAGCTGAGTGTGCATCCAAAAGACAAACACTTTTCAGTCTTTTCATCACAACTTTAGCCAAAATAAATAAAGTGACCAACATAACTGAAGTGAGTGAAATGATGTTAAAGAGCTGCACACATCTGATCTCTGAAAACATGAACCATCTTCAGCGCGACACACACACAGAACAGACTCACCACCATCATCAACATCATCTGTCACAGAGAAAACACTCATATTCCACTGAGTCGTGTCCTTTAGTCCCACAGAAGCTGAACTGCATCAGCGCACAAGGAAAGAGCTGTTTTTTCAGCACTTATGTTTATGCAAATTAGCCATGTGCTTTTTAAGTTTGTTTCAAACTATTTTGTTTTCAAACACATTCAACAAATGTGTCAAAGCTGCATTAAACACATTATAATCTCAAACGGGCTGATGTGGCTCTAGAGTGGTTATGGTTTATATGTTGTAAAGTTGAGTTTATTTATGCAGATTAGTAATAGTAGTAATAATGATGAGAATGTTAATATAAAAACGTTAATAATTAATCAAAAATTGATCGTTAATTGTCCCAACATTAAGAAAAATGCCCATTCCTAAAACTCACCAAATTCAATTTTGTGTAATGTGTCATTCAAAGGTGCACTGTGTAACTTTTCTTGTAACGTGCCCACCAGTTACTTGTCTCCATTGAGATGTTATGACTTTACCTCCAATATTCCATAGTATGGCATTAAACTTTTCAATCTCCATAGAAACAATCAGGAAACGTCTCCAGGTAAACCACAATTTACAGGTGAGATCTGTGAAGAGGTGACACCACTCAATCAGAGCAAAAAAAAACACCCATAATCAAATAAATAGATCTTATATCAGTTTAAAACTATATTGTGGAACATTACAGGCAAAGCAACAGCGTCTCTATGGCCGCAGATCCCCAACATGAAAAGTTACACAATGCACCTTTAAGTAAAACACTCCCCGTTTCTTCATACTTTACTTCACTTGTAGTGGTTTGCAGAATCACAATTAGACATATTTTTGTGTCGTTTAGTTTCTTCCCCTGCATTCCAAACTAAATGATGCAATGAAATGCAACACACACCTTTTCAAAAATATTATAATTTTGTTTTTCCAAATTGTCCTTGATTCAGATGGTTCAAATACCTGCACGTAGTTTCTCAGATGGGTAGAAAAGCAAAACTATTCCTGGGTCAAATAACAAGGTTGGCTCTAGCGTCGTCGTCAAACTGAAATGTCAAACTTGATTTCAACACTGAAGAAGAGGCGAGAAACTGAATACTGATTCCAATACAACAAAAACACTCTTTCTTTAGACAATAGAATGTGATTTTCAACATTAAATCAGTACTTTCTTTTATTTTACCATGTGGTCTTATATCTGTGTAATCCCTCAGTGGGTATTCAATTCAATATTCTTAATTGATCGTCGAGAGAAATAACCCACGATAGGTGAAATCTGCGAAGTAGTCAACGTTATATTTTACAATTATTATATCTGTTTTAAGGCTGTAAAACTCCTCACCACAAACTTTATACACTTTTCTTAACCAGGACAGTTACAACCGTTTGGCATCCTTCTTAAAACTTATTTCTGCTGTCATCCTTTTGTTATTTTCCTCCTTCTTTATGTAATGAACCGAAGATTAATTTATTCCACAATGGAGTCCTGTTTTGGAGACCCACACCTGCGCAGTACAACACCGCACCCGCCCGTTAACCCGAGATTATGTCAAACTTTTGCGCTGCACATGCCACGGACTGAATCAAGACTAAACCAGGAATAACCCAGGACTGAACTAGGACTAAAACAGGGCTAAACCAGAACTGAACCAGGACTCACAATCGGGGCAGGCTCAGAGGTGACCGCAGGAGAAAGGACCGACGGAGAGCTCCACACCTCACGGTAAGCGCGACAATTGCCTGATCGCGCTGCACTTCAGAATCACACTGCTCACGATCGAACATTTATGTAAATTTGTCAAACTGAACACATTCTGTACTGTACAGGACACACGACACGGAGGAGATTGATTGACAACGATCTACAATCCCTCAGCCAATCAGGACGCAGGGGGAGGAACACAATACACGCTCATACGCTATAAATAAAAAAAGCAAAGCAAAATTGCACAAAAAAAAATCTGCGAGACCGCGAAAGGTGAACCACAATATAGCGAAGGATGACGATGTTGTGATGAAAAGACTGAAAAGTGTTTGTCTTTTGGACACATACACACTCAACTTTATGTTGCAGTAACCGGGATACTGCGTTTACATGCACCATGATGAAACCTGAAACTCAAAAAACCTGATCATAGCTGGACACTGATGTGCTGTAAACACACTCACTGAGAGGTACAGCGTCTCCAAGGAGCCAGAGTCCAAACGTGGGACTGTGAGGTACAAGCTCCAGTGTTTTTGCTGTCAGATGCAGCCTCGTCTCCTTACACTACACACAGCAACCTTCATTCAGTTTGTTGATTAAAAATGAACGTGATCGACGAAATTCTTAATGATCAGTTATCGATTAGTCGACTAATCGTGCCCATCCCTAGTCCAGGTAGGTTCCATAGTGGTCCATGGGCATGTGTGTGGCTATTTTTTTTTTGTATTGATACCTGACCTAGTTTTGATACTAGTTTTAGTATCTATTAGTATTTAATTTCGATACTTTGGACAACCTTAGTCAGCATACTAAAAACTAAAATCTAATGCTAAGTTACAATTACTTGAATTAAGAAGGTTTTATCATGATTTGAGTAACTTTATCTACCAATGGAACAAGACTTTGTACCTTATTTTCCGGGCTATTAGACGCGCTCTTAAGCCTCAACCCCATCAAAAAATGACTGCACGCCCCACAATCCAGAGCGCCCTATACACGAATCCACTCAGGTGTCCCAGCACAACTTCAGGAAACTACAAAGCCGCACCACCCGCAGCGCACGCAAACACACACGGAGCAGACAGCGACCGCACAGCGAAAAACACCCGCAGACACACTCATCACTCCACGCCGACGAGGAACACGGAGGAACGAACCGAAAAAGCGAGTGCAATGTGCCACTTCTAGACACGACTGAACAACTGAGTCACTGCGAACACGCCGACAATCCAGCGGTCCCAGACAGCACCCTCCCTACACGCCACAACTGAACAAAGCCCAGAGTCACCGTGAACGAACAAACAAAGTCCCACTGACCCATCCAAACTGTTGTGTTTCATTTAAAGTCCGGTGCGGTTTATTTGTGAAAAAAGTTTGAAAATAGACCATTCAATGACAGTGCGTCTTATAATGCAGAGCACCTAAAAGTGTGGAAAATACGGTACTTAAAATATGAAAATACATCTTGCTACTCAACTCTTTGCACTTAAAATAAGAAACAAAATTGAATGTTGCTTGAATTAAGAAAACTACACTTATTCCATTGGTGGATCGTTTTACCTGTTACTCAAATAAAGTAAAATGTTCTTAATCTAAAGGTGCACTGTAAAGGTGTAACTTTCTGGTTGAGGGTCTGTCTCCTGCTCGTTTCCATGGAGATGTGCCTGAAATGTTCCGCAGTACGGCCAACGAGACTTGCAAGCCAAATCACAGGTTACGTTTGTAGATTTTTTGTCATGTACAGATATTTTTGAGCAATAAATATAACACGTGTAGTCGAATAAAGCCTGAACAGTTTAAACCAATAGCATTAACATCACCATGGAGACAAACCTCATCCAGAAAAGTTCCAGAGTGCACCTTAAAGTCATTTGAACGTACCTGGATATTGCTTTTCGCAGAGCAGCATCACGTCAAGGCGGCAGACTGCTTGTGTGTGGTAATGTTGGCCTATTTCTTATGCAAGCGCTGTAGCCCGGTGCCAGTGAATCGTAGGTGTGCTCACAGTCGAAGTGATAGGGAACATAGAGAGGAGGTGTTTGGCACAAATATCAGAATAAATGAATATGCAAAAGTCGTTTAATGTGGAGGTGATGATGAATGGGGTTGAATGCGTTATGTAATCGACTGATACATGTCCAGATGTGTAAAAGAGCTGTTTCACGTAAAATCTTTAGCAGCAAATGAGAGGAGCTATTCGTTTTGATTATTGTTTTTACAGCTAAAATGAAAAGCAGATACTGAAACTTCACATAAATGCATGCTTTTGTCGTATTCCTAGAAAATCAGATACTAATCGGTACTAAAACAACATTGCAAAAAGTAGTATCTAAGTTCAAATTTCTCATATTAGGAGGATTTAAACATGCCCTGTGTCATTTTTTGGTAGAGGATCCTTTGTTTTCAATTGCACGACCTAACTCATTTCCATCTAACCTGAAGTAGTGCAAATAAGCTGCTTTATAGTTTCAAATAAATCCACACACAAAACATAAACTCCAAGATTGTATTAAAATAGATCTTCTCAGCTGAACGAACAGAACAGATACAGAGATTTCCTGTTTAATGTTTGCATTTGTGCTTATGTGTTGGATATATTTATGATGAATGAGTTCATTTTCTTACACGGTTTTGTACTTTCTGTCACCTTCTTGATTTGGGGCAGATAAAGTCAAAACACAAGGTCTATATATTATCTGTATATTTGAGTCCTCCTTCTAGGAAATAAAAAAGTCTCAAGTCTCAAGTGTCGTCCATTTGTTTATGTTTATGTATGAAAATAGAGGCGAGAAATCAACATTATTAATATTGCGCCTTATAATCCGGTGCGCTTCGTAGTCTGAAAAATACGGTAATGTTGGTCCATTAGTCTGTCTACATCTCCAAAGTTCAAAATTCTCTGTTCCACCTTGTGATGTCATGTAGGAGTACAGCTCCTTTTACCTTTTGTTCAGTACAAATTGGCAATTCCAGGGCTGAAATCATCCAAATGATTCTAGTGAATGTGGACGGAGTTTTAAAACTTTTGTATTACCACGTGACATCACAAGGTGGAACTGAGTTTTTTCTGTTTCAAAGAAGAAGGATTTGTGTGTTAAACATGTGCGAATGAAACAAAACACAACTCCAGGTCTGTTTGTGATGATGCTTTTCGCTACATCACGAATACCTGAACACTTTTTCTTCCGGTTCTTGTATTTTTTTAAACTTAATCTTTGAATTTCGAAACATAGATGATTATAACACTCTTTATTTAGACAATAGAATGTGATTTTCAGCATTAAATTATAGTACCTGTCTTTTAAACCTGTTCCGATGCAGCTCGAGATCATTCTAAAGTGATTCAGGAAAAGTTCATTGAAAGTTCACGTTTGATTTTTGACACTTTTGACAACCCATCTTCAGACATAGTTCTTATTTTGTTGTTTGGTGAAATGGAGTTTTGGATGCCCTCCCTCCCTGCCTTCCTCCTGCTGTGCTTTGAGGTCTAATTGGGCACTTTGACGTGACTTTTGGAGGCAGTGATCGTGAAATAAGGCTCCCAGACGTGATATAGTGGTTTTGAAGGCTGGGGGTTCACACTGGACTTTGGACAGAAATACTAAACCTCAAACTTTATGTTGTGTTTTCTTTGTCTTCTTCTTTTACTTTTACTTTTACTTCTACTTCTCCTTCTTTCTTTCTTCTTCTTCTTCTCCTTCCTTCTCCTCCTCCTTCTATTTCTTCTGATTCTTCTTCTTCCTTCTCCTCCTTCTTGTTCTTGTTCTTCTTCTCCTTCCTTCTTCTTCCTTCTCTTTCTCCTTCTTCATTCTCCACTTTCTTCCACCTCCTCCTCCTTCCTTCTTCCTTCTGCTCCTTCTTCTTCCTTCTCTTTCTCCTTCTTCTTTCTCCTTCTTCATTCTCCCTCTTCCTTCTTCTTCCTTCTCTTTCTCCTTCTTCTTTCTCCTTCTTCATTCTCCCTCTTCCTTCTTCTTCCTTCTCCTTCTTCTTCTCCTCGTCCTTCCTCTCTTTCTTCCTCCTCCTTCTTCCTTCTGCTTCTCTTCTCCTCCTTCGTCCTTCTGCACTTTCTTCCATCTCCTCCTTCTTAGTCACCTTCTCCTTCTTTTTCTTCTTACTCCTTCTTCATTCTCCCTCTTTTTCCTTCTCCTACTTCTTCTCCTCATCCTTCTTCTCTTTCTTCCTCCTCCTTCTTCTTCCTTCTCCTTCTTCTTTGAACTCCTCTCCTTCCTTCTCCTTCTTTTCCTCCTCCCATCTTCTTCCTCTTCTTTTTCTTCTCCTTCTCCTCCTTCCACTTGTGTTCATTCATAGTTTTGATGTCTTCATTGAGAATCTACAATCTAAATAATCATGGAAATAAAAAAGAAACCGTCCAGACTTGTGTAATTCATCAGAAGCGTGGCTGCTGTGGATCACGACGGTGTTTTGCGCTTTTAACTCTCCAGACGTGTTCGTTCAGCAGCTGTCTGTGCTTGAAACGAAGTGAAAAATAACAACGAGAACTGTCTAAAAGCTCACCTCCAAACCGTCTGCAGAGTGTTTGGTTTTGTTAAAGATCAGCCTTCAGTCTTTGCCGGTAAATGCCACGTGCTGCTGTACTCACCTCCTGCTATTCTGTGCCCTTCACATTTGCTTGTATCTCCGTGCTGCTTATGCCACGAGTCTGTGTTGGTGGTGAGGTGACGCTTTATGGAGTCTTAGTCAGTGTCTGAATGTCCATCGGAGCCCCTCAGTCACTACATACTCCTGCTGTCTTTAGTAGATTCTGTAGGTGTAGTGTAAGGGCACTACTGTCTATAGTTTGGCCAAATGTCAGAGATACTACTTGCTTAAATAAATATGAATCAAAAGCGAGTCATTAATATTGCGTAAGAAAGCTTTCAGAAATATTTGTGTTGATAGGATAGAAATCTGTGGCCTCATTCATCAACCGGTTTCACTTTGTGGAAACTGTCTGACCTCGCAGCATTAGGATTCGTTCTCTCGATAATAGACGGGTACTTTTTTTATTTAACCGATCGCTGCTATTTGGTCATGACGGATGTAATGCGCCAAATCCCGTAGGAAGAAGGGCAATAACGTTTTTCCCCTTGATAAAATTCACCAAACATTCTCTTTGTTTCGGCTTTAAATCCTCGATCTCGGGAATCGTTGCCAACACAGAATGTCTGTCTTCGTCTACATCCATCTCGACCGCTTTGTTTACTGTTGTGCTGTTCCACAAAAGGAACCCAGACAGGCGTGACGAGTTTGACGTCATGGCTTCACAGCTCTTCGTTGATTGGCCGGTGCGCGATCTACAACTTCGGGGGTTCATGCAAACCGTCTAGTGTATTCCGATTCCTGACCTAGTCGCTGGAGAGAAATGAAATTGAGCAGAGGCAGTAGGTGGCGCCAGACTGGCTAAGAAATCTGTGCATATTTGTCTGTCGTTGAGCATAAAATACATATGCATAAACTCTCAAATGAGTCCAGTCGTACATAAAATGTGTGGTGTGTATTTTGTCCATCAGAATATGAATTGTAAAGTTACGACATCAAGAATTACAGTCACAAAATGAAAATGCAGGATAACGCTTTCTTCATTACAAATACGAATTTACAGACGTGACTCTACTGTCAAACGTAAGTCATCACTTCACAGGCATTATTATTTAGCAGAAGCAACATCGATCGAGGACTGAACCTTGTTGGAGTTCATATACAATTTTCGTGTAACAAGAAGAACGTTTGTGTTCGTTTGTTGTGGCTTTCTTCCAGTTTCCGCCTACTTCAGCGCAGAATTGTGTTGTTAATGATGACGTGTAGGTCGGATGAATGCAACCTGACCTTTCAGACTGAAGTCGCATGTCAAAAGATCTGATATGTATCGGTTTAAGGAGCACATATCCAAGTGGTCTGGGTCTTATTTGAAAAAATCAGATCTGTGTCGTTCAGACTGTCATTAAAAGATCAGATACAGGTCGCAAAGGGGCGAAACATCAGATTTGGATCACTTCAGAGTGCAGTCTGAAGGTAGACTAAGGCTACCTTTGCATAAATAGTAGTTTTTGCATGAGCTCCCCCCTGCAAGTGTAGTGTTGTGAGTGCAGTTTGGGTCAGATACACAGTTATATGTAGTATTTCTGAGAGGTTTTGTCACGCCCTCTTTTCAGTCGACCGATCGATAAGCAGAACACGTCTACCTTTAGTCCACCTAGAATTTCTTTAGCCCCAAAAACCAAGACAAGCCAATCTGAACATGAGCTCCTCCAATCACCATCAGTCACACAAAGCAGAGTGGGTGACGTGTCTTGCCCAAGGACACAGCCAACCAAACTGCCAACCTCTGCTGGGCTCTAAGCATGTGGTATATGAAGAAAAACAAATAATATAGCCATTTTGACTTTCGTATGTGTCATTATCTCTACCCACAGAGCAATGTTTGAAATGTGTATTTGCTGTAGTTTTTACTTAAAGGTCCTTATTGCAGAAAATTTACTCTCGTGAGCATTTTAGCCAATGTTTTTACCTCATCAAAAACATATCTGGACAATGTAAAACACCACTCCAGGTCTGTTTATGATGAGGAAACAACATAACAACATAGACGAGAATACAGCGTAATATGGGCTCTTTCCAGTATTTGAGGCCAAGAATAAATGTACAGAACATACATTATTTATGCTTCATTACTGTCCATGCTTCATAGAAAACATCATGCACACATGGCGATGCATTCATGTGCCCAATCAGAAATATGTTCTTTTATTTATAAGTCTGTTTGTGCTTTAAGCAGCCCGAGGGAGTCATGCCCAACTGGATGGAAAATACTGCATATTTCCAAACATAATAACTTATATTGTGTTATTATTTACAAAAAAATAGGGTTGGTAAGAAAATGATTTGTTTTGTGTATAGACTTGTGGCAGCTGTGTTATATTATTGTTAAAGGGCCCATATTACGATATTTTCTGATCTGTTTTAATGTTGTTTCCTCAGCAGTAATACAGGAAGTGCTCCATCATGTTTTTAAACTCCATACACCTTTATTACAATTATGTCATTTACTACAAACTCCACAGCCCTTTCCTTAACACAAAATGAGCTGTATAGTCACGCTTTGTGCAGTCATCTCTTCCCATTAAAGTGTTTTTAATATAAAGCTTTGTGTGTATTTTTAGGCAGCAGATCGACCAAAGCAAAATATTGGCCTTTGCTGGAGATTTAATATCATCCCATGTTACGGCCGCAGGCCTTAGGTCTAATTTGTTTGTGTGATTGTTGCCGACTTCTCTGATTCCTGCTATGGGAGCCCTGGTCCGTGATTGGTGGGGCAGGTCGACGCCCACGTCACCTGCAGCCACCGCCCCCTATTTAAGGAGATGACCAGCACCTGTTCGGGGCTGCTGGCCTTGGTGGACAGTCTGACATTTTGGTTTTGTGTGTGTAGTTTAGTTTAGTTCTGTTTTGTGCCTTTTTTGATTTGGTCACTCGATTCTGTTTGTGGGCTTATGTGGTTTCATTTGGGGAACTTGTGTTTTAGTTTAGTGTGTGTCCCTAAGTTTTACCACTCGTTTTTGTGTAAGCCTGCGTGACCCCTTTTCTGGCACAAAACTCTGTTTATTCTGTTGTTCTGTTTCTTAGGTTAGGTTGCTTTCTGTATATTTTTAGTCTGTTTTGTTACTTTACCTTTTATCTTCCTGTTAATTAAAAAGCTCTAAAAAGTAGATTTTGCTAAATAGGTTCCCTTAAAACAGATTTAACCCTTCCAGACTCACAGTATCGTAAACAATACCTGGGAATATGTTTTATATAACCATGCATAACTTTCCAACCATAAACGATAGAAACTTACTTTTTTTCCTTGAGAATCTGACAGTTGCAACTTTCTGAGCATATTTCAATTTCAATTCTCTCCAGTGACGAGGTCAGGAATCTGAATACACTTGACGGTTTCCAAGAACCCCAGAAGTGCGAGTTCGGGCATCAGCCAATCAGTGAAGAGCCAGACATTCTGTGTTGGCGACAATTCCCAGATCGAGGATTTAAAACCGGAACAAAGAGAATGTTTGGCGAATTTTATCAAGGAGAAAGACGTTATTGCCCTTCTTCCTACGGTATTTGGGAGAAGCTTAATATACCAGTTAGCCCCGTTAGCGGTACATTACATACGTCACAACCAAATAGCAGTGATTGGTTAAATGAAAAAAAGTACCCGCCTGCTGTCGAGCAAACGAATCCTAATGCTGCGAGGTCAGACAGTTTCCATGAAGTGAAACCGGCTGATGAATCAGGGTAACACACACGCTGCTTGATGACATAGGGAAAACAAGTGTCCAATAGGAACTTTGTTTTCCACCAAACACATGCGCTCCATCCATTTTGATTGGCCCAAACTTTGCCGAAGAGTGTAGTGAGTCAAAATGATCGATGCTCTGAGCTTCTGTGTTTGTAACAATTGAAAAATCTGCTTCAAGTGCAGTTATTTCACAAATAAATTTCAAGTTATGTATCTTGGTCTGTGTGATTGCGCATCCCGTATTATTTTTATTTGAAAGGTTTATTTCAGTCAAAATGTACAAATACAAATGTAATAAACACCATGGAAATGCAGGAAGTGATGTGGCTCTGTGTGATTGCACTTTTTTTTTTTTTGGGGGGGGGGGGGGGGTATTTACAGACTTCATATTTTCCACTTATGTAGCTAAGGCCCTAAAATTAAAGATGTTTGCTTTGTGTTTTGTATGAAAGAGTGCGAATTTTCTTTTTTTCATTTTTATTTCTGGTCCTATAGCATTTATTACAGCCGTATGACACAACTACAGCCTGCAGCTTGTGAAATAACAGGTTGTACTGAAAAAAGGGATGTATAACACTTCATTACGGGATAAAATTGGGAGTTTTAATATCAAAATTAAGAAAAAAAAATCCAGGCGAGGACAAATGTACTAAAATTTCCCTTAGGTCTGGAAGAGTTAAGTATAGTCTACCTTACACCTCTATTATACTGTCCCTGTCCTCAGAGGAGTCCCCCGTGCAGGCAGCAGGAGCAGTGACAGCTTCAGCCTAAATATCTGCTGACATTTCCATGAGCAGAAGCAAAACGCAGCTCTCCTTACACTTCCACCTCTGCTCTGCTCCACCATCACCGTCATAACGCTCTGTGACAAGCGCTGAGGCTCAGACCAGAGACAGACCCACTGCTCCGTCAGCCATTTTACTGCGTTTGTATCCTCCCTGCTGGAGGTAAAAACATGGAAATCTCAACAGAAAGCATCATGAGTTAAGCATTTTTACCCCTCAAATTGATCAGTTTGTGTATATTTTCAGTTTCTGGAACATAAACCATATAAACTTTACTGTTTAATTTTAGGTCCTATATTACACAGAATGGATTCTCATGAGTGTTTAGCTGTTATAATGTTGTTACCTCATAAAAACATACCAAGAGTTCAGTTTTTTTGTTTTTTTTGTACATGTATGAGTACTGTATTTTTTGGACTACAAAGCATACTTAAAATCCTTTACTTTTCTCAAAAATCAACACCTTATAATCTGGTGTGCCTTATGTATTAATTCTGGTTGTGCTTACTAACCTCCAACTAATTTTATGTGGTACACGGTGCACAAAAATCTGTCAAAATGTTTTTGTATGACTTTGGTGAGATACGAAAGCCACACCGCTTGATGGATTGTCGGAGCATTATGGATACTGTAGTCAGGAGCCTCGTGGAGTATAGGGTGAAGTATAGTTCTGCGTCGGCATTTATGGCATCAATGAAATCCTACAGAGAATATATGTCCATTCATAAATACGGTCCATGCGTATAACCTGCAGACTTATAGAAGCACAGAACAGACTCACCATCAGCAGCACATCCTCTGTCACAGAAAGAACACTCATATTCCATTGAGTCGTGTCCTTTAGTTCGACAGAAGCTGAACTGCATCAGGGCACAAGGAGCAAGACATTTTTTCAGTGCTTATAGTTTATGCAAATTAGTCATGTGGTTTTAAGTTTTGTTTCTCTAAAACGTAAACAAATGTGGCAAAGCTGCATTAAACACATTATTACTCAATGTATACTTGAGTCGTCCTTGTAGGAAAAAAAAAACAAAAAACAAATTATTCACCCACATTCACATTCATAATACACATTCACCAAGACAGGGAGGCAACACCGGGCGAATTACAGCACGATTTGCCAATAGATCGTGGACGCCTGGGCTAAGCGACCAGTCTCAAGTGTGGTCCATTTGTTTCTCTTAATGCGCCTTATAATCCTGTGCATCTTATGTATAAAAATAGACGAGAGAATTCAACATTATTGATATTGCGTGTTAAAATCTGGTGCGCCTTATTGTCCACAAAATACGGTAATTCTTTATTATTAGTCTGTCTACATCTCCAAAGCTCAAAATGCTCAAAAATTCCACCTTGTGATGTGGTGAAACGGTTGTTTTCAAGTTAACAGCTCCTTTTACCTTTATTTCAGTAAAGATTGGACAATTCCAGGGCTAAAATCATCCAAATGATTCTAGTGAACGCAGTGGAGCACTTCCTGTATTACCACCTGACATCATTTGTGACAAGAACCCAGCCTGAATATACAGGAGTTGTGTTTTAAACATGTTAAACATTAGACAAAACACAACTCCAGGTCTGTTTGTGATGAGGAAACAATATGAGAAGAGAGAGGCTGTCTAAAATATCTTTGCCTTGAATGTTCCACAGTATGCCATTAAACTTATCTGTATATCTATAGAGACAAGCCTGTGACGTCTGTGGAAAGGCAAGCCCACTCCCAGTCGACACACATAATTGAATAATTGAGTTATAGATTTAATGATTTACTGTAGAACATTCCTGGCAAAGCAATAACATCGACAAGGAGGAGATAGACCGTCCATCAATAATGTAATAATGGGACTTTTAAAGGGTGTAAGGGTAAATCAATTTTTTGGAGCTTTCTACCATGTTATAAAGTTCCTTCTTCACCTAGCCCAGGAAATACAAGTGGAAATCAGCATGTTTGTTTTGGTCAGAGTAACATTGTACACTAACTAACTAACTGTAAAATTGTACATATATCGGCCGCCCCTGAATATAAGCCGCAGGTGTCCACGTCTTCAAGAACGTTCTCAAGTTTGGGTCGTCTGCTTTTATCGCCTCTGAAAGCTTTTGTCGTCTTTTTCAGTCAAGTCAGTTCGTCACGCTGCCGTCGCCAAGCTGAGCTCAGGTGCAGCAGCTCTGTTTCCTTCTTCGACAGACCCGATCAATCACCGTTAACTTAACTCTTTCCCCCATGAAGACGACATTTGACGACCCCCCTTGTTTCCTTAATGACGTCTTTTGACACCTCCGCTGTATCACTAAAGACATGATTTGACGACCATTACAAATGGCTTGGTTTTTCACATGTAAACAGAGGCTGTGATAGGTGGGGGCCACGACAACTCATACACACTAATATATGTATGGGTTGTTCCAAGTAGGTGTCCAAGGGGGAAAGAGTTAAAAGCTGCATCATCTGCATTTCTTTGTGTGTTTTCCATGAGGAGAAAAGGAAATAACTGTTCAAAACACAATCAATCAAACAAGCGTCTTCCTCAGCGTATCACACCGTCTCTCCCCGTGCATGTCTCCTGTAGAAAGAGCCGCTGTCCTGTCTGTATCATGTCAGTGTCTAGTAAAATTTCAGCAGATTTCAGACTCTCAGGAGCGGGGCTAGTTCTATCGATCAGGTATGAGTGGATGTTCGGCTACTGAAGTTTGAGACATTTCTTGTCGTCATTTACACATACGGGTAAGACGTATCCCACTGTCTAATGTTCATTTAGCGTCATAACTTATTTTATCACACGGCGATAAACTATTTGAGTACTGACAACTTTTCTAGTGAATGCTGCAACTTCATGTTCACTAGATAGGACCACACCAACGACATAGTACAAAGAAGTTTATTAATAATGTATGAAGTGGGGCAGAGATGGCTGGGTTGAGACTCTAGGAGGGGGCTCCGTCTCAATCTTCAGTTGGCCCAGCCGGAACGGGACCCCACTTGTAGGCGTCTTATGACTGAAAGACAAAATAGGGGATGGGAGGGTGAGGTCGAGCCGAGACAAACTGGGATGATGGGAAAGGCTGCTACAAATACGCTTTTGGGGAATTAGAGGCGTGGTCGAGGTGAGTTGTGGTTCGCTGGTGAGAAGAGAGGGCGGCTGAGGTGTGGTCCTGCTCCTGAATCTCAGTTAATCATATTAACTAAATTTAACCCTAGATCCATGTGTGAAACGCACAGGCAGCGACATTTTCCGCACTCAGGCTGCGCTCATCCGCTGTGTTGCCAAAACATAGACCGTATATATGAATGGACAATGTGTCAATCAAACAGTCCGACCAAATATTCACCGCATTATTGTTACAAATATTCAATGTACAAAAGCGTGATACTAAACATACTCTACAACAGGGTGTCAAACTCACCGATCCAACCTACTTTAATAAGGGGCCGGATCAGAAAACTCAGTCACATAAACCCCAAATAACAATAAGTTCAAATATTTGTGCAGAGAAAGCAAATCTATTACAGAAATTTTTTAATTGATGAACTCTTTCTTTTACAAATATATAATATTAGAACAACCTGAAACTTTAAGAAAAATTCAATTTCAACAAAGTAACATGCTTGTATGTAATAAGAATAAGTCCATTTATCTTGTAAAATCCTGCACTCGGCTCCACTTTTCATGTTGGACATTTTGTTGATGAGGGTTCATCAACAGTCAAAACGATCGTCCTTTAAAGCGTTTGGAAAGAGACAAGTCTTCATTTGTGCTGCTCTGGTGGGAGGGCCACGTACAGAGACACTAGAACGCTGCTATACTGAGCACCACAGAAAATTAACAATATTTTAATAGAAATATAATTGAAATATTTAGTGAAAATCACCCAAGGGCCACATTAAGGTCTTGGACATCTGGCCCCGGCCTTATGTTTGACACCTGTGCTCTACAACTTCACAAACCTGATTCGATGTGCAGTAGATTTATTAATGGAATGCATGCAGACGGTAATGTGAAAGTGCTCTAAAGGGGGAGTGACTTAGCGCAGGGAGGTTAACATGATGATCTAAATATGTCATATGTTCGCAGTGTAATGCCGCTCTTTTTAACATTTTGAGTGTAGTTAAATGTGATGTGTTTTCTATGACCTAGATTTTTGGATTAGTTTCAAGGTTTGAGCTGCTTTCAATTTGTTTGTGTCTCGGGCGAAATTATTTATTAATGGATTAAGTGGAAAATTCGTACCAACAGTTATTTTATTTTCCTAAATACAAAAAAGCATTGAAACCTGCCCAAAAAATAGAACAAATTAAACCATTCTGAACACGGCAAAATATAATAGTCAATACATTAAACCCCGTGTCGAACTCAATGAACATATTTAGAATTTTCAAACTCGATTTCGATACTAAAGACTTGATACTCGATACAGTTTTTTCGATACCATGATGATTATAAACACTCTTTATTTAGTATTATAGCACGATATTTATTGCGATATTTTGGGTAACAAAATGGTGAATATGCTACTTTTCTTTTTAAATGCCTTGACAAGACTTTGGTTCTGACATAATCCAAGAATTAAGATTTAAAAGTGCTTAATAACAGGGATTTCTTCATGTAGTCTGCACTGAAACAGAGCAAAGGATCATGGTCTATGTAGTTGTCTCTGTTTTTTAGCTGTTGCTGCACCACAATTAATTATTTAAGCAAAGAGACTTGTAATTCGATGTACTGTGATGGTCCACGATATTGTTGTGACACTTCTGATGATACGATATCACGATATTTCAATTATTGTTACATCCTTATCAATTAGTGTTAAATTTTCTATACTTTTGACAATCCTAGTTTATATTTGATTCTTCTCAAAAGCTCATATTACAGTATTTTCAGATCTACAGTATGTTATAATGTTGTTTCCTCATCACAAACAGACCTGGAGTTGTTTTTTGTTTCATTCACACATGTTTAACACACAAACTCTGCATATTCAGGCTGAGTTCTTCCCTGTGTTCCACCTTGTGATGTCATGTGGTGATACAGGAAGCGAACTCCATTCACCTTCATTAGAATCTTTACTATAAAACACGTAAAGAAGTAGTAGCTGCCAACTTGAACACTACTGCTTGATGACATCACGAGGTGGAACAGAGCATTTTGAGCTTTGGAGATGTTGACAGAGTAATAATAAAGCGTTACTCAAACATGTGTGAATGAAACAAAACACAGCTCCAGGTCTGTTTTTGATGAGGTAACAATTAGTGTTGTAGTCAAGACCAGTCCAAGACCACAGGGTCCCGAGACCAGGACAAGACCAAGACCTCTAAGGGCCGAGGGACTTTTAAGGGACTTTTAAAGGTTGAGACCGAGACAAGACCGAGACTTTTAAAGGTTGAGCCCAAGACCTCTGAGAGTCGAGACCGAGACAAGACCAAGACTTTTAAAGGTTGAGACCGAGACAAGACTAAGACCTCTGAGGTTCAAGACCAAGACAAGACCAAGACTTTGAAAGGCTGAGGCCAAGACAAGACCAAGACCTCCGAGGGTCGAGACCAGGACAAGACCAAAACTTTTAAAGGTTGAGACCGAGACAAGACCAGGACTTTTAAAGGCGAGACCGAGACAAGACCAAGACCTCTGAGAGTCGGACCTGAAGACAAGACCAAGACTTTTAAAAGTTGAGACCGAGACAAGACCAGACTTTAAAGGCCGAGACCGAGACAAGACCAAGACCTCTGAGGGTCGGGACTGAGACAAGACCAAAACTTTTAAAAGTTGAGACCGAGACAAGACCAGGACTTTAAAGGCCGAGACCGAGACAAGACCAAGACCTCTGAGGGTCGGGACAGACAAGACCAAAACTTTTAAAAGTTGAGACCGAGACAAGACCAGGACTTTAAAGGCCGAGACCGAGACAAGACCAAGACCTCTGAGGTCGAGACCGAAACAAGACCAAGACTTTTAAAGGTTGAGACCGAGACAAGACCGAGACTTTTAAAGGCCGAGACCAAGACAAGACCAAGACCTCTGAGGTTCAAGACCAAGACAAGACCAAGACTTTGAAAGGCTGAGGCCAAGACAAGACCAAGACCTCCGAGGGTCGAGACCAGGACAAGACCAAAACTTTTAAAAGTTGAGACCGAGACAAGACCAGGACTTTAAAGGCCGAGACCGAGACAAGACCAAGACCTCTGAGGGTCGAGACCAAGACAAGACCAAGACTTTGAAAGGCTGAGGCCAAGACAAGACTAAGACCTCTGAGGTTCAAGACCAAGACAAGACCAAGACTTTGAAAGGCCGAGACCAAGACAAGACTAAGACCTCTGAGGTTCAAGACCAAGACAAGACCAAGACTTTGAAAGGCTGAGGCCAAGACAAGACCAAGACCTCCGAGGGTCGAGACCAGGACAAGACCAAAACTTTTAAAAGTTGAGACCGAGACAAGACCAGGACTTTTAAAGGTTGAGCCCAAGACCTCTGAGAGTCGAGACCGAAACAAGACCAAGACTTTTAAAGGTTGAGACCGAGACAAGACCGAGACTTTTAAAGGCCGAGACCAAGACAAGACCAAGACCTCTGAGGTTCAAGACCAAGACAAGACCAAGACTTTGAAAGGCTGAGGCCAAGACAAGACCAAGACCTCCGAGGGTCGAGACCAGGACAAGACCAAAACTTTAAAGTTGAGACCGAGACCTTTAAAGAGACAAGACCAGAAGAGACCTTTAAGTTGAGACCGAGACAAGACCAAGACTTTTAAAGGTTGAGCCCAAGACCTCTGAGAGTCAGAGACCGAAACAAGACCAAAGACTTTTAAAGGTTGAGACCGAGACAAGACCAAGACTTTTAAAGGCCGAAGACCGAGAAGACCAGACTTTAAAGACCAAGACAACCTCTGAGGTCGGACTGAGACAAGACCAAAACTTTTAAAAGTTGAGACCGAGACAAGACCAGGACTTTAAAGGCCGAGACCGAGACAAGACCAAGACCTCTGAGGGTCGGGACTGAGACAAGACCGAGACTTTTAAAGGCTGAGAGACAAGACCGAGACCACAGACCATCAAGACCAAATTAAGACCATTTTTGTAATTTCTTATATTTATTTGTATTTTACAGTTATTTTGGCACATTTATATCAATGTTTTTTATAAATCTATCTCTACTTGATCTGATTAATGTTCATTTGGGCTTAAAATAAGACAAGCAAACTGTACTGGACTCTGTGCCCCTTTTTTGGACCCTCACCCACAGTTTGAGAACCCCTTCTTTAATCCCACTTCCACTGGCACTTTACAGAAAACTGCTTCAAAGTTAATCAAGTGAGGTTTTTTTCAAATTCATAATATTTACAGTTACATTATCAGACCTCAAGACCGAGACAAGACCGAGGCCAAATGCGCTCGAATCTGAGACGAGACTAAGACTGTAAAAAAGCAGTCTCAAGGTCAAAACCAGACCAGGTCTTGGTCTCTAGAACTACGACACTAGTAACATTCCAACACGACTAAAAGCTCACCGTTTTTCGTACTATAGAACCTTTAAAACCCGCACTGTGAGCTGAACCTCAAAACAAATTCTGCAAATCAAATTTTTTGTCAGAAAAATAAAACTGGTTTCGAAATTATTCATCCCCCTTTTTGCATTCAGACCTTGTAACCTGATTTAAGCGCGGCTGCCTGGATGTTTCTCTGCTGTACGTGCCTGAAGGGGTGTCACACTCACAACCTGTTTGAACCTGGCAACGGAGGAATAATGAAGAAGAAGAAAAGGAGGGCAGAAAGAGGAAGAGGAGAATGAAGATGAGGAGGCAGAGGAGGGGGAAGTAGAGGAGGAGGAAAGGGAGAAGAAGGACGAAGAAGAACCGAAAGAGAGCGGAGAAAAGAAGAGGAGGAGGCAAGGGGAAAGATGAGGAAGAGGAGAAAAAGGAGACCGAAGAAGAAGAGGAAAAAGAGAGGGAGGGGAGGAAAAGGAGAAAGAAGAGTAGGCAGTGGAGGAGAAAGATGAGGAAGAGGAGAAGAAGGACAAGGAGGAGGAGAAAGACGATGAAGACGAAGAGGAGGAGAAGGACAAGGAAAAGGGGGAAGAGGAGAAAGAGGAGGAGGCAGAGGAGTAGAAAGATGAGAAAGAAGAGAAGGATGAGGAAAAGGGGGAAGAGGAGAAGACGGACGAGGAAAGGGGGAAGAGGAGAAGGAGGGGGAAGAATGAAGAGGAGGAAAAAGGGAGGTAGGAAGAGGAGAAGAAGGATGAGGAAAAGAGGAGGAGGAAGAAGAAGAATACAAAAAAGGGAGTGAGGGGGAGGAAGAGTAGGCAGAGGAGGAGAAAGACGAGAAAGAGGAGAAGAAGGACGAGGAAAAGGGGAAGAGGAGAAAGAGGGGGAAGAATGAAGAAGAGGAAAAATTGAGGTAGGAATAGGAAGAGGAGAAGAAGGACGAGGAAAAGAGGAGAAAGAGGAGGAGGAAGAAGAAGACAAAAAAGGGAGGAAGATGAGAAAGAAGAGTAGGCAGAGGAGGAGAAAGATGAGGAATAGGAAGAGGAGAAGAAGGATGGAGAAGAAGGACAAGGAAGAGGAGAAAGAAGAGTAGGCAGAGGAGGAGAGAGACAAGGAAGAGGAGGAGAAGGACGAGGAAAAGGGGGAAGAATGAAGAAGAGGAAAAATGGAGGTAGGAATAGGAAGAGGAGAAGAAGAACAAGGAAAAGAGGAGGAGGAAGAAGAAGACAAAAAAGGGAGGGAGGGGGAGGAAGAGGAGAAAGAGAAAGGAGAGAGACAAGGAAGAGGAAGAGGAGAAGAAGGACGAGGAAAAGAGGAGGAGGAGGAGGAGGAGGAGGAAGGTGTGCAGATGTGAGAGGAAGAGCCTCAGGTGCAGTGGGGCTCTGTGGCTCTGTGGCTCTGTGGCTCTGTGGCTCTGTGGCTCTGTGGCTCTGTGGCTCTGTGGCTCTGTGGCTCTGTGGCTCTGTACATCTGCACAGAGACGAGCTCTAATGAACCAACGCTCTGGATGTGGGACTATGGAAGCCTGCAGGGGACAGAGTCAAATGTTCTGTTGATCGACATTTATGATTTATTCATTCATTAAGATTGAATTGAATCAGTGCTGTGATCCTATAGACTTCATGTGTCAATGAATAACCCTCTCAGGCTCAAATTACATTTTAGTAACAGGAAAAAATCTGATATTTGGGGAAAATGATCATATGGAGTAGCAACATTGGATCATATGGAGTAGCATTGGTCCGGTGTGGTAAATTAACACTGAAGACTGAAAATAATATGAACGCTAACTTTATGTGTAAACCACTTTTCATAACAATGAAAACATAAAGCACAGTGTAACAGCTTTACAGAGGCAGAACAACTTCACTTTTTCGTGTGGTACCAGTGTGCGGTCAAAACTGTCAGGTATGAAAACAAACTCTTGGTCTGAAAAAAGAATCTAATAACATAAATTATCGGAAGACCAAATGAACCTCATCGGACTAATAATCTAGTATGAGGTAACATTACTTTCATTTAGAACAGACCTGGGCATTGTACAGCTCCCAGCCCACATACGGCCCTTTGGTTCACTCTGACCAGCCCGTTTAAGATCATCTGGAATTACAAAATAAACAGATTTTATCATTTTACCTCATGCATGGACTAAAGCCGCGTTGCTTTTATTTTAGAGGTGTTTTTAAAGTTACATTTTTTGTAAGGCAACCTCACTTTTTCATTGCTTAGTCATAGCCAGTGTTGGGGAGTAACAGATTACATGTACTGGAGTTACGTAATCAGAGTACAAATTATGAGTAACTGTATTCAGTTACAGTTACTGTTTCAATGAGCGGTAATTGGATTACAGTTACTTTGTTGAAATAAATGGATTACACAGAGGTATTTTCCTGTTTTCACATTTTGAGCTGGTTGAGATCTCAACCAGGTCTAAAACCAGGTCTAAAACCAAGACTAAAAACAGGACTAAAACAGGAATAAAACAGGACTAAAACAGGACTAAAAGCAGGTCTAAACTAGATCTAAACCAGGTCTAAAACCAGGACTAAACCAGGACTAAAACAGGACTAAAACAGGACTAAAAGCAGGTCTAAACTAGATCTAAACCAGGTCTAAAACCAGGACTAAACCAGGACTAAAACCAGGACTAAAACAGGACTAAAACAGGACTAAAAGCAGGTCTAAACTAGATCTAAACCAGGTCTAAAACCAGGACTAAACCAGGACTAAAACCAGGTCTAAAACCAAGACTAAAACCAGGACTAAAACAGGACTAAAACAGGATTTAACAGGACTAAATCATGCTGCATGGACGTGTCTCCTCATCTTCTATCAGTAATATTTTTAATACGGTTAAGGAAAATCTGGGCTTTTCTTTTTTTTTTTTAGCAGACAAAACATCTTATGTGGAGATTTCCTCATCTTTGCTTCTCTACAGCAAATCAAGTAATCCAAAGTATTCAGATTACGTTACTCACTTTAAGTAATTTAATGGATTACGTTACAAACTACATTTCGGGGTATGTAATCTGTAATCTGTAGGGGAATACATTTTAAAAGTCACCTTCCCAACACTGGTCATAACATAAACTCTTACCAGTCTTACCAGCTTGTCAAAACAATGATATTTACTGTTTTGTTTTTTGTTTTTTTTAAATAAAGAAATACAATTCATATTATGCAGAACTGAGTTAAGCATTTTGGTTCAACCCTCCACAATATTTTCTGTTTTTCAAGTGTCCCCATGGAAAAAATAATGGCCCACCCCTGATTTACATATTTGATGTTGACTCAAATTAATAATACGGTTGTAAATATGACTTCTTGATATGAGAAGATGCATATGAATGTGTTTGTGAAATGTTAAATGTTTGTTTTCGTTGTGGTCCGCAGGTCCCAGTGAGCTGGACTTGAGTCTGCTCGGAGAGTCCAGCTCTTCATTGGACATGGGCTGTAAATACGACCAGGTGAGAAAAGTCTTCACATTATAACAAATGTATGAAAAAAGCATCTTCAAAGACAAATCCCGGGTAAAGCGGACCCCCCTTGTGCTGAATGAGCTGCGTTTTCCTCGTGTTTCTTCAGTCCACGTACAACATTGAGTGCCACTTGATAATAACATTCATTATACTTAATTAGAATGAGAGGCACAATATTTATCCTGCGCTCTTCCCGTTTTAAAGTAGTTCTACAATCACATGTGAACCTGGGCTGCCCTTGCCTTAACCTGCAGACGCAGAACACAAGCTCATTCTGTTTTCCGATTTAGAACCAAAACACAAAATTGTCACATACGAGTAAATAAAGTGAGACATCGTGTCCAATGTTTTTTTTTGTAATTAAGAATAAAACGGCATCTGAATTCTTACCGGTAAATTTGATCTGAACATGTTTACCTCATATCTTGGGACATAGATAGGTCAAGTTTGTACAATTTAAAGCCAAAATTGTACATACAGTTCCTTTAAGACTTAATTTTTGATTAGGCCTGTTATAATTACACATTACATAAATTTTGAAGCTCGATATATCGCTACAGAGACATACTGTTATAAACAATACTACTGAAACTACTTTATGACACTGATACAATTATACAAGACAAGATAATCTCAGTAAAACCATTTTAAAAACTGACAACAGATAATTAACAGAATTAACCAATACGTAAATGGAGCCCGGTCACTTATTTAACCTTTCACAGCTCATATGTTTTTGTATTTCAACAAAAATACCCCAAATCTCTAAACATTGATAAAGAAATTGTACACACGACAACAGCTATTGAGACTCAAAATCTATTCCATGTTCCAGCTTTCATGTATTGGAGGATAAATCGTAGTAATTATTAGAGCCCGACTGATATATCGGCTGGCCGATATTATCGGCCAACATGGGCACCTGGAGACATATCGGTTATCGGCCGATATGCTTGCTGATATGGGCCGATATTTCACGTGGGCATGTTATACCTCGTTATAAAGCTTAGACTCTCTACATTCTGTTCATTTAATCCAATTTACAGACAGATAAATGTCCTAATATGTGGCTCCGCATCAGTATTTATCTACGGTGTAATTTGTCTGTGTCTGTGTCCGTACTGTCCCTGAACACACCACCAGAGTGACGTCACTTCACTCGCATGTGTTTGTTTACACCCGCAGCCGTGCGCAACACTGAGATTATTTTCTTTTTCGGACAATCAGTTTGAGTCTGGATTAAAAGGACATTTATTAGTGCAGACTTGTGATGTGAGGAGGAGCCTGTGTGAGCAGTGAGTGTTGGAAATACATCGACTTTGAAGCTAGTTTAGGTTTTGTTAGGGATTAGCTGCTGTAGCTCCCGCACATAAACAGGCTGTTTTCTATTGGTCTATTGTAAAGTGATTATATTGGCCGTATATTTGTTACTGGACCTGCATTGATATGTAAATGAGCTGTGAATAGACGTGTGAATGATCCACATTTATGCATATAATTAATTACCGCGGTGCGCACGTTTTTACGGCTAAAGGCTAATAGCGATTGTTTATTTACTAGCTAGGAGTTATGGGTCGGTCGCGATCGAAGCGGCTCTTAGATCCGGCTCTTTGAAGCGAACAACAGGAGCCTGCTTCTTATTGGGAGCCGTGTTTTCTCTTTTTCTCACTTTTTCTCTTCATGCCGCATGTAGACCCGTAGTTTGACAGCAGCAGCGGCTGAAAACGAAACTTTCAGAAATCTGCGTGTGCACAGGATAAAAAAAAGTGCATATTTGGCTGCAGTTCAGCATAAAATGAATAAACCAGGACTAATCTTGGGCTTGAGTGAAGGAGAGAGATAGAAACAGAGTCCCGACACTCAGTCCTGGTTCAGTTCTGGTTTAGTGCTGCTTGCAACAAAACCATCTCAAGAGTCGCTTGGGAGCCGAAAGAGCCAGCTACTTTAGTGAGCCGAGCCGGTTCTCCAAAAAAACAAAGCAAAACTGGAATACTCATCACTAGCAGTGACAGTAACAGTAGCTAGAATGTGATGCAAAAATGCCATTAGGCCAATCTACTATATGTAAATATGATGTAAAGAGTCAAAATAACAATAAATGTTGCCTAAATAAACCCAATTTAGAATCCACTAGAGCCAAACCTAAGTTTTTTTAATCAATTCAAGATTTACAGTGAATTTTTACATCACTAAATATATCGGTGATTATATCGGCTATCGGCAGCTCCAACTCCCATTATATCGGTTTCATATTGGCCACAACAAAATCCATATCGGTCGGGCTCTAGTAATTATTGTGAGAGACCTATGCATAATGAAAAAAAATGTTTACCGTATTTTTTAGGTCTATAAGTCGCTCCAGAGTATAAGTTGCACCATCCAAAAAAATGCATAATGAAGAAGAAAAAAAACATCTATAAGTCGCATTTTTGGGGGAAATTTACAAGTGTCTGGTATGTTAACGTCACAGATGAACAGTTCTTCAGATAAACTATAACATAAACAACAGAACAGAACAAGTTTACCAAACTCTCCATCTCACTCCAAATCACTAAATCCATTCAATTCTTCCTCCTCGGTGTCACTTCTGAGCAACTCCGCCAACTCCAACTAAATCTATCTTTTAGCCAGCCCATCCATCCATTTTCTTCTACTTATTTGGGGTCGGAACCGGTGACAAAGGGCAGCCCTGGCGGAGTCCAACATGCACCGGGAACAGATCTGACTTACTGCTGGCAATGAACACAGCTCCTGCTCCGGTCATACAGGGACTGGACAGCCCCCAAAGAGCCCCAAACCCCATACTCCCAGAGCACCCCCCACAGGACACCATTAGGGACACGGTCAAATGCCTTCTCCAGATCCACAAAGCACATGTGGACTGGTTGGGCAAACTCCCATGAACCCTCGAGCACCCGATGGAGAGTGTAGAGCTGGTCCAGTGTTCCACGACCGGGAAGAAAACCACACTGCTCCTCCTGAATCCGGTCTTTTAGCCAGCGAGTAGCTTTTTAGTTTTCTTCATTGCAGTTACAGTATCCTCCACTTTTAGAGAGTCCCTCACAAGTTTCTCACTCCAAACTTTCTTTCTGCTGCCCGATTACCATTTTCGGCTGCATATTTCACGCAGCAGAACAATGTCTCTTTCTGCAGGAGACATGCTCAGTCGAGCCAAGTGACAGTGGTACAGGAGTAACAGGAGCAGCAGATACTGACACACAAGTCTTTAGCGCCCTCTCACGGCTGCCAGTGTGAAAATAACAAACATGTGAAATTATATATTGTAAAATATAAGTCGCACCCGAAATACCCAACCCATGAAAAAAAGTGTGACTTATAGTACAGAAAATACGGTATTAAGAATGATTCAGGCTTAGGTTAGGGTTAGGACTTAAGTTTTTGTCCATGTTTTATTGTGGTGTATTAATAAAGTGGTACAAACAATAGACCAATCAGCAGCGAGGTTCTCCTGCTCCTGCTTCATGTGTGCAGTTTGTTTGGTCCATTGTATCAGGAGCCATTTAAAGATCAAACGTAGAAAACAAACAAACATTTTCAACAGTGACTCTTATTTCCAGTAGTGTTTTTCAGTCGCATATGCATTTAACTGATTAAAAATGTTTCTAAAGACCACTAGACCATTTCACGGAGCCCGCAGCCTTTTTGTCAACAAAATAAATGATTATTGCACAGAAAGTCATTATGCAAAGCACTGGCCACAAACTGAGATAAAGCGTCCATTTAAATTGTAGATTTGAGTTTTAAATGAATGGGACGACTCTGCTTTCATTACAACAAATGAGCACATACTGTTCATTTCAATAAATGATCACTTACTGCGACGACAGCTCTTCAAAATGCTAATTATGTAAATGTTTTCATGTGTTTAAATAATGGGACATAATCAAACACAGACTTTGGAGTTATTTATAGTTTACATTGCTTCAAAATGTGCTAACTTTGATTAAAACATAAAAACATGATTAGATTCGACCCACTTATTTGTAGGTGTAGATTATTTCAGTTTGTGGTTTTATTTAAATATTTATTCCACTAAAAAATTCACATTAGTATTCTCGGTAGCACTCTTGTAAATACAGAAGACAATAGACTGTTAAAAAAGTGGAGTGTGACGTCGCCGGTTCGTCGTTCTGCTCCAGTCAAATGAAGCTCACCAATGCCGGCCGTTACAGGAGTGAATTTGGAGTCAGTTCCATATTAGGAATTACGACCGCGAGTATCATAGCAACTAAAGAGCCAATCCGGAGCCATATTGTTAAAGGTAACGCCCCTTCCCGCCCGCAGAGCTGCTAATGCTATCGGGAGTGACCTCGAGGAAAGAAGGGCATCAGTTTAGTCTGTTATTAATGTTCATATCTTGATTTCAAGACCTTGGCTACGTTCAGACTGCAGGGCTTAATGCTCAATTTGGATCTTTTTGTTAAATCAGATTTTTTTGCGAGGCTGTTCACATTTCCAGTTAAATGCGACTTGTATTTGATCTTGAGTGTGAACTTTAAAAGTGTCACAAAAGTGTCCAGCATGTGCATTGAAGACGTCACACACAGCGAGTGTTTACAGAAGTTGCCTAAACATGGATGCCTCCTCCATTTTAAAGTTGCTGTTGTATCAGAGCCAGAACATGCACAGCTTATTTGTTTTAAAGGTTGTATGGAGGATTTTTTTGTTTCAAGTTGTCAATGATAGCATTATAGAGGTGCAGTAGCCTTGTAATTATGATGACCAAAAAAAAGAGAATAAAAATTCATCAACTCTGGACGTGGTGGGGCTAAACATTTGCCAATAGATAATGACACTGCCTCGTTATCTGTGAGCTGACAGGCTGTCAATCAATCTCCCTACGTTTCTAGCGTAACTGACTTGCCTGCGCCGCCGGTACGTGGTTTACGTACGCCTGTCACGCAGTCCACAGACGCAAGACGCACAGACGCTGTTTACTCCACCAACGCAACAGTTCTTAGCGGCTTTTTTTTACCTATATCTTCCTCGCAGTTCGCACAAAGTTTGTTGCAATGGCGACAAGAATCCAGGAGCCGTTAGCCACAAAAGAAAGTCCGTTTTTGAGGTCGCTGAAAGAAGAAGACAAGGGGAAAAGCAGCGAAGCCAAACTAAGGTGATTCTTATAGATTAATTCCAGCGATGGCGCAACTGAAGCAGACGCAGGGTCTAAAGACTGACGCACTGGTCCACAAATTACTCCTGGACAGGAAACTTCTGCTTATTATGAAAACGTACTTTATTTCCAAGAGCTAGACAAACGTTTTTCAGGACACGAAAGCGATATCCTATGTCTGAAAACGTAATTTTCAAGGCAAAGAAAGAGTCCGCTTGCTGCTGTGTGTTGTAGCTAGTTCATTCGCACTGAATCTCCGCGCACCCTTCTCTGCTCCCCTTTCCTGCTCCTGTCCCCGCTGCCCGTTCTGCTCTTCTCCCTGCTCCTCACTTCTCGTCCGCGCACGAAATGTCCGCACACCCGCTCCCCTCGCTCCTCACTTCTCCGTCTTGCCTAACCAACACTGTAGTTAGTTGTTTACAAGTCATGTGCAGCGCACCGGCTGTAAACAAACCTGTTTCTGGCGTAAAGAGGAGGCAGGAGGAGGCGTTTCTACGTAGGAGCTGTAGGGGAGGGGGGTGGTTTCACGCATGCGCAACATTTTGAAAAAGGACAAACAGTCGCTGGATTTCTCGTTCCTTGGAAAATCCTCTATACAACCTTTAAGGAGATGGAGAAGAAGAAGGACGGGCACATGTGGGTGTGGAGTTGCAGCCAAGAGTGGTGGGATTGCTCTGTGCTTCGCTGCTTCACTCACACGGAGTTCATGCACAATTTTCTCATGAGGAGAAGACTGTTTGTGTACATTTGTGACGTGTAGGTGGGATGAATGCGACCTGACCGTTCAGACTGAAGTCGCATGTCAAAAGATCAGATATGTATCGGTTTTAGGAGCACATATCCAAGTGTCCTGGGTCGCATTTGAAAAATTCGGATCTGTGTCGTTCAGACTGTCATTAAAAGATCAGATACAGGAGCATAGGGGCCAAAAAATCTGATATGAGTCACTTCAGGCTGAAGTCTGAATATACCCAAAATAGCGAAAAACACCAAGATCATGTAAAGTCACTTATTACGAATATTTCAAGACCAATATCGCAACAGCCGCAGTTACAGAGAAAGGGATAAAAAATTCTTCGATATATTTGTCAACTGGAGCAGGAGTCGATGGAGCCGGAAGTGTGCCCATGCTCACTTCCTACTTGGAACACGGCAACTAGTCAGGATTAGGGATGTCCAAAAATACTGAAATATCAATATATCGTATCGTTTAATGTGATGATACATTATCAATATCGTGGGCTGCTATATCAATATATCGCCAAGAGTACTTTTTGGTATATTTTACTAAATTGTTTTGTTACAGTTACAGTTTTGTTGTTTGTTTAGTGGAAGGAAACTCATTTATGATGGTTAAAATGTTTGTTTCATATGAATTTGCACAAGAAGTGGTTTAACAAAGACTTTTAGTATCACAGCCATGATTTAGCCGTTAGTTTTTATTGGTATCAATTTCGAGATCTGTATCATATCGTGGCCTGTGTATCGAGATATGTATCGTATCAACAACTTAATGATACCTAGCTCTAGTCAGCAGAGGTGGGACTTGCAGGTCATGACTTGGGCTTGAGTCAGACTTTAGTCACTATTTTTAGGACTTGAGACTTGACTTGATAAAATGGACTAAGACTTGGGACTCGACTTGGACTTGAAGGTCAGTGACTCGCGACTTGACTCGGATTTGAGGCCTGTGACTTGAGAAGACTTGATGCTTCTCCTTAAAAAAATATATGTTTTCAGAAAATACTTTTCTCTTTACAGTTGATAAATGCGGCGCTTAATTTTACAGGAACAAACTGGAACACGTCTCTCCCACTTCTCTGTTTGTTACTTTGGATGTAACTGAAGTACTGTGATGCAGTATCCGCAAATGTACTGCAGTAATATACAGAATAATACAGTTAAACAGAGGGAACTACAAAGAACATGATCCTTCAATTTCAGTGTAGATTACACGACAAAATAACCATTATTAAGCACTTTTAAATCTTAATTGTTTCTGTTCTGACCGTAATAATTCACACTAAGATCTTGTCAAGACATTTAAAAAGAAAAAAATAGCATATTTACAACTCTTAAATTAATACTCATATATAAATATACCATGACTTTTTACAATTTAGTTTAACTCTTTCCCCCCTGGACGCCTACTAGGAACAACCCATACATATGTTACTAGGGCTACACCCATAGAGCATAACTGCTTAAAAGAAAACAGACTTCCACGAGTGATTATAAATGATTTTTACACTCATGAACTTAATTGTAACACAGACATATTTGTATCTCTGGAAACCTTAGACTCTGAACTATTTATTTATGGATATTTACATGTGATTCAACTCATTTATAGGTGTATAACAGCTCACTGAAAATGAGAGTTTACCTGGTCAAGTGCAAAATCGAAAACAAAAAACTACATTCAGCATCTGATATCTGCATGTTCTGAGTACTGTATTCATAAAAAAATAAAAAATATACTTTGTCAACGTATTTAAACAGATTTCATATCACCAGATACAGTATAGCCAAGTGTTCACCTGTTTTTACCTGTTGTACACCTGTGTGCACCCAATTATTTTTTTTCCATTTAACTTATTCAACTCATTTAGCTTATTATAATATGATAATATAATAATAAAACTCTTCCCCGTCAGTGTTTGTCCAGTATTTGTCATCTTGGATACTTTCTCGAGTGCAGAGCTCCGCATAAGCGTTTTTTTCTGTAGCGATTCTGTTATACATTGCATCTTGGAAAAAAATACTGAAATATTTTAAAGGACTAACCTGGGCAACATCCAGATTTCAGGGCGATTTTGGTTCATAATCGAGTATAAAGCTCAGATAGTTTGTTCGGATATCGCAGGACTCCACACAGACGCATCAGCGGCATTCTCACCTCTCCCCGAAAGTCCGTCGCTGTCGCTGTTTTCCACTTTATAATCAACTTCAGCATCATCACTTTGAAATCTATAAAAGTCACTTTCTCTAAACTTATCCATAAAATACGTCCGCTCCTCATTATTTCTAAAACTGTGCGCCGCGATGTGTTGTGTTTTTTCCGGAAGCTACAATCGTCACTATTTCGATTAACTTCGGAAACATATCCTTGAATCCTATTGGTCAGTCTAGTGTGGGTTGTAGTGGCCCCACCTATCACAGTCTCTGTTTAAATGTGAAAACCCGAGCCATTTCTAAAGGTCGTCAAATCTCGTCTTTAGTGATACAGCGGAGGTGTCAAAAGTCGTCATTAAGGGTTCAGGGGGTCGTCAAATGTCGTCTTCATGGGGGAAAGAGTTAAAATTCATATAAATTGCAAAAATCTAAGCTATATTTGGTACTTTGGTTTTAAGACTTGAAATGACTAGAAGCTCAAAACATATGACTTAGACTCGCCTTGGATTTGCTTGTATTTGACTTGGGACTTGATTCAGACTTGAGGTCAAAGACTTGAGACTTACTTGAGACTTGCAAGACTCACTTGGTTCTGACTGCTAGTGAGAATTGAGTGATTTTTAGAGCAATCCTTCAAAAATCTCAAAGGGATAAAACAGGAGAAGAAATGCCCACGCTGACATTTTTGTTTTGTTATTTTGTTTTAATACCAAAATTGAACATTGTGACCTCCCTTCTGATGAGGTGGAATCACATGGGGAGATAGCTTCACTTTTAAATCCATATTTCAGACCAAACTGTCGCGCCGTAGTCGGTCAGAAACACTGATTCACCGAGAACATGAGGAGACACTTGTTTCTGTGGGAGGAGGTCACATGACGCGCAGCAGGAGGTCACATGACACTGACAGAGCTGACTTCCTCACACCGCGCAGAGCTGTTGTTTTGAGCGGTACAGTCCACTTTTCGTACTCGCAAATAGCTCGGTCCTTGTTATCATGGCCTATGTCGTCAGAGGTATAATACTCCCTACAACGGAAGCATAGCCAGACTGCGCCAGACTGTATGAACCTTTTCTTTCCTTTACTAAATTATTTTTGTTGCAGCGCTACAGTTTTGTTGCTTCTTTAGAGGAAGGAATCTCGTTTATTTGACATTTTCATTGTTTTGATGATTAAAATGTTTGTGTTTCATTTTAACTTTGCACAAGAAGTGGTTTAACAAAGACTTTTAGTATCACAGCCATGATTTTGCTTTTATTTTTTATTGAACCATATTTAATTGATTTGAAATATATCGTATCAAATCGAAAAGTTCACTGTATCGAGATAGTGTATCGTATCGTGGCCTATGTATCGAGGTATGTATTGTATCGGCGACTTCTTACTGACCTTAGCCCTAGTATTGAGTATCAAGTAAATTTCTATATCGTAACAAAATTAGACTAGACTCCAGAACAGTTTTTCACTTCATATTTTATTCCAGTGCATAATTTCTAGGGCTGGGTATCATTAAGAAGTTGCCGATATGATACATACCTCGATACATAGGCCTCGATACCGTGCAGTTTCGATTGAATACGATTTGATATGATATATTTCAGATCGATTCGATACAGTTCAGTGAAAAATAAATGCTAAATCATGGCTGTGATACTAAAAATCTTTATTAAACCACTAAGTTTGTGAAAATGTTATACGAAAAACACCCATTTTGCTCATCAAAACAGTGAAAATGTCAACACAATTGTAGCTCTAACACAAAATAATTTAGTAAAATATACCTAAAATTACTCTTGGTGATATACAGCAGCCCACGATATAAATAGTGTATCATCACATTAAATTATACGATATATTGATATTTCAATATTTTTATACACCCTTAATAATTTCACAGCAAAAGTAACGTTTAAAATCTCATGTAGTCACTTAAAGGGCCCATATTACACTATTTTCTGATCAATGTTATAATATTTCATCATCACAAACAGACCTGGAATTGTGTTTTGTTTCATTCACACACGTTTAACACACAAATCCAACATATTTAGGCTGAGGTCTTCTCTCAAACAGAAAAAAACTATTCCACCTTGTAACATCAAGTGGTAATACAGGAAGTGCTCCGTTGTGTTTTTAAGCTCCATACACCTTCACTAGAATCATTTGGATGATTTGGATTGCCAATCTCTACTGAACAAAAGGTAAAAGGAGCTGTTCACTTGAAAACTACTGCCTGATGATGTCACAAGGTGGAACAGAGCATTGGAGATGTAGACAGACTAATAACAAAGAGTTATTCAAAGGTGTGAATGAAACAAAACGCAACTCCAGGTCTGTTTCTGATGACTTAACAATATTATAACACGTGTCGTAGTAGACTGGCCTTGAGACCTTTTTTTGCGGTCTTGGTCTTGTCACGGACTTGACCACGTTTGGACTCGGGCTTGCGTCAGGCTCGGAGGTGCTTGGACTCAGTTTCGAGGTCTGACACTCGACGAATGATAAAATGGAGATAGATTAATAAAAAAAACATTGACGTATATGTGCCAAAATAACTCTAAAATACAAATAAATGTCAAAAATTACAAAAATGGTCTTGATTTGGTCTCGATGGATCATAGTCTTGGTCTTATCTCGATCTCTGCCTTTAAAAGTCTCGGTCTTGTCTCGGTCTCGACCCTCAGAGGTCTTGGTCTTGTCCTGGTCTTGGACCCAGTGGTCTCGGACTGGTCTCGGTCTCGATTACTGCGGTCTTGACTACTACACTAATTATAACATGGCTTAAAGGTGCACTGTGTAACTTTTCTATGTTATTACTGTGTCTAGAACGTTCCACAATAGAGATTAAACCTATCTATTACTAGGGAGACAACTGTAGGCTACATTACTGGTCAGATCTGTGGAGAGGTAACGTTATTCACAGAGAGAATTGTTGTATTTCTGAGCAACAGAAATACCCGTAATGAGTAAATCTCCACGGAGACAAGCAGATGACGGACGCTCCACCAGAAAAGCTGCACAATGCACCTTTAAAGTTCACAAGAGTCAGTGTCGTGTAAAACAGGACCTTCTTAAAACAACGCGAGCTCCGTTTTGGTGTGATTTTTGACGTGCATATTGTCCCTCTTGTTTGTGATTTCGTTTTGGTCCATGTGAGTCACTGAACAGTCGGTGGCGCCACATGCCGACTCGCTCCCAGCACCTCCCACTTTCACAGTCCTCGCAAACACATTCGCTCCCGGTGCCTGGCCGTGTTTACGTGCGCGCCCTGAAGTCTGATCATGATCTGATTTCTGGAGTTATCAGATTATCCAAATGCCACGTAAACAGTCAGGTCTGATGTGAGCGGAGGAGGGTAAAAGAAGTCAACGCTTTTAGTCAAGTACGAGTAATGTTTAGACCTGGTTTAGTCCTGATTAAGACCTGGTTCGGTCCTAGTTTAGACCTGGTTTAGACATGCTTTAGTCCCGTTTTAGTCCCGTTTTAGTCTTGGTTCAGTCCTGGTTCAGTCCTGCTACCGTCCTGGTTTAGTCTTGTTTTAGTCCTGGTTTAGACTTGGTTTAGTCCTGGTTCAGTCCTGTTTTAATCCTGTTTTAGTCCTGATTCAGTCCTGGTTTATTCCTGGTTTAGTCCTGGTTTAGACCTGTTTTAGTCCTGGTTCAGTCCTGCTTCCGTCCTGGTTTAGTCTTGGTTTAGTCCTGGTTTAGTCCTGGTTCAGTTCTGTTTTAATCCTGTTTTAGTCCTGGTTTAGTCCTGATTCAGTCCTGGTTTATTCCTGGTTTAGTCCTGGTTTAGTTTAGTCCTGGTTTAGAGTCCTGGTCCTGGTTTAGTCTTGGTTTAGTCCTGGTTTAGTCCTGGGTTTTAGTCCTGGTTTAGTCTGGTTTAGTCCTGGTTTAGTCCTGGTTTTCTGGTTTAGTCCTGGTTTATAGTCCTGGTTTAGTCCTGGTTTAGTCTGGTTTAGGTTTAGTCCTGGTTTAGTCAGTCCTGGTTTAGTCCTGGTTTAGTCTGGTTTAGTTTAGTCCTTTAGCCTGGTTTAGTCCTGGTTTAGTCTTGGTTTAGTCCTGGTTTAGTCCTGGTTTAGTCCTGGTTTAGTCCTGGTTTAGTCCTGGTTTAGTCCTGGTTTAGTCCTGGTTTAGTCCTTGGTTTTCCTGGTTTAGTCCTGGTTTAGTCTGGTTTAGTCCTGGTTTAGTCCTGGTTTAGTCCTGGTTTAGTCCTTGGTTTAGTCCTGGTTTAGTCCTGGTTTAGTCTTGGTTTAGTCCTGGTTTAGTCCTGGTTTAGTCCTTGGTTTAGTTTTCTTGGTTTACTGGTTTAGTCCTGGTTTAGTCTTGGTTTAGTTTAGTCCTGTTTAGTCCTGGTTTAGTCCTGGTTTAGTCAGTCCTGGTTTAGTCTTGGTTTAGTCCTGGTTTAGTCTTGGTTTAGTCTGGTTTAGTCCTGGTTTAGTCCTGGTTTAGTCCTGGTTTAGTCCTGGTTTAGTTTAGTCCTGGTTTAGTCCTGGTTTAGTCCTGGTTTAGTCCTGGTTTAGTCTTGGTTTAGTCTTGGTTTATGGTTAGTCCTGGTTTAGTCTGGTTTAGTCCTGGTTCAGTCCTGGTTTAGTCCTGGTTTAGTCTTGGTTTAGTCCTGGTTTAGTCCAGTCTGGTTTAGTCTTGGTTTAGTCCTGGTTTAGTCCTGGTTTAGTCCTGGTTCCTGGTTTAGTCTTGGTTTAGTCCTGGTTTAGTTTAGTCCTGGTTTAGTCTCCTGGTTTAGTCTTGGTTTAGTCCGTTTAGTCCTGGTTTAGTCTTGGTTTAGTCCTGGTTTCGTTTAGTCTGGTTTAGTCCTGGTTTAGTCTTGGTTTAGTCCTGGTTTAGTCCTGGTTTAGTCTTGGTTTAGTTGGTTTAGTCCTGGTTTAGTCTGGTTTAGTCCTGGTTTAGTGGTTTAGTCCTGGTTTAGTCTTGGTTTAGTCCTGGTTTAGTCCTGGTTTAGTCTTGGTTTAGTCCTGGTTTTTATGTGGGGGAGCGACGGTGACTTCATAAATCACATTCACCCATTTAAAAATCTCACTTCACCACTGAGCAGAAATACAAAGCAGTAAATTAAACTGTTGAGTTAAACCGCTGAAGATGCCAGAATCATTTTTCACTTCATATTTTTACACTTGAGTGAGAGGATTTTCTTTCACTGCATCCGTCTCTTTTGCTCTCTCTCTTGTTCTTTCCCTCTTTCCCCCTCCCTCTGTCTTTCTCTCCGTTTCTCTTTCTCAAAGTGACATCTCAGTTTTCACACAAACTTCGGGTGGGAACGTGAAAAGTGAAGAAAAACAATGCCTGTTGAAACAGTAAATGTACTAAATTCAAACTGTGTTTTTGTCAGTACGTGGATTAACCTGTTTTTCTTGTTCTTCTCATTTTCTTGCACAAAGAGAATTAAGTATGACGTCATCCGTAGTGTTCGGCTCGAGCCAAATGAAGCTGTTGAAACTGACATTTTCAAGCTGAGGTTCATATTTGAAATTCTGATCATGAGAGGATGTTGAAAGCGATGCCTCTTGTCGCCTGTGCCGCAGCAGGAAAGGCGCCTATTACATTATTTTCTGCAGTTTTCTCGTCAAAAACTACAGAGGATTTTCAGACAACATAAAATCCCAGTCTATTTCAAACCCACAAACACGTTAAGACAGAAACTTGTCCACACAAAGAACAAAACACCGAGCCACAAACAAAGCAATGTGGTCTTCTCCATTCAGTGTAGTGAAAACTGCAGTGAGCGCTACAGTAGAGAAACAAAACAGCCACTAACTCAGACGAGAGAGCAACAGTGGACCTCAGTCTAACGTACAACTCCATCAAAAAGCGTCGGGTCACTCCTCTGAGGACAGTGAGGTAAAGATCTTAACCAGAGGAAAGAATTAAGAAAGAGACTCCTTCCTTAAACAGAAATAGAGGACTCACTGGTACGTATTAGGAATGGGCGATATATCGATATTTTAAATATATCGAGATATTTTTTAAACTCGATATGAATTCTGACATATCGTATATATCGATATAATGCTTGTATTCAATTTTGATTTCGCCGCTTCGTTTGTCGCCTCCGCGCGCCCCCGCCTCGCTCTTGTCTCCTTCACTCGTCACTATCGTCGTGAATACCAAAAGTTGGTGCCAGTGAAAGCTTCAAGGCCATCAGCAGCACATCCTCACATTCCACCGAGTCTCGTCCTTTAGCCCGAAAGAAGCTAAACCGCATGAGCGGCACGTGGAGTGCGCTGTTTATGCAAATTAGCCATGCGCTTAAGTTTCGTTTCTGTAAAATGTAAACACGTGCGCAAACGGGCTGATGTGGCTCTAGAGTCGTTATGTTTTATATATTGTAAAGTTTAGCAATGTAAAGTTTATTTATGCAGAAGATTTTAATAAATAAACTGCTACAGTGTAACTTGTACAACAGTGTTTGGAATCGTTGGGTTTGATCTGCAGTGGATTGTGGGATTAAACCTCAGAGCTCCTCACTGCTGGATAAGAACATGGATCTATTAAAATAAGGAACATCCTGAGCTTCTTCTGCTAAATGAGCTCATGGTTATGATTCTGGTCTGGATAACAGTTGAGTTGTTTTATTTATGAATGAAAAGAAGGAAATATGTTTTATTTATTTTATTTTACAGTTAAATTATTATTTATGTAATTAAGGTTTTTTGTAATCTTAAATGTTCCTATATGAACTGTCGACCTCTTACACTTCAATAAAAAATTTTTAAAAAGACCTTGTGGAATTTGGCAGATTTGTTTTTGCAGTTTTCAATTTTAGGGGGTTATTTTTTCTTGAACATATATCGAGATATATATCGTATATCGAGATATAGCAAAATATATCGAGATATATTTTTTTATCCATATCGCCCAGCCCTAGTACGTATTTAATTTTCGTTGTGGATGCAGTGTTCGTCCACACTAATCCACAAATTCGTCTGAGTCATGATCTGATCCGGCTCTGTGTGGACGCCTGAAAACACTGATACGCTGATGTTGGTGTATGCACTGCGAAGTAGCTAATTCAACGCCAAAACACTAAGAGGCTAGTATATATTCATATGTACGATCTACGCATATGATTTGCAGATATATAATCTCTGAAAAGTTTAACGTGAACTTTCTCCAACGCGACAGAAGCACAGAACAGACTCACCATCAGCAGAACACTCCTCTGTCACAGAAAGAACACTCATAATCCACTGAGTCGTGTCCTTTAGTCCGACAGAAGCTGAACCGCATCAGCGCACAATATCGAGCTGTTTTTTGAGCGCTCAGTTTATGCAAATTAACCATGCGGTTTTAAGTTTCATGTCTGTAAAACATAAACAAATATGCTCAAAGCTGTGTGGATGGGGAAGGATTGTGGACACAGAAGGGACGTGTGTGGAAGCAGATCATTTCCGATACGATGTTACGGTGATACAGGGATTAGTTTCAGTGTAAATGGGGTCTCAGACATCATCTGTCTCCTATTTACAACTCAGTAGGAGTAGCCAGGTCAGGTCCAGAGGTGTGGAAGTTCCATTATGGCCCTGAAAGATTCTGCTAATACGACCCCACACTCGGTACAAGTTCAACAGGACTAGCAGAAAGTGTAAACAAGTGTGTGTGTTAGTTTCAGTGTAGTTTCAGTGTAGTTAGCTCCTCTCCGCAGACAGATATGAGTAAGTGTCCACCAGCATTTTGACCAGAACTGAAAAAGCAGTTTGGATGAGTCGTGAAACGTACTCGACCTGTACGACTGAGGTATTGTACACACATCCTTGTCAAAAATATCCTTGGAGTTGCGTTTTGTTTCATTCACACTCAAACCCCGCGAATTTTGGCTGGGTTCTTCTCTGAAACTAAAAATATTTGGTCCACCTTGTGATGCCACGTGGCAATACAGAAAATGCTCCACTGCGGTTTTAGTTAAACACCATACACCTTCACTGGAATCATGTGAATAATTTCTAACCTGGAATTGAATATCTCGACTGAACTAAAGGTAAAAGGAGCCGTTCACTGCAGAAACTAAAATCTAAATTCAGATTACTTTAATTTACAAAGTTTCATCATGATTTGAGTCAATTTCACTTGGCAAGTAAAATTACCTACCAATGGAACAAGACTTTTTGTAGTTAAAATACTAATCAAATAATAATAATAATAATAATAATAATAATAATAATAATAATAATCAAATGTTGCTTGAATTAAGAAAAACACACTTATTGTTCTGCTCTCCTTGTGTGTCTCTATAACACAGTTTAGCAGTAAGTGTAACCCTTTTTTGAAACATGCGCAGAGTCAGGATCTAGCGTCCATAGCTCCAATTTATTTCTCCACAAAGATGGTTCCAAAAACAGAGTAAAACTGCAAAACAGAAAAAACTGTATTTAGCACAGTGCAAAATATAACTGAAGTTATCTTAACTACACAATCCACTGCCATACAAATATATAATCTTTAGTGCTGTCATGCGATTAAAAAAATTTAGAGATTAATTAATTATGATCTGTAATTAATGAATCTAATTAATCTCATTTTAATCTCACCTAAAAATTGCTGAGAAAAGCCTTCAATTTGAGGTATTTTCATTTAAATTCATTATTACATTATTGTGGCAGATCAAAAGACTAATATAGATTTAAAAAAAGTGACTTTATAAAGTCATTTATTGTTTAACAAATCTCTTCAAATTGGCTGTTGAGCCCAAGTCTCCATGAATAAGAAACTGTTTGTTGTAAAGTAGCAAAGACGAGGAAATCTGAACATAATAACTTTTGTCTACTTAAAGACAATAAAAAGTCCAGTCTTTCCTTAACCATATTAAAAATATTATTGATAGAGAAATGCTTTATATATGAGATCACTGGTTTTAGTCCTTGTTTTAGTCCTGGTTTAGACCTGCTTTAGTCCTACTTTAGTCCTAGTTTAGTCCTGGAATGGATTAATCCTGGTTTTAGTCCTGGTGTTAGTTCTGGTTTAGTCCTGGTTTAGACCTGTGTTTGTTTGTGTTTGTTTGTGTGTGTGTGTGTGTGTGTTTGTGTGTGTTTGTGTGCGTGTCCCCTCATGTCGCAGGTCACTATAGGACAGTAGTGCAGACATCATGAGTCTATGCAGGTTGTTTTCAGGCGATATTATATTTGTTATTTTCTTTTATATTTCACGTCGGGAGAATAATTTCCAGGACACAAATGCGTTTTTACCTGTGCACTGCTGCTTCTGTTCTACTGGCTCTTCGACCTCGTCCATTGTGTGACTGACGCCGCCAACGTTAACATGACGTTTACATCGCTGTTACTGCGCGCGTTTTGTGTGGGTTTCCAGCAATGAGTGGAATTACCGAAATAAAAAAATTTATAAATGTGTTTTGTGTGTGTGTGTTGTCCCAACAACACATAAAAACTGGTTTTATAATAAAGAAACTTGCATACAGAAACACTAAAGTTAGAGATTAAAAATGAGATTAACGCAATTAAAAAACATAACGCGCTAAATATGACTGTAATTAATTAATCGCAATTAACGCGATAATTTGACACCCCTAATAATCTTAAACAAAAACACATGTCTAATAACCATCCTTTACTAATAGAGCAAGGATATTATAATTCTTATCTGTATAAAGGAAAACTTACAGACAGTGAGGTCAAAGGCACGAACAAAAAGGCAGATATCAGAGGATGAACTCATGTGCTTCTGAGCGCAAACAAAAACAACATATGGCTGAGTTCCTGTCACTAATCAGGCCTTCAAATTAAAAGACTGACGGGGTAAATGCAATTCTCTACAAAAACAACTATAAAAGAACACATTTTTAACATATTTCGGGCAGAACACTTATTCCATTGGTAGATAATTTCACTTGTCAAGTTGAATCGACTCAAATAAAGTCAAATGTTTTTAATTTAAGTCATTTTAACTTGCATAGATACTGTATAACTTTTTTAGTGTTAACATGAAAACTACCAATTTATGAGGTAGTATTGGAGTGTTTTGAGTTTTAGAGATGTGGACAGTCTAATAATAAAGGGTTACTCAAACGTGTGAATGAAACAAAACACAACTCCAGGTTTGTTTTTGATGAGGAAACAACAGTATAATATGACTTAACTCTCTCAAAAGAGTCAGTTTTACACTCTCGAAAGACCACAAACTCTGGGAATCGAACCTAAGCAACTATACCTTTCTATATTTGAAGAATCCAGCTTAAACTCAAGTCTGTTCAAGTTCTGTGCAGGCGAACAAAGCTCTGAACATCTCCACGGAAAGAGACGACAGCAAAGATATTCAAAATGCACTTTATTATTTTATTGACTAAGGGGAGCGTCGCTGACCTGGTTTAGCTTCACCTTTTAGAGACGGGATTTAACAAAGAAACCCTCTGCTCCTGCTGAGGTGTGGAGCTGCGACTGCTTTTGATTTTGGAAGCAAACTTTGGAAACGCTGCACAAAGTAAAACGTGATAATTAGGAGAGTTTGGGGAAGTCTTGAGTAAACTTTTTTGCGAGTGGAGGAGCAGATACTGTGAGCTTGAATCGCTATTGTTGTCAGAAAATAGAAAGTGTTGCCAGTTCGTGTTATGTTTTGTTAATTAGGAACTTAAAAAATTAGTAGACAGTTTGTAAAATAGGGAGATAAATATTCAAATGTAAATGTTTTGTTGTGTATTTCTATTAGTGCTGGCGATATGGATAAAAAACTATATCTCGGTATCTGTACAGGAAAAAATAACCCCCTAAAACGGAAAACTGCAAAAACAAATATGCCAAATTCCACAAGGTCCTTCTTTTTAAAAATTGAAGTGTAAGAGGTCGGCAGTTCATATAGGAACATTTAAGATTACAAAAAAAAAAACTAATTACATAAATAATAATTTAACTGTCAAATAAAAGAAATAAAACATATTTCCTTCTTTTCATTCATAAATAAAACAACTCAACACAAGCTCATCTTTGCATTAACTCTGTTATCCAAACCAGAACCAGAACCATGAGCTCATTTAGCAGAAGAAGCTCAGGATGTTCCTTATTTTAACAGATCCATGTTATTATCCAGCAGTGAGGAGCTCTGAGGTTTAATCCCACAATCCACTGCAGATCAAACCCAACGATTCCAAACACTGTTGTACAAGTGACACTGCAGCAGATTATTAATTAAAATCTTCTGCATAAATAGAATTTACATTACTAAACTTTACAAGATATAAAGCATAACGACTATAGAGCCACATCAGCCCGTTTGAGATTATAGTGTTAATTTTTTATTTTTTTTTTGCAGCTTTGCGCAGATTTGTTTACGTTTTACAGAAACGAAACTTAAAAAGCGCATGGCTAATTTGCATAAACAGCGCACTCCACGAGCCGCTCATGTGGTTCAACTTCTTTTGGACTAAAGGACGCGACTCGGTGGAATATGAGGATGTGCTGCTGATGGTTTTGTCTGTAAATGGTGGAAAAGTTTTGTGGCGCTAGAAGCTTTTCACTGGCACCAACTTTCGGCGTTCACAGCGATAGTGACGAGTGAAGGAGACACGAGCGAACAAAATCAGGGAGGCGGGGGCGACGAGAGAGAAGACAAACAAGTGAAGCGGCGAAATCAAAATTGAATATAAGCATTATATCGATATATATGATATGTCAGAATTCATATCGAGTTTTTAAAAAATCTCGATATATTAAAAATATCGAGATATCGCCCACCTCTAATTTCTATATTGGAGGACGGGCCCGCAAATGCTTTTCTCCATGAAGATGTTATTGTTTTGTCTGGAATGCATGGCTTTAAACCTTTCTATCTTCATGGAGTCCAAACCAGACCAAGTTACAGGTCAGATCTGTGGAGCAGAGTCCTGCACCACACCTGGCCGTTAACCCATGATTATATCAAAGTTAAATCCGCACCCACCCGGACCCGTTAACATTTGAGCCGTTATCCACCCGTGGCTCGTGATAAATTGGGGTCGGCCCATTAGTCCAACAGCCCAAAAGTCCAGGACTAAACCAGGACTAATCCAGGACTGAACCTATGCCGTGTCATTAGCTGATTATAGATATATACACACCACAACCGCCAAGCATCGCCAGGACTACACCAGGACTGGACCAGGACTACACCAGGACTGGACCAGGACTACACTAGGACTGGGCCAGGACTACACTAGGACTGGGCCAGGACTACACCAGGACTGGACCAGGACTACACTAGGACTGGGCCAGGACTACACCAGGACTGGACAAGGACTACACCAGGACTGGACCAGGACTACACCAGGACTGGGCCAGGACTACACCAGGACAAAACGAGGTCTAAACCAGAACTAAACCAGTGTCATTAGCGTAAATATATACATGCCGCAACTGCCAAGCCAATCGCCAGGACTACATCAGGCCTGGATCAGGACTTAACCAGGACTAAGTTAGGACTGGACCTGGATTGAACCAGGACTGGACTAGGACTACACCAGGACTGAACCAGGACTAAGCGAGGTCTAAACCAGGAATATACCAGGACTGAACCAGGACTAAACGAGGTCTAAACCAGGACTACATTAGGCCTGGACCAGGACTAAACCAGAACTAAGTTAGGACTGGACCAGGACTGAACCAGGACTGGACCAGGACTACACCAGGACTGGACCAGGTCTAACCTAGGACTAAACCAAGACTGAACCAGGTCTAAACCAGGACTGAACCAGGACTGGACCAGGTCTAACCTAGGACTAAAGCAAGACTGAACCAGGTCTAAACCAGGACTGAACCAACACCGTGTCATTAGCGAATTATAAATATATACACACCGCAACCTCCCAGCCGATCACCAGAACTGGACCAAGATTAAACCAGGTCTAAACCAGGACTAAACCGGTGTTATAAGCATAAATATATACACACCGCAACCTCCCAGCCGATCACCAGAACTGGACCAAGATTAAACGAGGTCTAAACCAGGTCTAAACCAGGACTAAACCGGTGTTATTAACATAAACACACCGCAACCGCCGAGCTGATTGCCAGGACTAAACCAGGACTAAACCAGGACTAAACCAGGACTAAACCCGATGCAGGACTCTGTTGTGGAGAGGCGACCCTGCTCACAGAAAGAATACCTGTTTTTTTGAGGTATTTTTGACCTATAAACCACCTGCAATTAAATAAATGTAAAGTAGAGCTGTTTAATGTCATACTGTGGAACATTCCTGGGAGAGCAATGACGTATCCATAGAAACAAGCGAGTGATAGACCTTGACAAACCACCACAAAAGTTACACAGGGCATCATTAACAAATCTATCATACTCTCTCTTCATAAGTCAGCAACCGAAAGTTACACAGTGCACCTTTTATTGATTATGCCTTATTTGACACTTTTCCTTTGCTATTTTTGCCACTATTTTGCATGTTAATGTGTATTTCTGCTGTTTGTTATTATATTGTAATGCGACGTGTGAACTGTTGCGTCCAAATAATTTCTCGTGGATCAATGAAGTTTGTCCAAGTCTTAAGTTAAAGTGGAACTAAACACCACATTTTTGTTACTAAACTGTAGTCCTCGTTGGCAAGTTTACTACAAATTTGCAGCTTTCTGGTCAAAAATATATAGATCTCAGTTTTTGCTGCCTTCAGTGACCTCTGCGATTTCAAGTACTATGTGACATCACACAAAACTGCCCTGAATATAGCCATGTTTTGGCTTTTTAGTTTGACAATCCCTCTTTAAATTATGGATTTGAAGGTTGTTTTAGGGACGCACTGATCCGTCTTTTTTCAGTTCTGATTCCGAAACCAGTAGTTCGACTTAAAATATTTGCTAATGCTCGATATTAACCAGTGTATGAACAGAAAATGTCACTTATTTTCTTAAAACACAGTTAACTTATTACCCAAGACATCAAATTGTGTTAAGCAAATGTTATTTATCCTTCAAGGAACTACAGGAACACTTTGTATGAATAAAAGTTTAAACATAATGAGACATTCTAGGCCAAAATCAGCTTATAAATTGTCTTTTTACATCTAATTAAACACCCAACCAGGATATCATCTTAATCGATATCATGGAACTGATACATTTTTCAATATCTGTGCCGATATTTGGTGCCAAGATTGACATCCATATTTATTTTCTATACCCTGTCTCATACTTTCTACACTCTGACATCTGTATCTCCATGTCTCTGCGTCTACGCGGACAAACCTGTCACTCAAACTCCTCTCCTGTGTCAAACGCTGATCGAGCTGAGCAGTTATGTGGTTTAAATTGATGTTACAAAACCGGTACAGTCTTTTCGAAGGAGCTGTGTGTAAGAGTTTGATTTCATTTCATAAACATGACCTATCCACAGACACGAGGTAAAACAGCTTTTACTGAGAACGAGGGTGATGCTGATGTATTCATAAGTGCAAAAACGTTGGACACGACGACCGAGTTGTTTATGTTATCATTTGGTGTTTTGGTTCTCAAGACGTTTATCCGACCAGAATGAGCCAAATGATTCGTGAGTCATTTGGCAATCTAGGTTCAGTTGTGATTGTAGTACCTTTTTTAAAACCTGTAAGATCGCAAAAAAAAAAACAAAAAAAACATTTGTAAACACTAGGGATGTAACAATAACCGAAATATCATGATATCGTATCGTCAAATTTCTCGCAATAATATCGTGGACCATCACAATATATCGAAATAGAAGTGTCTTTGCTTAAATTAAGAGTTATGGTGCAGCAATAGCTAAAAAAAAGACAGAGGGAACTACATAGACCATGATCCTTTGCTCCATTTCAGTGCAGACGACAAGAAGAAATAACAGTTCTAAGTAGGGATGTCGCAGTAACCGCAAAAATGAATCACCAGGATCAACCCAGGCGATCAACCCGCACGGGACTCAACCCGACTGACCCGACCAACCCAGGAGGACTAACCCAGGACTAACCCAGGACCAACCCAGGACCAGGACTAACCCAGGACTAACCCAGGACTAACCCAGGACTAACCCAGGACTAACCCAGGACTAACCCAGGACTAACCCAGGACTAACCCAGGACTAACCCAGGACTAACCCAGGACTAACCCAGGACTAACCCAGGACTAACCCAGGACTAACCCAGGACTAACCCAGGACAACCCAGGACCCAACCCAGGACCAACCCAGGACTAACCCAGGACTAACCCAGGACTAACCCAGGACCAACCCAGGACTAACCCAGGACTAACCCAGGACTAACCCAGGACCAACCCAGGACTAACCCAGGACTAACCCAGGACTAACCCAGGACCAACCCAGGACTAACCCAGGACCAACCCAGGACTAACCCAGGACTAACCCAGGACTAACCCAGGACTAACCCAGGACCAACCCAGGACTAACCCAGGACCAACCCAGGACTAACCCAGGACTAACCCCAACCCAGGACTAACCCAGGACTAACCCAGGACCAACCCAGGACTAACCCAGGACTAACCCAGGACTAACCCAACCCAGGACTAACCCAGGACTAACCCAGGACTAACCCAGGACTAACCCCAACCCAGGACTAACCCAGGACTAACCCAACCCAGGACCCAACCAACCCAGGACTAACCCAGGACTAGGACCCCCAACCCAGGACTAACCCAGGACTAACCCAGGACCAACCCAGGACTAACCCAGGACTAACCCAGGACCAACCCAGGACTAACCCAGGACTAACCCAGGACTAACCCAGGACTAACCCAGGACCAACCCAGGACTAACCCAGGACTAACCCAGGACTAACCCAGGACCAACCCAGGACCAACCCAGGACTAACCCAGGACTAACCCAGGACTAACCCAGGACTAACCCAGGACCAACCCAGGACTAACCCAGGACTAAGGTGCGCCTGCATAGACTACCGGGTGACCGCAGGCGAAAGGACCGCTGCAGAGCTCTGCGCCGCACGGAGGTAAACGCAGCCATCACCCGATCGCGCTTTGCGGTCACCTTCTCCGCATGCTCGTGCTCGGGGTTCTCTCTCTTAAGTCCGCGGGTACCTGAGCCGGTCCAGGACTCTGACCCGAGCTGCCACAGTGAGAGCTGGAGAGACGCAGCGGCACTTGTTCCAACCCCAAAAGTTACTGCTCCCGCTACATACGTTACATCCACGCAACAACCAAGGTACATGTGCATCTGTAACAAGAGCATCGTCAGAGAAAGTTTTCAGAGCTGCTGGAAATATTTTAACTCCAGGGGATGGGGTGGGGGAGCGTGCTGTTGAGTCGCTATACCACACCGACAGCCCTAGTTCTAAGCACTTTTAAGTCTTAGTTCACTAGCTAGGACCACACCAACAACGACATAGTGCGAAGAAGTTTATTGATAATGTTCAAAGCGGGGCAGAGACGGCTGGGTTGAGACTCTATGTGGGGGTTCTGCCTAAATCTTCAGTTGGCCCAGCGGGAACGGGACCCCACTTGTAGTCGTCTTATGACTGAAAGACAAAATAGGGGATGGGAGGGTGGGGGGGTCGAGCCGAGACAAACTGGGATGATGGGAAAGGCTGCTACATATCGGCTTTTGGGGAATTATAGGCGTGGTCGAGGTGAGTTGTGGTTCGCTGGTGAGAGGAGAGGGCGGCTGAGGCGTGGTCCTGCTCCTGAATCTCACTTAATCATATTAACTACATTTGTTTGGATTAAAGGTTGTATAGAGGATTTTCCAAGGAACGAGAAATCCAGCGACTGTTTGTCCTTTTTCAAATGTTGCGCATGCGTGAAACCACCCCCCCTCCCCTACAGCTCCTACGTAGAAACGCCTCCTCCTGCCTCCTCTTTACGCCAGAAACAGGTTTGTTTACAGCCGGTGCTGCACATGACTTGTAAACAACTAACTACAGTGTTGGTTAGGCAAGACGGAGAAGTGAGGAGCAGGGAGAGGAGAGAGGAGAGGAGAGGGGAGCGGGTGCGCGGAGATTCCGTGCCCGGAGAAGTGAGTGAGGAGCAGGGGGAAGAGCGGATCGGGCAGCGGGGAGAGGAGCAGGAAAGGGGTGCAGAGAAGAGTGCGCGGAGATTCAGTGCGAATGAACTAGCTACAACACGCAGCAGCAAGCGGACTCTTTCTTTGCCTTGAAAATTAAGTTTTCAGACATAGGATATCGCTTTCGTGTCCTGAAAAACGTTTGTCTAGCTCTTGGAAATAAAGTACGTTTTCATAATAAGCAGAAGTTTCCTGTCCAGGAGTAATTTGGCGACCAGTGCGTCAGTCTTTAGACCCTGCGTCTGCTTCAGTTGCGCCATCGCTGGAATGAATCTTCAAGAATCACCTTAGTTTGGCTTCGCTGCTTTTCCCCTTGTCTTCTTCTTTCAGCGACCCCAAAAACGGACTTTCTTTTGCGGCGAACTGCTCCTGGATTCTTGTCGCCATTGCAACAAACTTTGTGCGAACTGCGAGGAAGATATAGGTCAAAAAAAGCCACTAAGAACTGTTGCGTTGGTGGAGTAAACAGCGTCTGTGCGGCTTGCGTCTGTGGACTGCGTGACAGGCGTACGTAAACCACGTACCGGCGGCGCGCAGGCAAGTCAGTTACGCTAGAAACGTAGGGAGTTTGATTGACAGCCTGTCAGCTCACAGATAACGAGGCAGTGTCGTTATCTATTGGCAAATGTTTAGCCCCACCACGTCCAGAGTTGATGAATTTTTATTCTCTTTTTTTTTGGTCATCATAATTACAAGGCTACTGCACCTCTATAATCTATCATTGACAACTTGAAACAAAAAAAAAAAAAAAATCCTCCATACAACCTTTAAGTCTTGTCAGGGCATTTTAAGAGAAAAAAGGAGCATATTAATAGTTTTGTTACCCTCCTGAATATATGGCAATAAATATTGTACCTTGAGATGTATATCGTGAAAACATCGTAACGAGAGATTTGGATATTGTCACATCACTAATCATGAGCCTCTCCAACATATCGTGAGCTTTCCCACAATAAATATCGTACTATGAGGTTCATACTGTGATGATATCGTATTGTGAGACTTGGACATGGTTACATTTGTAGTAAACACTTAACCTCAGTGTAATGTCTTTCCCACAGATGGAGGAGGAGGAAGACGAGATGTGCTACGCTGAAGGCACCACAGACAGTGAGTTAACATTGATTTCACTACGTCCGTGTATCGATCTGAGTCTGAACAGTCAGAATTTAAAGACGGGGTTTAAAGTGACGCATTAGTGATCAGATTTGTGATTTATGTTGATCAGTGCTTTAATTGTTTTACAGGTTATTGCACAGAACAGAAGAAACCAAAGGTGGTCTTCCTCATGGGTAAGTTTCACACACGGGTTTTTAGAGTGCAAGTCTGTATGGAGTGAGAAATCCTGGTTTAGTCCTGTTGGAGTAAGAAGGGTCCTGGTTTAGTCCTGTTTTAGTCCTGGTTCAGTTCTGCTTTAGTTCTGGTTTTATCTGGTTTAGTCCTGTTTTAGTGCTAATTCAGTCCTGGTTTAGTTCTGTTTTAGTCCTGGTTCAGTCCTTTCTTAGGCCTGGTTTTATCCTGTTTTAATCCTAGTTCAGTTCTGGTTTAGTCCTCCCGGTTCAGTTCTAATTTAGTCCTGGTTTAGTCCTGGTTTAATCTTGTTTTAGTCCTGTTTTAGTGCTAGTTCATTCCTGGTTTTGTCCTCCTGGTTCAGTTCTGGTTCAGTCCTGGTTCAGTTCTGGTTTAGTCCTGGTTTAGTCGTGTTTTAGTCCTAGTTCAGTTCTGGTTTAGTCCTGGTTCAGTCCTGGTTCAGTCTTGGTTTAGGCCTGTTGTAGTCCTAGTCCAGTTCTATCTTAGTCCTCCTGGTTTAGTCCTGGTTTAATCTTGTTTTAGTCCTGTTTTAGTGCTAATTTAGTCCTGGTTTTGTCCTCCTGGTTCAGTCCTGGTTTAGTCCTGTTTTAGTCCTAGTCCAATTCTAGCTTAGTCCTCCTGGTTTAGTTCTGGTTTAGTCCTGGTTTAGTCGTGTTTTAGTCCTAGTTCAGTTCTGGTTTAGTCCTGGTTCAGTTCTGGTTTAGTCCTGGTTTAGTCCTGTTTTAGTCCTAGTCCAGTTCTAATTTAGTCCTGGTTTAGTCCTGGTTTAATCTTGTTTTAGTCCTGTTTTAGTGCTAATTTAGTCCTGGTTTTGTCCTCCTGGTTCAGTCCTGGTTTAGGCCTGGTTTAGTCCTGTTTTAGTCCTAGTCCAGTTCTAGCTTAGTCCTCCTGGTTTAGTTCTGGTTTAGTCCTGGTTTAGTCGTGTTTTAGTGCTAGTTCAGTCCTGGTTTTGTCCTGGTTTAGACCTGGTTTAGACCTGGTTTAGTCTTGGTTTAATCCTGTTTTAGTCTTGTTTTAGTGTTAGTTCAGTCCTGGTTTGTCCTGGTTTAGACCTTGTTTAGTCCTACTGGTTCAGTCCTGAGTTAGTCCTAGTTCAGTCCTGGTTTAGTCCTGGTTTAGTCCTGGTTCAGTGCAGGTTCAGTTCTGCTTTAGTTCTGGTTTTATCTGGTTTAGTCCTGTTTTAGTGCTAATTCAGTCCTGGTTTAGTTCTGTTTTAGTCCTAGTTCAGTTCTGGTTTAGTCCTGGTTCAGTCCTTTCTTAGGCCTGGTTTTATCCTGTTTTAATCCTAGTTCAGTTCTGGTTTAGTCCTCCCGGTTCAGTTCTAATTTAGTCCTGGTTTAGTCCTGGTTTAATCTTGTTTTAGTCCTGTTTTAGTGCTAGTTCATTCCTGGTTTTGTCCTCCTGGTTCAGTTTTGGTTCAGTCCTGGTTCAGTTCTGGTTTAGTCCTGGTTTAGTCATGTTTTAGTCCTAGTTCAGTTCTGGTTTAGTCCTGGTTCAGTTCTGGTTTCGTCCTGGTTTAATCTTGTTTTAGTCCTGTTTTAGTGCTAATTTAGTCCTGGTTTTGTCCTCCTGGTTCAGGCCTGGTTTAGTCCTGTTTTAGTCCTAGTCCAGTTCTATCTTAGTCCTCCTGGTTTAGTTCTGGTTTAGTCCTGGTTTAGTCGTGTTTTAGTCCTAGTTCAGTTCTGGCTTAGTCCTTCTGGTTCAGTTCTGGTTTAGTCCTGGTTTAATCCTGTTTTAGTGCTAGTTCAGTCCTGGTTTTGTCCTGGTTTAGACCCGGTTTAAACCTGGTTTAGTCTTGGTTTAATCCTGTTTTAGTCTTGTTTTAGTGTTAGTTCAGTCCTGGTTTGTCCTGGTTTAGACCTTGTTTAGTCCTACTGGTTCAGTCCTGAGTTAGTCCTGGTTTAGTCCTGGTTCAGTCCTGGTTCAGTCCTGGTTCAGTCCTGGTTCAGTCCTGGTTCAGTCCTGGTTCAGTCCGTATGCAGTGCAAAAGTTCGGCATCTCGATCAATGTTTCTTCTGCTCAATAACTAAACAATGCCAGTGAAGTGATGACTTATAACTTCTTGTCAAACCTTCTAAACTTCAAACACCCTGTACCTAAGTTCTTTCCATGTATTTGACCAAAGTTTGCCCCAATACAGAAATATTGTTTAAGCAGCTCTTGAGGGTCCGTGTACCATTCGATCTTTTGAATTTCAATTAAGAACAAAAAACAATAAAATGGGAAAACAGTTTATTTCATTTTTCATTTTCAACAGTCTCGGTGCCTATTTTAATTTTGATATTTTATTTTGTTTGGTTTATTTGCCCCAGAAGATCTTTTACAGTGTCAACAATGGATCTATAATCATTCTAATAATGCCTTAAGCCGGGTTTACACTGTGCGATTTTTGACTCTTTTTGAGACGATTTTTCACTCGTGCGACTGTTTTGAGGATCGGACCGAATTTTGGCTTCATCATGTGTCATGCTTCATGCAGTAAACATGGAGTAAAGAGAACCGATTAATACGTCACGACCAGCTCCCGATCGGCATTCGTAGGTCACAAGAATATCAAACTCTCGTGAGGGTTTTGCTCTGTTGAATTAATTCTACGAGCCGATTTGCCAGAATCCGTCAGACTGAGGATGCGCGGACACAGAAGTGGAAGCAGGACATGAGGTTGTGGAGGACGACGGCGCCGGCGAGTGTTTTGGACACAGGACATGGAGGCTCAGCTAATCGAGCAACACAGAACAGAAGTTTGGTGAAAAACTTGATGCTACTTACCTCCAGTTCCCTCTAAAGAACAACCTGTACTGCCCACGTCTGCCCACGCCTGCCCACGTCTGCCCGGCCATTTCTTTGAACATATTCGTCGCCTCTTTGGGCTTGTCTGCGCAGAGAATGGCACAAATTGCCAAGGCAGCGCGTTTGTTTTTTTGCCTGGATCAGCATTGTGTCTCCGCACATCTGTGGTTTTCTAATTCTGTGGTTTTCTACTTCTGGAACAACAACTCCGGTCGTTATGTGAACATACAGTGTGTGTAAGCAGGTCGCATCCGAGCATCGGTTCGTTCAGTGTGAGAACATGATTCGTGAGCTGTGAACTTTTAAATCCTGCGATTTGGTCGTACAGTTTAAACTGGAGGCTGAGTGACACGGCTGAAAATATCGCACAATGTACACCCAGCATTACCTGAAACATCGTTGCAATTTTGTGGACAAACAGCAACGCGTTTACTTTCGCGTCTTAGAAAGTAATTGCTGAACTCCATGACGAGAAACAAGTAGCAGCGAGGCAATAAACTTTGTTCAGTTGACACCATAGAAGTATTTTTAAAAAATATTTTTATTATCATGGTTGAAACTGCAGCAGAACTTCCGGGAAAATTGAACCAGAAAAAATAAAATATCAAAATTAAAATAGGCACTGTTTTTTTTATGTTGATTGCAATAAACATTAAATTAGATATTGCAAACAAAAGTTGACATCTGTTTTTTAGTTTGACACTAAAACAGAATAATGAAACAACAAACTGTTTTCCCATTTTATTATTTCTCGTTCTTAATTGAAATTCAAAAGAACGAATGATACCCACACCTGTGCACTGTCTGCATATGATTATAAAGCTTTTTATTACCAAAACCTCTGCATTGGTCTCTGAGATTTGCAAAATTATAAACTGTTCGTAGTGAATAATTAGAGCGCTCTGAATGCCTAAGGTAAGTGAGGAATAACTTTGGACCACTGCAAACTGTTTAAAATGAACTTGTTCTGTTTTTTAGACTATAGCTACAGCGTCTTTAACCTTAATTATCTTAAATGTCGAAACAATATTGAAAGATTTACCTCATGGGGACCTGAAAATGCCATTTTTTTAGCTCCCAAAAAGTGATGAACATCCACCGTCACACATTTGTCTCATTAGACCAAAACAAAACACTAATTTTGTCAGTAAAAACAAACAGCTGGGACTTCTGCTGCGGCCCGGCTTCATTTATGAGTGGACTCTTCATGCTTTCTGGCAGCAAGACAACAGTAATAAGAATTCATTGTCTTTGTGCGGCCAAAAAGCACATTTTCAAAGATTGGAAGGCTCTGCTCCTCCCAGCCAGACTAATTGGAAATATGAACTATTATCCTGCTGCACCCCAGAGAAAATTCTCCACACTGTGAAGGGGAAATGACTGGACATCTTTTTTGATCATTTTGACAAGGCAGAATTTGGTGTTTATGAGCCCAGGGTTTTGTTTTTTGTGTAGTTTTGTAGATGTTTTGAGTAGTGGTGTCAAATTATCGCGTTAATTGCGATTAATTAATTACAGTCATATTTAGAGCATTATGTTTTTTAATCGCGTTAATCTCATTTTTAATCTCTAACTTTAGTGTTTCTGTATGTGAGTTTCTTTATTATAAAATCTGTTTTTATGTGTTGTTGGGACAACAACACACACACACAAAACACATTTATACATTTTTTTATTTCGGTAATTCCACTCATTGCCGGAAACCCACACAAAACGCGCGCAGTAACAGCGTAAGTAAACATCATGTTCACGTTGGCGGCGTCAGGCACAATGGACGAGGTCGAAGAGCCAGTAGAACAGAATCAGAAGTGCACAGGTAAAAACACATTCGTGTCTTGGAAATTATTCTCCCGACGTAAAATATAAAAGAAAATAACAAATATAATATCGCCTGAAAACAACCTGCATAGGCTCATGATGTCTGCACTACTGTCCTATAGTGACCTGCCACATGAGGGGACACGCACACAAACACACACAAACACAAACACAAACACACACAAACACAAACAACACAAAACACACAACACACACACACAAACACAAACACACACACACACAAACACACACACACAAACACACACAAACACAAACAAACACAAACACACACACACACCTTCATCATCGTCATTAACCTGAGAACGCACGGACCACGTTTCCTTCCGTAGTTAATGCGCGGACACCGACGTGCTCCCGTGAGCCGCGTGTGGATCGTGTTTTCTCGCTACGCTGCGTAAACCGCGCTTCCTCCTGTGAGCCTCTAAACCAGAACTAACACCAAGACTAAAACCAGGACTAATCCAGTCCAGGACTAAACCAGGACTAAACCAGAACTAAAACCAGGTCTAAACCAGGTCTAAACCAGGACTAAACCAGAACTAAAACCAGGTCTAAACCAGGTCTAAACCAGGTCTAAACCAGGACTAAACCAGAACTAAAACCAGGTCTAAACCAGGTCTAAACCAGGACTAAACCAGAACTAAAACCAGGTCTAAACCAGGTCTAAACCAGGTCTAAACCAGGACTAAACCAGAACTAAAACCAGAACTAAAACCAGGACTAAAACCAGGTCTAAACCAGGTCTAAACCAGGTCTAAACCAGGACTAAACCAGAACTAAAACCAGAACTAAAACCAGGACTAAAACCAGGTCTAAACCAGGTCTAAACCAGGTCTAAACCAGGTCTAAACCAGGACTAAACCAGAACTAACACCAGGACTAAAACCAGGATTAATTCATTCCAGGACTAAACTAGGACTAAAGTAGGACTAAAGCAGGTCTAAACCAGGACTAAAACAAGGACTAAAACCAGTGATCTCATATATAAAGCATTTCTCTATCAATAATATTTTTCATATGGTTAAGGAAAGACTGGACTTTTTATTGTCTTTAAGTAGACAAAAGTTATTATGTTCAGATTTCCTCGTCTTTGCTACTTTACAGCAAACAGTTTCTTATTCATGGAGACTTGGGCTCAACAGCCAATTTGGAGAGATTTGTTAAACAATAAATGACTTTATAAAGTCACTTTTTTTTGTTCTATATCAGTGTTTTGATCTGCCACAATAATGTAATAATGAATTTAAAAGAAAATACCTCAAATTGAAGCTTTTCTCAGCAATTTTAGGTGAGATTAAAATGAGATTAATTAGATTAATTAATTACAGATCATAATTAATTAATCTCTCAATTGTTTTAATCGCATGACAGCACTAGTTTTGAGTGTGAAGAGAGAGGTGGGATGTGGGAAGGGTTTTTGTTTTGTTTGTGTCTCTTTTTGTTTTCATTTGCGCAATTTCAAAATAGAATAAACAAACAAACAAAAACAGTATAAATTTGTCTGAGAAAATTCTTAACAAACCCACATTTTTCATCAGCCGGTTTCACTTCTTAGAAACTGTCTGACCTCACAGCATTAGGATTCTTTCGCTCGACGGTAGGCGGGTACTTTTTATCATTTGACCAATCGCTGTTATTTGGTCGTGACGTATGTAATGCGCTGCTAACGGCTCTAACTGGTATATTAAGCTTTTCCCAAGTCCCGTAGGAAGAACAATAACATCTTCCCCTTGATAAAATTCAAACATTCTCTTTGTTCCCGCTTTAAATCCTCGATCTCGGGAATCGTTGCCAACACAGATGTATGTATGTCTCTTCGCTGATTGGTCAGTGTCCGAAATCGCACTTCCAGCATTCTTGTAAACCGTCTAGTGTTTTCCGATTTCTGACCTAGTCGCTGGAGAGAAATGAAATTGACTTGAGACACTAAGTATCGCCAGTAGGGATGGGCATGATTAATCAATTCATCGATAATTGATCATTAAGAATTTCACTATTATGTTCATTTTAATCGACAAACCAAATGTAGGTTGCTGTGTGTAGTGTGACCAAACAGGTCTGTACATGTGTCTCTCTGCACTCAGAAGGAGCGAGACACAAACAGTCGGTCAGTCTGCAATCGCAAATGTGTATTTAACGATGATTTGTACAAGAAATTCCACGCTTTCTGTTGCATTCAGGACAAGTGTGAGTCCATGTGCACAGTGAACAAAGCAGCACATATGTTTCTGTGTCCAGTGGGAAAACGTTTTTCCAGGTGAGAGTCGCGCAATGTCGATGACGAGTCCCCACCTCCCTCCCCCCGTACGGTGTCCTGGTTTTGACAAACGTAAATATGGTCACACTAACCTGTATTCACCTGAGTCATGTCTTTTAATCCAACAGAAATTGACCACATCAGCGACACAAGAGCTGTAGTTTTATCTTCGCTTAGTTTCTGCAAATTAGCGATGCGGTTTTAAGTTTTGTTTCTGTGTGAGTTGCGCAAAACCGCGTTAAACACATTATAATGTCAAACGGATTGATTTGGCTCTAGAGTCGTTACGGTTTATATGTCGTAAAGTTGAATTTATGTATGCAGGTTAGTAGTGCAGATAGTAATAATAATGATGATCATTTTAATATAAAAACGTTAATGATTAATCGATAATCGATCGTTAATTCTTCCGACGATCGATTAAGAAAATTTCATCGAATGCCCATCCCTAATCGCCAGCCTGGCTAATTTTTCATTGCCTATTGAATATTTAGTTTAAAAAGGTTTAGAAAAAAATGGTTAATTAATTTGTTAGTACATGTTAATGTTCAAAAGTATGTATTCGTTATTTAAAACCAGAAAAGGATTATTCTCTTTCAGTTGTAGCACCAGATATTTCACCCATAGATGGCGCTGGTTCTCTGTATTCCAAGGGATGTTGTTTTTTGAAACCCTCAGCTGATGAAGACTGCGCTTTGTCAGTTATAAAACACACAAAAAAAACTTGTTAGATAGAATGTAGTGAGTTGTAACAGAAATATGATGATTTGACACTGGCAGCATTTTTTCAGTAAAGCCAATTTTTAACTGAAGTTATCGCTCGGACATTTTTTCCGTTGTACTTGTAGCCAGATCCGTAACATTGCCCTTTCTCATTATATTGTGAATGACATAATGATGTTCCAGACACCAATCCTATTTATTGCAACTCTGCTACTCATTCTTCTACTAATACTACTAGTCATATAAATATTACTACTAAAACTACTAAACAAATAGTCTTGTGAATGGTCAAAAGTCCTTAAAATGGTGTTTGTAACTGGAACGTGGTAAGTAATAATAATTAGTAATATTATTTAAGTGGAAGCACAAGAAACTAAAAGTAAAAAAGTATGTGAAAAGTACTGCGAAGAGTAACTTAGGCTATGTTCAGACTGCAGGGCTTAATGCTCAATTTGGGTTTTTTTGTGAAATCCGAGGTTGTTCACATTTCCAGTTAAATGCGACTTGTATGTGACTCTGGTGTGAACTTTAAACACCCAAAAAGTGTCCCACATGTGCAGTGGAGGACACGACGACGTCACATGTAGCGAGTGCGCTCAGTGTTTACAGATGTCGCCTAAACTCTGGGCTTGTCTCCCAAAATACGGTCCAGTTCTTCGTAAAATGGACAGGTTACTCACGGCCGCTTCGTTTGTTTGAGTCTTTAACCTTCTTGTATTTGACTCGCAGACTTTATATTTTTCGTTGACATTGGAGGCAGGACATTTCTTTGGCAATCATTTCAAAACCTCCAATTTGGCCTGAATACAGCGATCCCCCCAAATATGAATTAACTCTCTAACCTCGCTTTCCCTCCATTGACTAGACTCTGAACCTGACGTGTAGGTGGGATGAATGCGACCTGACCGTTCAGACTGAAGTCGCATGTCAAAAGATCGGATATGTATCGGTTTTAGGAGCACGTATCCAAGTGGGCTGGGTCACATTTGAAAAAATTGGATCTGTGTCATTAAAAGATCAAGTACAGATCATATGGGGCAAAAAAATCAAGGCAAGGCAAGTTTATTTGTATAGCACAATTCGTACACAAAGTAATTCAAAGTGCTTTACAGAATAAGAAATACATTAAAATCATAATAAAAACAAATCAAAACATAAATAATCATGAAGATTAAAATAAAAAAAGAGAGACATAAATTGGAGAGAGGAGTGCAGAATGAAAACCTTTCAGTCATATGCACAGTTAAACAGAAATGTTTTGAGTCTGGATTTAAACAGCGTCACAGAAGAGTCTGTCTCACATGTTCAGACTGTTCCAGGTTTTAGCTGCATGAACCTGAAACGCTGACTCCCCTTGTTTAGTCGTGACTCTGGGCACCAGCAGGAGGCCGGTCCCTGAGGTCCTCAGAGTGCGAGATGGTTCATATGACACTAACATGTCACAGATGGACTTTGGTGCTCGGCCATGGAGACACTTGTACAAGCAGAGCTGCTTTAACGTCTATTCTCTGAGGCACAGGAGCCAGTGCAGAGACCTGAGCACAGGACTTATGTGCTCGTACTTCCTAGTTCGAGTAAGGACCCGAGCTGCAGCATTCTGGATGTTCTGCAGTGTCTCACAGCTCGTTTGGTGAGACCAGTGAGCAGAACATTACAGTAGTCTAACCTACTGGAGACAAACGCATGGATAAGTTTCTCCAAGTCTGATTTAGACAGTAAACCTTTGATTTTTGCTATGTTTTTTAGATGGTAAAAGGCTGCAGATGTTATTGATTTTATGTGACTGTTAAAGTTCAAGTCTGAGTCCATTATTACATTATTATTAGAGCGAGAGACTGGAGGTGACTGCTGACACTGTCCCTTTGTTTCTGTGGACCAAACACTATGACTTCAGTCTTGTCAGAGTTTAGCTGGAGAAAGTTGTTTTGCATCCACACACTGATCTGTTGGATGCAGTGACCAAGTGACTCCACTGGTCCATAGTCAGGCTGCAGTCTGAACGTAGCCTTACACATCAAATCACAGTCTACCAAATCACTGTTTTTGTTGAAAATCAAACTCCTGAACCATGTGTCGATCACAAGCTCCTGAAAATGTGCTGTTTAAATCCATTTTGTATTTTTTGTGTTTTCAAACCATCTAAAAACATTTTCGTCTGTGTTTGCCAGTGTGTGTTTTGTGTCGCCGTGGTTACCTCTGAACATTCTGCCGTACACATACAAGTAGAACACCCTCGTCATGTTGTCACTGCAAAGAAATACCGTCTTGAATCCGTGTGCTCAGCTTCGTGCAGTATCCATCGCGGTTACATTTCTGCGCTCGCGCTCGACCTCCGTGCAGCTGCTCCACTGACGCGACGGTTACTCAGGGACCGCATTTAACTTTAATAACCCCGAGAGCGGCTTCGACCTGCTGTATGCTGCGGTGTCACGGCCCTTCAGAGGTGACCCTGACTTCAGCCGGTACACTTACATAAATAATAGCGCCCCCTCCTGGTGTGATGTGCTGAGGGAGATCGTGTCAGTCATGTCAAAAGCAGGAAAGTCTCAATGATAACTGTGAAAAAAAAAAAAGATATTCAGACTTGAGACAGGTTTAGAGTGAGAAACGACACAGCGAAAAGAAAAATCTGTCCGCGGGTTTCAGAATGATGAGAAATTGGGACCGTTGCCATAGCGATTAACAATTTAAAACAGAATATTATGTCTAGAAATATGAATATGTTCAAATGATTAGAATATTATGCAATTTTTTAGTTTTCAGAGCTTTCTACAATGTGCCTGGAGAGTTTTTAGATGTCACCCATGCATGTTTGAGTAATTTAGCGATCTCTCCCATTTGATGACCAATGCTCCGCCCACAAGCCTACGTCGCCCACGCTCCTGCACGGCAATTCTCCATAAATATACAAAAGAAGGATACACAACAAGCCAAACCTGGAGCGATGTGCAGTGGTTTCATTAGAGAGGTGCATCCTGATTGTGCTCTGAAGGAGGAGAGACTTTGCACAGAGAGCAAAGGGAGAGGGGCCTCAGAGTGGCAAAAACGAAAGAGAAACATATATAAAGTATGATATGCTGTTTATATAGTATGCTGATTTTGATGCATGTAGCATTTTCAAACCAATAAAATGTAAAATAATGATCTAAATATATTGTGTGTCATAAATAGATTCATAGTGTTTTAGGAGAAGTGTCGGCCTGCAGCGTGGGCGTTCCAGACGTGCAACAAAAACTCCCTAATTGGCATTCCTGTAGTTTATAAACAACCAATCAGAAAGAGTTTTACACTCTTCCACTTTTTCACTTCTTCTTGGTAAAAGTCTACACTGCATATGGTCGAAGCAACGCGGCAACACGTGTGTTTCAGAAGAGGTTGCACTTACAGCAGTAAACCTACTACTGTGTTGAAAATACTGAAGGAAGTAATCAGTACAGTATAGTTGTTGGGTCTTTTTTGTTTTTTCTTTTTTCGGAAGGGGACCTAAGCTATTCTGAGAAGTAAAACAATGGATTGCACAACCCCATTTTATTTCACGACGTTCGGTGATGGTTTAGCGTTTAAACTTGAAGTTCCCACTTTTACTACTATATACATTTATATACCTCTATGGGTTCAGTGTACAACTCTTACTTTGACATATACTAAATGTTAGACCGGATTTTGACAGTTCCTCGTGGAAGGAGAAAAAGAAAATGGGAGATGTTCCCATTTAGGGAAGGAATGCCCATTTATGTTCCATAAACCGACAATATTGCATTTTAGAGCCTGTATTTTGTAAAAGACCATTTCCAATTAAATAAATGCAAGATAGATAAGTTTAATGCCATACAATGGAACATTTAAGGTAAAGCAATGCTATCACCATGGAGACAAGCAGGTGGCAACCCCCCCACAAGAAAAATTAGATTGGGCACCTGATTATGCATAAATTTAAAATGCGCGGTGTAACTTTTCTTGTCTCCTGTTCCACATTATGACATTGAAATCATTTATTCATCTGCAGGTCTCATTTGAGCTGGTATCAATACAAAAAAAATCACATTCACAGGACAGAAATGAACCTTTCCTGAATATCTTTAGAATAATCTTGAGTATAAGACCACATAGACTCTCCACTGTGGAACCTACCTGGACCACTGAGGGATTACACAGATTAAGATCAGTACAAAGAAAATACTATCATTTAATGCTCTATTGTCTAAAGAAAGTGTTTTTGATGATCATTTTGGTGAATCATTATTGCGTATCAAGTCTATTCATTATCATGTTTGAAATTTCAGTATCGTGACAAGTCTGGGTACATTTTTACATTTGTTAAATCACTTTTTTATTCATGGTGTAATTTTAAAAAACGCCTTCCACTTCCAGTCTCTCCTCATGTGTGCGCCTTTTCGATTTAATATTATATATATTTCTTCCACATTTCTACGAATAGAGTTTTATTGCTGTTGCCATGGGAGACCAAAATACCCAAATCTTCCGCACTGGATGTTCTGTACGATCTCTGTCCCCCTTGAAAACCGTGGGAGATGTAGGCCGGCGTCAGGGGCTGAATCTGAATGACTTTTATGTAAAATTACCTCCAGTTCTGGCCTCATCTTGACGGGGTTCGTTTAATTAGTGACTGTCCCAGAACATGGAGCTCCTCACAGATACTTCACAGCGCAGAGCTCGTTAGTCTGACCTTTACATGTGCAGATTTAAGCCCCGTTCACGTGTAGTTCCCGGCGAATAGCTGGGAACGAAATGCCAGAACACTCAGCAATGACCCCCCATTCACACATGCACAAGTCTAAGGTCATCAGACGTCCCTATTTACCCGGGACAGTCCCAGTTTTATACAAGAAATGTCCCAGGTGTCCCTATTTTGGACCAATCTGATCCCTGTTGACAGTAAAGAGAAGCGCACACAGTGTTGGGAAGGTGACTTTTAAAACATATTCCCCTACAGATTACAGATTACATACATCAAAATGTAGTTTGTAACAGAATCCATTAAATTACTTAAAGTGAGTAACGTAATCTGAATACTTTGGATTACTTGATTTGCTGTAGAGAAGCAAAGACCAGGATATCGTAACATAAGATGTTTTGTTTGATAAAAATAAATAAAAAAGCCCAGACTTTACTTGACCGTATTAAAAATATTATTGATAGAAGAGAAGGAAACACGGTCCACACAGCATGGTTTAGTCCTGGTTTAGTCCTGGTTTAGTCCTGGTTTAGTCCTGGTTTAGTCCTAGTTTAGTCCTGGTTTAGTCCTGGTTTAGTACTGGTTTAGTCCTGTTTTAGTCCTGTTTTAGTCCTGGTTTTAGTCCTGTTTTAGTCCTGGTTTTAGACATGGTTTAGATCTAGTTTAAATCTAGTTTAGATCTGGTTTAGTCCTGGTTTAGTCCTGGTTTAGTCCTGTTTTAGTCCTGGTTTTAGACATGGTTTAGATCTAGTTTAAATCTAGTTTAGATCTGGTTTAGTCCTGGTTTTAGACCTGGTTTAGACCTGGTTTAGGCCTGGTTTAGTCCTGGTTTTAGACCTGGTTTAGATCCGGTTTAGACTTGGTTTTAGACCTGGTTTAGACCTGGTTTAGTCCTGGTTTTAGACCTGGTTTAGATCTGGTTTAGATATGGTTTAGATCTAGTTTAGATCTAGTTTAGATCTGGTTTAGTCCTGGTTTTAGACCTGGTTTAGACCTGGTTTAGATCTAGTTTAGATCTAGTTTAGACCTGGTTTTAGTCCTGGTTTTAAACCTGATTTTAGTCCTGGTTTAGACCTGGTTTGGATCTAGTTTAGATCTAGTTTAGACCTGGTTTTAGTCCTGGTTTTAAACCTGGTTTTAGTCCTGGTTTAGACCTGGTTTAGATCTAGTTTAGATCTAGTTTAGACCTGGTTTTAGTCCTGGTTTTAAACCTGGTTTTAGTCCTGGTTTAGACCTGGTTTGGATCTAGTTTAGATCTAGTTTAGACCTGGTTTTAGTCCTGGTTTAGACCTGGTTAAGATCTAGTTTAGACCTGGTTTAGGTTATGTGAAAACAGGAAAACGCCATGTAATCCATTTATTTCAACAAAGTAACTGTAATCCAATTACCACTCAATGAAACAGTAACTGTAACTGAATACAGTTATTCATAATTTGTACTCTGATTATGTAACTCTGGTACATGTAATCTGTTACTCCCCAACACTGATTATAAATTGTCATTTGTTCAGGTAAAATACAGAAAAGCTTAAAAATGACCAAAACACAAAGAAAATGTGACTATACTGACTCACATGTTCGTCATGAACCGTCTCTGCAGAACAGTTTTATTTAATTACGCACTCGTTTCACAATCTTATTATTACCAACCTCCAAAAAAACAGGGATGTCCCAGTTTTTTTATTTTGAAATTCTGGTCACCCTAACTTAGCAACACAGTTGTCTTAGGAAGATCTGGACCACTGGAGCCACTCCTCTGTATTATTTACAGTTTTGGGAAATAACTGAATGCATGTGCTGTGCAAACATATTTTGAATTCTAATTTTGAGTACTGTATTTTTCGGACTGTAAATTGCTCCAGATTATAAAGAGTAGGTAAAGACAGCTGTTTTTTTAAATAATAACTATATAAAATCATTTCCAACTTCATGCAGGTCTAATTGAGGCTACTTTTAACATCACTGAACATCAGTAAGACACAGTACTAAACCAGGACTAAACCACGACTAATCTTGGACTTGAGAGAGAGGAGAAGAAGAACCCCGAGCTAGAACTTTGCACAGGACAGAATTTTCAGTCCTGCTCCCGCCTACACCCACATTGTGCAGTCCCACTCCTGCCCGTGCCCGCAGTGAGTTTTCAAAATATGTCCCACCCCGCACTGTCCGATCAGGCAATGGCTGCACTTAGCTCCGTGAGGCTCAAAGCTCTCCTTTCACCTGCGGTCACCCGACAGTGTATGTGGGTGCACCTCTGGGCCTCAGTCCTGGTTTAGTTCTGGTTTACTCCAGGTTTAGTCCTCCTGGTTCAGTCTTGTGATCATTCCTGGTTTAGTCTGCTTGTGTCGTGCCTCCCCAGTGGCTCTTTGGGCCTCACCTATTGAAAACCGCTGGGTTAGATGGAGCAGAGGATGCAGAGGATGAAGGAGAAGGTCAAGTGGAGCAGAGGATAAAGAAAAGGTGGTCAGAAAAGGGTGAATGTGGGTGGAGTAGAGGAGAGGGTCAGATGGAGCAGAGGATGAAGAGGAGAGGGTGGAGCAGTGGAGAGGGTCAGATGGAGTAGAGGATGAAGAGGAGAGGGTGGAGCAGAGGAGAGGGTCAGATGGAGTAGAGGATGAAGAGGAGAGGGTGGAGCAGAGGAGAGGGTCAGATGGAGTAGAGGATGAAGAGGAGGGGGTGGAGCAGAGGAGAGGATCAGAGGAGCAAAAGAGAGGGTCAGATGGAGTCTGGAGAGGAGAGGGTGGAGCAGAGGGTCAGATGGAAGCAGAGGATGAAGAGGAGAGGGTTGGATGAAGCCGAGGATTCATTTTGAACACTTTGTCGTAAACTGCCAAAAAGAAATGTTCTTGAAGAAAAGTACAGACCTGACTCAAAGTTGAACTCAACTTAATAATCGAGTTCCTTGGTCTTGTTAGAGCACGGTGCTTTGTACTCTTAAGTTAGTCCTTTTGCGCTTACAAAGAAATTCCTTTATCCCTAAGTGGCCCACGCTATTTCTCAATTTGTAGAGGCGACAGGCTTTGGTTCAGACACATTTTTCACTTAGTCTGGTTTATTTGTTACGCAACTGGAAAGAAAAAGCCTGGAAAACTAGATTCAAAGATGAAATTGCTCAGATATTTGACCAGTTTTTGTCCTATGTCCCTTTTGTCCTGATTTCTGTGGCGCTGGGTCCCCGTTTGCTCGCTCAGCGCTGATTGCAGTAGCAGAAGTTTGACAGATGGCTCGGGAGAGTGGCTTCGTCTCAAAGTCTCCACAGACCTGATCACAAAGGAAGCACCGAGCAGATGGTTGGATGATGAAGCCTGCATTCAAATAGACAGGCCTGGAAAGTAACTAGTACTACAAATACACACGTTACTGCAATGAGTACTTTTTCTGTTGCTGAGTTTGTGTGTACTTGAGTATAATTCTAGCTACTGTATTTTTCTTACTGTAAGTTGCTCCGGAGTATAAGTCGCACCAGCCAAGAAATGTGTAATGAAGAAGAAAAAAACATATAAGTCGGACTTTTTGGGGAAAATTTATTTTGTAAAATCCAAGACCAGGAACTGACATTTCATCTTGAAAGTCAAGTTCTAGTACCGTATTTTCCGGGCTATTAGGCGCTCTGGATTATTAAATGGTTTATTTTCGAACTTTTTTCACATATAAACCGCACCGGACTTTAAAGGAAACACAACAGTTGGATGGGTCAGTGGGACTTTGTTTGGTGCGTTCACGGTGACTCTGGGCTCTGTTCAGTTGTGGTGTGTAGGGAGGGTGCTGTCTGGGACCGCTGGATTGTCGGCGTGTTCGCAGTGACTCAGTTGTTCAGTTGTGACTCAGAAAGGCACATTGGGCATTTTTCGGTTTGTTCCTTGGATTCGTGTATTCTGAATTGAGGGGCGCGCGGTCATTTTTTGATGTGGTTAGAGGCTTAAGAGCGCGTCTAATAACCCGGAAAATACAGTAATAACAATAGAACAGAGAACAACAGTCTGTTAACGTCACATATGAACAGTTCTTCAGATAAACTATAACATAAACAACAGATCAGAACAAGTTTACCAAACTCTCCATCTCACTCCAAATCACTAAATCCATTACAATCTTCATCCTCGGTGTCACTTCTGAACAACTCCACGACCTCCGGAGGTAAACAGAGCGCCGCTTCCTCTTCTGTGTCGCTGTCGTCAGACTCAGCATCAGCTCCAGTTAGAATTATTCTGGTCTTTCTGAATCCCGACAGGATGGTTTCGGTGTCACTGAAGTCCAGGCTTTGTCGATCCATCCAGTGACTTCCAGGAAAGTTTCATGGTGCATCCTCCCGGTGTCACGAGTTTCTCTCTCACTCCAAACTTTCTTTCTGCTGCTCGATTACCGCTTTCAGCTGCAGATTTCGCTACGTGCAAAACATGATTCTCTTTTTGGGGGCATTTATGTTCAGTCTTCTCAGTCGTCTTTATAAGTTTATTTAAATTTTCAGTGGTACAGAAGTAATGGTGCGATCGACTGACATGATACAGACAGGACAGAGGCTCTTTTTGCAGGAGACATGCGCAGTAGAGTGAAGTGACAGTGGTACAGGAGGAACAGGAGCAGCAGATACTGACACACAAGACTAGAGCGCCCTCTTGAGGCTGTCAGTGTGAAAATTTTAATATAAAAGTTGCACCGGAGTATAAGGCAAGGCAAGTTTATTTGTATAGCACAATTCGTACACAAAGTAATTCAAAGTGCTTTACAGAATAAGAAATACATTAACATCATAATAAAAACAAATCAAAACATAAATAATCATGAAGATTAAAATTAAAAAAGAGAGACATAAATTGGAGAGAAGAGTGCGGAATGAAAACCTTTCAGTTATATGCACAGTTAAACAGAAATGTTTTGAGCCTGGATTTAAACAGCGTCACAGAAGAGTCTGTCTCACATGTTCAGACTGTTCCAGGTTTTAGCTGCATGAACCTGAAACGCTGACTCCCCTTGTTTAGTCGTGACTCTGGGCACCAGCAGGAGGCCGGTCCCTGAGGTCCTCAGAGTGTGAGATGGTTCATATGACACTAACATGTCACAGATGTACTTTGGTGCTCGGCCATGGAGAGACTTGTACACAAGCAGAGCTGCTTTAAAGTCTATTCTCTGAGCCACAGGAGGCAGTGCAGAGACCTGAGCACAGGACTTATGTGCTCGTACTTCCTAGTTCGAGTAAGGACCCGAGCTGCAGCGTTCTGGATGTTCTGGATGTTCTGCAGCGTCTCACAGCTCGTTTGGAGAGACCAGTGAGCAGACCATTACAGTAGTCTAACCTACTGGAGACAAACGCATAGATAAGTCACATGACCACCTAAACCATGAAAAAAGTGCGACTTATAGTCTGAATAATACGGTATGTTCTTAGTAAGTAGTTACATTTAAATCATAGAAGTGACTTTGGCTGAAATACATAACCAAACATGCACAATTAGAGAGTTGCACGCTGATTGTGTTGTGATGGCGCTCTGAAGGGGGAGTGAGCGAAAGGAGAGGAGACTCAGAGCGCCAAATACGAAAGTAAAACGTATTAAACATGTGAATTTGTTGGTTTTTTTGTGAATATTGCATTTTCAAAGCAATAAAAGGTAACATGTAGATCTAAAGACGTGAGGTGTTCGTAGTTAAAGGGCCCATATTAGACTTTTTCAGAAGCTCACAAGAGTCAGTTTGGTGTAATACAGACCCTTTAATAGAAGTAAAATATCCCGTCTTTAACCTTTTTATGATTTAACCTTTAAACATTGAATATGTCATAGACTCCAAAACTAAACAGCTACAGGACGAGTAATTACAATGTCACTGAATCTTTGGGACAATTTATGAAGGACACACAGACGTGAAACGACCTCCATAATAACTTACTGCTCATCTCACTCACTTTACCTCCTCCACCTCATTTGGGCATTCACTCTTTCTTTCTTTCTTTCTTTTGCTCTCTCTTCTCTCTCTCTCTCTGTCTGTCTCTCTTGTCTTTATCTCCTCTCTTCTCTCTCTTCTCTCCCCACTTTCTTCTCTCTCTGTCTTTTCTCTCTCTCTTTCTCTTTTCTCTCTCTCTCTCTCTCTTCTCTCTCTTCTCTGTCTCTGTCTCTCTCTCTCTCTCTCTCTCTCTCTCTCTCTCTCTCTCTCTCTCTCTCTCTCTCTCTCTTCTCTCTCTGTCTCTCTCTCTCTCTCTCTCTCTCTCTCTCTCTCTCTCTCTCTCTCTCTCTCTCTGTCTCTCTCTGTCTCTCTCTCTCTCTCTCTCTCTCTCTCTCTCTCTCTCTCTGTCTCTCTCTCTCTCTCTCTCTCTCTCTCTCTCTCTCTCTCTCTCTCTCTCTCTCTCTTCTCTCTCTCTCTCTCTCTCTCTCTCTCTCTCTCTCTCTCTCTCTCTTCTCTCTCTGTCTCTCTCTCTCTCTCTCTCTCTCTCTCTCTCTCTCTCTCTCTCTCTCTGTCTCTCTCTCTCTCTCTCTCTGCTCTCTCTCTCTCTCTCTCTCTCTCTCTCTCTCTCTCTCTGTCTCTCTCTCTCTCTCTCTCTCTCTCTCTCTCTCTCTCTCTCTCTCTCTCTCTCTCTCTCTCTCTCTCTCTTTGTCTCTCTCTCTCTCTCTCTCTCTCTCTCTCTCTCTCTGTCTCTCTCTCTCTGTCTCTCTCTCTCTCTCTCTCTCTGTCTCTCTCTCTCTCTCTCTCTCTCTCTCTCTCTCTCTCTCTCTCTCTCTGTCTCTCTCTCTCTCTCTCTCTCTCTCTCTCTCTGTCTCTCTCTCTCTCTCTCTCTCTCTCTCTCTGTCTCTCTCTCTCTCTCTCTCTCTCTCTCTGTCTCTCCCTCCTGTCTCACCCCCTCTCTCACCCCCTCTCTCTCCCTCTCTCTCTCTCTTCCTCCCTCTCTCTTTTTCTGTCTGTCTCCCTTCTCTTTCTCTTCTCTCCTCTCTCTCTCTCTCTCTCTCTCTTCTCTCTCTGTCTTTCTCTCTGTCTCTCTTCTCTCTCCCTCTCTTTCATTTGCTCTCTCTTCTCTCTCTGTCTATCTGTCTCTCTCTCTATCCCTGTCTCACCCTCTCTCTCTCTCTCTCTCTCTCTCCCTTCTCCCCCCCTCTCTTCCCTTCTCTCTTTCTCCCCCTTCTCCTTTCTCTCTATCCCTATCTACCTCCCTCAACTTCTTCTTCACTCCCTCTCTCTCTCTCTCCGCACGTCTCTTGTCTTTCTCTCTGCCTCCCTCTTTCCCTTTCTCTTATACCGCCCTCCCACTATCTCTCTCTCATCCGTCCCTCCATCCCTCTCTCTTTCTGTCTTGCTGGAGGCTGCGTGTGAGAGTCCTGCAGCTGTAAATGTGCGATAAACCACCTGAGGAGTGAACACGTGAACCTCACAGTGAATAAAACAAAGCCGGAGGTGTGAGGAGAATGTGGGATTAGGGTTGTCAAAAGTATCGAAAATCACGTACTAATCGATACTGAAACTAGCATCGAAACTAGATACTGATTTGAGCAGGTATCGGTGCTACAAATCCACATTCAAAACAAAAATAAACCTTTCCTGAGTGCTATTATTTAACGTTTTATTCTCTAAATAAAGAGTGTTTATTATCATCAGAATCGGTATTGAGTAGTATTAAAATCAGTATCGAAATTTTAGTATCGATTATTAATCTGTGTATCATTTGTTCATTTGTTTTTCAAAATTAAACCAAAAATAAGGAAACGAAAAAACAGCTATTTTCTTCATTATTTGTCTCCAAAACCAAAATGAAAAAACGGATAACGATTTGTCGATTTTTTTGTTTAAATGAATAATGGAAAAAAAACATTTCCATGACTTAAATTGCGATGCTGGACTTTTGTGCCATATACGGACTAAAACAGGACTAAAACAGGACTAAAACAGGACTGAGTGCACCCACAAAGACTGATCAGGACTGAGACCAGGACCAGACCGGGATCAGACCAGGACTGAACCAGGACTGATCCCAGGACTATACCAGGACTACACCAAGACTAAACTAGGTCTCAACCAGGTCCCAGTCTCAGTCCCGGTCTCAGTCCTGGTCTGGTCCCGGTCTCAGTCCCGGTCTCAGTCCTGGTCTGGTCCTGGTCTCAGTCCCGGTCTCAGTCCTGGTCTGGTCCTGGTCTCAGTCCCGGTCTCAGTCCCGGTCTCAGTCCTGGTCTGGTCCTGGTCTCAGTCCTGGTCTTAGTCCTGGTCTGGTCCTGGTCTGGTCCTGGTCTGGTCCTGAGCCCAGTCTCAGTCCTGGTCTCAGTCCTGGTCTCAGTCCTGGTCTTAGTCCTGGTCTGGTCCTGGTCCCGGTCTGGTCCCAGTCTTAGTCCTGGTCCTGGTCCCGGTCTGTTCCTGGTCTCAGTCCTGGTCTGGTCCCAGTCTCAGTCCTGGTCTCAGTCCCAGTCTCAGTCCTGGTCTGGTCCCAGTCTCAATCCTGGTCTCAGTCCCAGTCTCAGTCCTGGTCTGGTCCCAGTCTCAGTCCTGGTCTCAGTCCTGGTCTCAGTCCTGGTCTGGTCCCAGTCTCAGTCCTGGTCTCAGTCCTGGTCTCAGTCCTGGTCTCAGTCCTGGTCTTAGTCCTGGTCTGGTTCTGGTCCCGGTCTGGTCCCAGTCTCAGTCCTGGTCCTGGTCCCGGTCTGTTCCTGGTCTCAGTCCTGGTCTGGTCCCAGTCTCAGTCCTGGTCTCTGTCCCAGTCTCAGTCCTGGTCTGGTCCCAGTCTCAGTCCTGGTCTCAGTCCCAGTCTCAGTCCTGGTCTGGTCCCAGTCTCAGTCCTGGTCTCAGTCCCGGTCTCAGTCCTGGTCTCAGTCCTGGTCTGGTCCTGGTCACAGTCCTGGTCCCGGTCTCAGTGCTGTTCTGATCTCAGTCCTAGTCTCATTCTTGGTCTCAGTCCCGGTCTGTTCCCGTTCTCAGTCCTGATCACCTGGCAGTCTATGCGGGCACACCTTCGGGCCCATCCCAACACTTGGTCCTGGTTCAGTCCTGGTTTAGTCCGGGTTCAGTCCGTACACAGCACAAAAGTCCGGCATCGTAGTTTAAATCACTTAAAAGGGAAAAGGTTTTCCGTTTTTTCCATTTTTCATTAAAACACAAAATCAAAAACTGCAAAAACAAATCATTATCCGTTTTTTCATTTTGGTTTTGGAGACAAATAATGAAGAAAACAGTTGTTTTTTCATTTTCTTATTTTTGGTTTTATATTGAAAAACAAATGAACAAATGATACACGGATTATTTGGGTCTGTGTACGATTCGTTCTTTTGAATTCTAATTAAAAACAGAAATGATCAAATGTGAAGACAGTTTGTTATTTAATTTTTCCGTTTTAGAGTCAGACAAAAAAACAGATTTCGACTTCCATTTCCAATATTTAATTTAAAGTTCATATTGATCATTTATTTTGATTTTATTATTATTTAGAATTTATTATTACCATTTATATTTTTTACTCTTTGTCATTATTTTGTGATGTGTGAGTTACTGTGTCCAAATAATTTCCCTTGTGGATCAATAAAGTTTTTCTAAGTCTAAAGTTTATTTCAAAATTCACTCTTAATTAAAATTCAAAAGAACGAATGGTACACAGACTGATTAGGTTTAGGATCTGTTAATTTGTCAAGTTTAGGGCTTTGGGACATGGAACACAAGAGCACGCCGTAAAAAAAATGCCGAACGTTTATAAAGTCTCGTGTTTATATATTGGCTTTGTCCGGATCTCCACAGAATTCCCCACAGCGCTATTTAGAGGTCACGCCATTTCAGCGCTGTCCAAATGTCCTGTGAGTGAAAAAGTAGTGCAATCAAATTTCCCACAATGCACCTTGAGAAATAAAGTCCAGCGACGGTCATTAGGAGGGACAATATTGATACTTTGGAGCCGATGTCGTCAACCAGAGGCACTGCTCTATCTGAAGTTACTCATGTTAGACTTTAATCTGAGTTTTGTTTTAACACAATCTGACCAGAAAGAGCCGTTTTAGTTGAAACTCTCACCTTTTTGTTGAAAATCAAACACCCAAACACGACCATGAACGTTCGTCTTGATCGCAGGCTCCTGAAAATGTGTCGTTTAAATCCACTTTGCATTATTTCTTGACTTTTCAGACCAAATTTTTGCTAATGCGTGCAGTGTGTCGCCATGGTAACTGCTTAACATTTCGCCATAGACATCCACGCATTACACCCAGGGTTCCCACGGTCATGGAAATCCTGGAAAAGTCATAAAACATTTTAAATTCAATGAAAGTTTTGGAAAAGTTATGGAATTTTAGTATCTCTTTGACGCAATTACAGCGTTCTGTTAAGCTATTATTAGGCTTTTTTGGACATAAGACCTCATTTCCTAGTGAGCCAGAGAATTGATCAGGCTTTTAGGGCTAAATATGAAATGTTAACTCTTTCCACTCACCTTATGGTTTGGTATTACAGTTTTTTAACATTCAAAATATTGTCAGTGCATTTCTTATCGTCTCTTTTAAAGGGACAGTTTGGAATTTTGGACATTGGCTCACTAGGAATTGAGGTCCTGAGTGTCAGAGACATGTGGAGACACTTTTTTAAATAATCCATCCAGTCCTTGTATTTGCAGAGGTCGCTGGTGCTAGGCTAGTGCATGTCAATGGCCATAGTTATCCTGCCACTAAAAACAGTCTTACCCACTCCACAAAACACCCGAAGCAAATCTATTATTACACCAGACTGTCAATGTGAATGTTTGTGTCGATAGAATAATGTTTGAAATAAAACTAACCTTGCATCGCATGAATTGTCGCATGTTGAGGGACTATTTTCTCATATATCAGTCCGCCGCTGCCAAGTTTTCTAACTTGGCAACTCGCTGCTGCTGCTCAGACATAAATCCTTCAAATGCAAGGTTGGTTTTACTTCTAAAATTATTCTATCAACACAGACGTTTACATCGACAGTCTGGTGTAATAATAGATTTGCTTCGGGTGTTTTGTGGAGTGGGTAAGACTGATTTTAGTGTCAGGATAACTATGGCCATTGACATGCACTAGCCTAGCACCAGCGACCTCTGCAAATACAAGGACTGGATGGAATATTTATAAAAGTGTCTCCACATGTCTCTGACACTCTGGCTCACTAGGAAATGAGGTCCTATGTCCAAAATTCCAAACTGTCCCTTTAAAAAAGTTGACAATAAATGCACTGACAGTATTTTGAATGTTAAAAAACTATAATACCAAACCATAAGGTGATTGGAAAGAGTTAACATTTCATATTTAGCCCTAAAAGTCTGAGCAATTCTACACACGTAGGTGCCGTAAAATCATGGAAATTTCACTTTAGGTCATGAAAAAGTTATGGCAAAGTTATGAAATTTTGACAGTGAAAAAGAGTGGGGACCCTGTACACCTCCAGAATTGATATCACTGCAGTACTATCAGTAGACCACAATGCATTGCAAGAGTCTGAAAAACAACAGCAGACGTCAAGAGGTCTTTAAACGAACACAACATGAATGAATGAAATCAGGTAGAATTGCTTTTTAACACACTGTTGAGAAATTACTCAAGCAAAAGTTCAAAAAAGTAAAAAAGAGAAACAGTTGAAGCGTGCTATCTGCTTTACAATTTTAAGTTAATGTTATTGAAATTTTAAACTGTAGATACAAAAAAACACAAACTAAATCATTTCTGATGGAGCGCTGCAAGAAACACAAATGTTCAAATCATTTCATATTGTCACGTAAAGCTTCTGTGCTGACGTCTTGCTCTGTTTTCAGGAGGTCCGGGCTCAGGGAAGTCCCTTCACAGCGAGAGACTGGAGGAGAGGTTTGGGGTTCGATGCCTGAACGTGGGAGACTTGCTGTGTAACGAGCTACAGAGCCACAGCAGCAGGGGGCGCCACCTCCGGGACGTGCTGGAGAGAGGAGAGCCACTGCCACAGGTATCTGCCTACATCTCAGACGAGGATTAAGAATTCAACCAAGACCTAAAATAGGTCTAGGTCTAAACCAGAAGTAAATCAAGACTAAAGTAGCACCAAACTAGGTCTAAACCAGGACTAAACAAGGACTAAACATGGTCTAAACTAGGATGATATCTCGATTTGAGTGACATCTGCATAGTTGTGGTAGGGCATATTATTGCTGTGTCTTTGGCCTAGAGATAGAACAAAAGGGGTCCCAGGGTTGACCCCTGAGGCACCCCACAAGTGAAGACCATGTGATCTGAGACACGGTTTTGCATTTCAACCAGGGGTGTAATGGGCATGGTATGTGGGGGTACTCCATCCACCCACTTCTCCCGACGTGAGATATAAAAAAAATATATATATATATATAAAATAGCTACAACTGTCCTATAGTGATCTGAGACATGAGGGACCAGGACTAAACCAGAAGTGAACCAGGACTGAACCAGGACTAAAACAGAACTAAAACAGGACTAAAACAGAACTAAAACAGGACGAAAACAGAACTAAAACAGGACGAAAACAGAACTAAAACAGGATTAAATCAGAACTGAACCAGGACTGAGTGTCGGGACGGGCACGGAGGTGTCGGAGGACCGGGCGCAGAGCTCCACACCCCACGGGACTAAGTCCAGCCGTCGCCTGATCGCACGTTGCTTTGCTTTTTTAGACTCTGCTCCATGAGTGCAGGTTTCTCTCTCAAGTCCAAGATTAGTCTTGGTTTAGTCCTGGTTTAGACCTGGTTTAGTCCTGGTTTAGTCCTGGTTCAGTCTTGGTTTAGACCTGGTTTAGTCCTGGTGTAGTTGTGGTGTAGTCCTGTTTTAGTCTTGGTTTTATTCCTGGTTCAGTCCTGGTTTAGTCTTGGTTTAGACCTGGTTTAGTCCTGGTTCAGTCCTGGTTTAGTCCTGGTTCAGTCCTGGTTTAGTCCTGGTTTAGATCTGGTTTCGTTCTGGTTTAGTCCTGGTTCAGTTCTGGTTCATGTGTTGTAGTCTGTGATGCGTTAATGTTAATAACATAATTCCGCATCATTTTGATTTAAAAAAAACATCACAGATTTTTACTGGAATGGCGCTTTTATGTTTATTTGGGGGGATTCATCACATCAATGACGTCACAAATCTCGTACCTCCACTACACCACTGAAAATCCTCTAGTTTTTAGTCCTCTAGCTGTTTTTTTAACACAAAAGTCAGCAGATTTGTTTCTTTTATTAAGTTGTTTTAGCTCAATATTGCGATTTTACATGACCAAATGATAACATAATTCGGTGTCACAGATTATAACTCTGGAGCAGAAACAAGCAGAATACGTCTTCTCTGAGTCGTCTAACCTGTCATCTGCTCTTTAAATAATTCTCTGTAACATATGTAAATGTTTTCTTTTGCCTGTCTGTCTGTTGCGGTGCTCTATAGGTTCAGCTTCACTCCTGTAGCTCTAATTAGTCCCCGGGTCAGAGCAGATCAAAGCGTGACCACATGTGAGCCGTGCCGCATGCGTTCAATCATCCAGCTCATTAAACCCTTGATTTAATCCATTAAACTGGGTCTCTGTGATATAAATATGTTATAAGTGACAGACAGAGGTTCATAACTACTCATTCGCCCAGGAGTGACTGAGTGTAGTGAAGGTTTCATCTTCGGTCATCTGCACTGCTGTTTGAAGCATTTACATTTCATCGTACTGGGTGGAGGCATTAATTTTTATATTATTTTCTGCTCAGACAAAGCTATTTAAAGGTTGTATGGAGGATTTTTTTTGTTTCAAGTTGTCAATGATAGATTATAGAGGTGCAGTCGCCTTGTAATTATGATGACCAAAAAAAAGAGAATAAAAATTCATCAACTCTGGACGTGGTGGGGCTAAACATTTGCCAATAGATAACGACACTGCCTCGTTATCTGTGAGCTGACAGGCTGTCAATCAATCTCCCTACGTTTCTAGCGTAACTGACTTGCCTGCGCGCCGCCGGTACGTGGTTTACGTACGCCTGTCACGCAGTCCACAGACGCAAGACGCACAGACGCTGTTTACTCCACCAACGCAACAGTTCTTAGCGGCTTTTTTGACCTATATCTTCCTCGCAGTTCGCACAAAGTTTGTTGCAATGGCGACAAGAATCCAGGAGCAGTTAGCCGCAAAACAAAGTCCGTTTTTGAGGTCGCTGAAAGAAGAAGACAAGGGGAAAAGCAGCGAAGCCAAACTAAGGTGATTCTTGAAGATTCATTCCAGCGATGGCGCGACTGAAGCAGACGCAGGGTCTAAAGACTGACGCATTGGTCGCCAAATTACTCCTGGACAGGAAACTTCTGCTTATTATGAAAACGTACTTTATTTCCAAGAGCTGGACAAACGTTTTTCAAGACACGAATGTGATATCCTATGTCTGAAAACGTAATTTTCAAGGCAGTCAAAGATTACCTTTTTGGTCCTTCCTGTGGATCAATCCTGCCCATCACCTTCACCTTTCACTATTTTTCAATTCCGTTGGGAAGAGAAACAGTTTGAACAGAGGTTTGCAGTCACACACATCTGATTCCCTTTTGCATTTATATAGTTCGCAAACAAATTTCTCGAGTCGTTTTCCGCTGTTAGGATCCAACAACCACACAATTAACGATGTCCGAATCCCAAAACTAAAATATGACAATATCAGAATCAGAAACAAAAGTGATATGGTTCAAAAGACTTGAAAAGATCGGCTTTGTCAGTAGACGCATCCCACTGGGAAAACAAACATGGCGGTTTGATTTTCACTTTTTCAGAAAATCCTTCCCAGTATGCATTGCGCGATGACCGGAAGTCCTGAGATTCTTGGTGCGTGTATTGATTCCACGTTTAAAGCTTGTGGTTTTAAAGGAAGGGGGTGAAATCTAGCTCTCCACTGAGTCCTGGAAAGTGGGTGGCCTTGAGAGTGCAGATCCAGTAGGACTCTCTGTGTAATAGTTTTTTCAGTCTATCTCCTCTTCTTATTGTTTCTTTAATATGTTCAATTGCACAAACATTTAGGCTTTTACAGCTACCATGGTTGGCTTCTTTGTAATGCACGGCCATAGGATACAGGGGGTTACAGGTCCTTATAGCCTGTTTGTGTTCAGCCAGTCTGTAAAAACGACCACATGGGCATTCAAGTCTGTATACTACATAAGTGGTGTTACAGTTAATAAATGTCCTAATATCAAAACTTTGACCTGATATAATGTCTATGAACGAGTTAGTCTGGCTCAGGGGTGGGGAAACTTTTTGGCTCACGGGCCACATAGGGTCCTAAAATTTGACTGAAGGGCCGGACAGGAGACAGGACATGACGTGTTAAAAGCCCGGCTCCATTGCACTCGTATTTACGCTCATGCAGGACGTTTTCTGCACTACGCACTACAACTTTAACGCGTAAGTTACAAACACATGAAAAGTGAATAGATCTGCTCCACTGCACACCACAGGCGAGCGTAAGTCCTGAGCAGTTAGATCTTACTGAGAAACAGAGCCCACAATACAAGATTACACGCGTAAACACCTATGCATGCATTTGTAACATTCACTTTGCTTTTAATTCAAAATGGAAACAGTGCAGTCTTATGTCTTGAACACTTCTACTTCACTCATGGTCTGAATACGCCGCCCGAAAATGACTCCTGTAAGAACACTTTCCCATAAAGCATTGCGGCCAACATAATACGCCGCACCTCAGTGTACATATAGTGCGCCGTCTACTGGGAAATGCCGGAAAAATTAAACATCAACAAGGTTTATTAGTGTAATTTATTCAAGTTCAGCGGGCCGCATATGGCCCCCGTGCCGTAGTTTGCCCACCCCTGGGCTGGCTGCTACAAATGTGGTAACTGTACCTATTGTGAACACGTACAACAGACTTAGTGTCCAGCCATGTCTTTTGTTTCAGTGGAGGGAGATAACTGTTCACCAGTCTATCACTGAGCGTAGGGGTTTTTCTAAAGCTGATGGTAGGAGTCTCCGGGCGAGCGTCTCTTAGGCTGCGGTCACGTCTTAATATCCTCCAGGCTGACGACACAGTGCTATTTGTGTAGCCTGTGTTTTTAAATCTACAGCTCATATGTACTTTTTGAGTGCCTCAGTTTTTTCTACTTTGTATTTGAGACTGGTCCCTACACAGAAGAGCACCAAAAGGACAATTCTGCAAAATTTTTGTATATCCAAGTAGCACCCCCCCAAGTTTTGCAAAGAAACAAAATATCTGAACTAAACATTTATTGTACGTTTATTTTATTAAGGAAAAGCCCCTTGAGGTGAGTCAGGGGATCCTTATCATCCAAAGAATACAACAAGTCGCAAAAATACAAACAAGCAAAACAAAACAATACAAAAACAAAACAATATATCTAATAAACAGAAACACAAAACGATAAGACAAAATACATAGACACAGACATTAAACATAAACATAGAGAAACATTAATATAACAACCAAACAGATCCCTCACTAAAAGCAGTCACATTGTGTTTTAAGATGAATGAATAAGTCTTTCTTAAAGATATGGAATGATGATGTGGAGCACAGAGAGTTTGACAAATTATTCCACTCTGATGGTGCTTTGACGCTGAACGCTCTTCGTCCAATGACTCTGGAGGTCCGAGGTACTACAAAGGAAGGATGGTCTAATTGTCTGAGAGAGTATGGTGATGAAAATGGAACTATTGGAAGTATTGTTGAAGGTAAGATGGACAGAACAGAAAAATGCATTTAAAGATGAACTGAAACCAGTGAAAGCGCATTCTTGCATTAGGAGGTAACCAATCCAGAGTTTCATACAGAATACAATGGTGAGTGAGATATGGACATTGCAAGATGAATCTACACAAACTGTTGAAGGTGACATACAGAGGACGTAGGTGACAGTCAGATGTATTTTGATAGATAATATCAGCATAGTCAATTATGGGTAATACAAGTTGTGTAATTATTTTTTTCCTTACCGGTAGGGTGTAGTGCAGGGGTGTCAAACTCATTTTGGTCCGGGGGCCGTATCCAACCTACTTTGATCCCAAAGGGGCCGGATCAGAAAAACTCACGTCATATAAACCCCAAAAATAACAATAAGTTCAAATATTTGTGCAGAAAAATGCAAATCTATTACAGAAATCTTTTTTTAATTGATGAACTCTTTCTTTTACAAAATATTATAATATTATGAACAACCTGAAACTTTAAGAAAAATTCAATTTCAACACAATGTTTTAACATTAACTTGTTTGCAAATAGGAATAAGTAAATTTTTCTTGGAAAATCCTGCACTTGGCTCCACTTTTCTCATGTTGGACATTTTTCTGATGAGGGTGTCACGGTCAACAGTCAAAACGATCGTCCTTTAAGAGCGTTTGGAAAGAGACAAGTCTTCATTTGTGCTGCTCTGGTGGGAGGGGCCACGTACAGAGACGCTGGAGACGCTGCTATGCTCAGCCCCGCAGAAAATTAACAATATTTTAATAGAAAATATAATTCAAATATTTTAATAGAAAATCACCCAAGGGCCACATTAAAGGTCTTGGAGGGCCGGATCTGGCCCCCGGGCCATATGTTTGACCCCTGTGGTGTAGGGTGTATACTTATTTAAAATTCTTGCAGTATCCATGCTTTGCTTCATCAACAGAACTACAAACTCTCTCGATTGGCTTCATGATGAAATCTCCTGAAATGGTTTTCCCTTCACAGCTGTGCCATGTTAAGATCAAGAAATGCCAAAAGTGCCAAACATTTTTAAATATAATGTATACATATGTAATCTAAAACAAGTTTGCAGTTATTTTGAGTTTATGTTTTGCTGACTACGTTCCACATGTTCTTTCATAGTTTTGATGTTTCAGGGAGAATCTACCAAGTAAATAATCACGGAAATAAAGCAGAAACGTCACCTCCAGCCGCGCTCCTCCTTCTCCTGTATTCCAGTTACAGGCTCCGTCTCTTTGACAGTATAGATCGGCGCAGAGACCCCCTGATCTATCGTCTATATATAGTCTGTACACATCACAGTCCCACACACCCATCAGTGTACTGTAGCTCCGCTCATTCATCTGCCCCGGACTCTCTGACATTTCACATCAAACCACTTGACCCCCGCTGTCTCCTCTTCTCTCCTCTCTCCCGCTCTCTCTCTCTTTGTCCATATCTCCTCTTCTCTCCTCCTTTTCCCTCCCCATCTCTTCTCCGTCTCCCTCTTTACGTCAGTCCTCTTCCCTTTTTGTCAGATTTGGCGCCCCTCTCTTTTTCGCTCTGTGTTCCTTTTCTTGCGTTCCTTCCATTGTCTCTCTGTCTCTTTCTCTCTCAGTTCCTATCTCTTTCCATTCTTCCACCTCTCTCCTACCCCTTCTCTCCCTTTGTCCCCATCATTTTTCATCGTGTCTTTTCTCTGTCTTTTCCTCCCCTCCTGTGTCTCTTTTCCTCTCTCCTTCTCTCCCTCTCTGCTTCTCTTTGTTCTCTCTCTTCTGTTCAAAGACTCTCTCTGCATGAGTCCTAACCCACTAAAGCCCAATTTATGGTCCAGCGTCAAATCGTCCGCATCGCCGTGAACCCCAGAGCGTCTCCGTCGACCGACATGCACCTCCGAAATTTTCTAAAACAACGCAGGACAATAAGGGTTGTGATTTTTTTCGCTCTACATCCACTCTACTTACATTCCCGATACTGTGCTTTCCTACTTTTACATTTTGCTTACATGAATGCCATGTTTAAATCCTAGCGTTGTGGTGGTGAAACATAGATCCATAAATCAAAAACAGCAACGACAAGGTGACGGCAGCAGTTTGCCTTTCGTCAACTATATTTAGAACTATAATTCACCCTTTACACAGAGAATCCGTCAGATCGATGACTCTCTGCGCTTTGTAAATGTGAATAGCAGAGCTGGGGACTTGCAAGTCGTGACTTGGACTCGAGTCAGACTTGAGTTACTATGTTAAGGACTTGAGACCTGACTTGATAAAATGGACTAAGACTTGGGACTTGACTTTGACTTGAGGCCTGTGACTTGAGAAGACTTGAGAAGCACTTTTAAATCTGAATTCTTTCTATTCTGAGCGTAATGATTCACACTAAGATCTTGTCAATGTCATGTTGATTTAAAAAGGAAAAATTAACTCAGTTCATTTCTACAACTCTTATTTACTCTATAAATACTCAAATATAAATATACTATGATTGAATGAAGTATAATTTATCTTAAAAGTCATATAAATTCCAAACATCTAAGCTATATTTGGTATTTTGGTTTAAAGACTTGAAATGACTTGAAGCTCAAAGCAGACGACTTGGACTTGACTTGGACTTATGGGCCAGTGACGCGAGACTCGACTTGGACTTGCCTGTATTTGACTTGACTCGGACTTGAGGTCAAAGACTTGAGACTTACTTGAGATTTGCAAAACAACGACTGCTAATACATCACATATTTAAATCACCATGTTACTTTTACTGTTTTGAAAATACTTTATCCGCCAAAAACAATGTATTTGAATGTGAAAAAAATTCAAGTTTCGTTTTTGACATTCTTGTCCCTTTCCTCTCTGCGCTGAGTCAAACTTGTCAAGCGTATTGTTTTGTTTCATACATTTGTACAGTACCAGTCAAAAGTTTAGACTCACCCTCTCATCCAGTGTCTTTACTTTATACTTTTTACATTTTTATTTTCAAGATACTTGGAAAAAAAGTTAATAACTGAACTGAAAGATTACTTTTAAAATGTATTCCCCTACAGATTACAGATTACATACCTCAGAATGTAGTTAGTAACGTAATCCATTAAATTATTTAAAGTGAGTAATGTAATCTGAATACTTTGGATTACTTGATTTGCTGTAGAGAAGCAAAGTCGAGGAAATCTTCACATAAGATGTTTTGTCTGATAAAAGACAATGAAAAGGCCGAGTCTTTACTGAACCGTATTAAAAATATTATTGATAGAAGAGGAGGAGACACGGTCCGCGCGGCATGATTTAGTCCTGTTAAATCTTGTTTTAGTTTTAGTCCTGGTTTAGTCCTGGTTTAGTCCTGGTTTAGTCCTGGTTTAGTCCTGGTTTAGTTTAGTCCTGGTTTAGTCCTGGTTTAGACCTAGTTTTAGTCCTGGTTTAGTCCTGGTTTAGTCCTGTTTTAGTCCTGGTTTAGTCCTGGTTTAGTCCTGGTTTTCCTGGTTTAGTCCTGGTTTAGTCCTGGTTTAGTCCTGGTTTAGTCCTGGTTTAGTCCTGGTTTAGTCCTGGTTTAGTCCTGGTTTAGTCCTGGTTTAGTCCTGGTTTAGTCCTGGTTTAGTCCTGGTTTAGACCTAGTTTTAGTCCTGCTTAAGTCCTGGTTTAGTCCTGTTTTAGTCCTGTTTTAGTTTAGTCCTGGTTTAGTCCTGTTTTAGTCCTGGTTTAGTCCTGGTTTACCTGGTTTAGTCCTGGTTTAGTCCTGGTTTAGATCTGGTTTAGTCCTGGTTTAGAGTCCTGGTTTAGTCCTGGTTTAGTCCTGGTTTAGACCTGGTTTAGTCCTGGTTTTAGTCCTGGTTTTAGACCTGGTTTAGTCCTGGTTTAGTCCCTGGTTTAGTCCTGGTTTAGTCCTGGTTTAGTTTTCCTGGTTTAGTCCTGGTTTTAGACCTAGTTTAGTCCTGCTTAGTCCTGTTTTAGTCCTGCTGGTTTAAGTCCTGGTTTAGTCCTGTTTTAGTCCTGTTTTTACCTGGTTTATCCTGGTTTAGTCCTGGTCCTGGTTTAGTCCTGTTTAGTCCTGTTTTAGTCCTGGTTTAGTCCTCCTGGTTTAGTCCTGGTTTAGTCCTGTTTTTAGTCCTGTTTTAGTTTTCCTGGTTTAGTCCTGGTTTAGTCCTGGATTAGACCTAGTTTAGACCTGGTTTTGTGTCGGCAATGAGTGGAATTACAGAGAAAAAAAAAAAAAACTGGGGGGGGATCATAATTAATTAATCTAATTAATCTCTTTTTAATCTCACCTAAAAATTGCTGAGAAAAGGCTTCAATTTGAGGTATTTTAAATGAAAATACCTCAAATTGAAGGCTTTTCTCAATTTTTTTTATCGCATGACAGCACTATAAATATTTATTGATTATAGTGTTTTTTTTTCAGCCCACAAAAAAATCCAGCAGCGTTGTCGTGTGGACGTAGCCTCAGATTTAGACAAATATTATTTATCCACCATTCGGACACAGTAGCTCACACATCACAATATATTACAATAACAAAGAATAAAAAATATAAATGTTTTTTTTTAAAAGGCATAATTATTCTTCTCACACCGAGCGTCATGATGAAATCTCCTGAAATGTTTTCACTTCTCAGCTGTGCCGTGTCAGGGTCAAGAAATGCCAAAAGTGCAAAGCAGTGAGGGCAGCAGTTTTTATTTACTTATTTTAAAATCCAAAACAAGCCTGGAGTTATTTTGAGTTTATCTTTTGCCGACTACATTCCCCATGTTCATTCACAATATTGATGCTTCAGGGAGAAATAATCATGGAAATAAAGAAGAAAGTTTTGACTGACTGGGAAAATTGAGATCGCTAAATTACTCACACACACATGGATGAGTTTTTAAACTTCTTCAGGCGTGTTTTTGATGAGGCAACAACATTAGAACGTGGTAGAAAACTCCTGAAAGTCCATTTTGCACAATACCTCTCTTCAAACGCTTCATACACGTCTCTGAATAAACAGAATGGGACAATATCTCCTTGAAGAGACAGTGGTGCGCTTAAAAAATCAATACTGCATGGATTTGTCTGTAAAGAAAGTGGACAGTTTTAGTCCGAAGTCCGGCCGTCCGTCTCAAAAACGACAGCAGAGCATCAGACCAGGACTAAAGCAGGACTAAAGCAGGACTAAACCAGGACTGAACCGAGGGCTGAACTAGGAGGACTGAAACAGGACTAAACCAGGTCTGAACCAGATCTAAACCAGGACTAAAGCAGGACTAAAGCAGGACTGAACCGAGGGCTGAACTAGGAGGACTGAAACAGGACTAAACCAGGTCTAAACCAGCGCTGAACCAGATCTAAACCAGGACTAAAGCAGGAATAAACCAGGGCTGAACCAGGACTAAAACAGCTCTGGGACCAGACTGGAAACAGACCGGGATTGAGACCGGGACTGAGACCGGGACTGAACCAGGACTGAACCAGAACTGAACCAGGACTAAACCAGGTCTAAACCAGGACTGAACCAGGACTAAAGCAGAACTGAACCAGGACTGAACCAGGACTGAACCAGACTAGAGACTGAACAGGACTAAAGCAGAACTGAACCAGGACTGAACCAGGACTAAAGTAGAACTGAACCAGGTCTAAACCAGGAACTGAACCAAGGACTGAAAACAGAACTGAACCAGGACTAAACCAGGTCTAAACCAGGACTGAACCAGGACTAAAGCAGAACTGAACCAGGTCTAAACCAGGACTAAACCAGGACTATACAAGGACTGAATCAGGACTAAACCAGGTCTAAACCAGGTCTAAACCAGGACTAAACTAGGACTAAATCTGAGCTGAACCAGGACTGAACCAGGAGTAAACCAGGACTGAACCGAGGACTGAATCAGGACTGAACCAGGTCTAAACCAGGACTAAACCAGAGCTGAACGAGGTCTAAACCAGGACTGAACCAGAACTGAACCAGGTCTAAACCAGGACTAAACTAGGACTAAACCAGAGCTGAACCAGGACTGAACCAGGACTAAAACAGCTCGGGGACCAGACTGGAACCAGACCGGGACTGAGAACAGGACTAAGACCAGGATTAAGACCAGGACTGAGACCAGGACTGAGGCTGGGACCAGACCGGGACCAGATCGTGATTGAGACCGCAACTGAGATCAGGACCAGACCAGGATTGAAAACGGTTTGTGGTATGGATTTGTCTGTAAAGAAAGTGGACAGTTTTAGTCCAAAGTCCGTCCGTCTCAAAAACAATAGCAGAGCATCGAACCAGGACTAAAGCAGGACTAAACCAGGACTAAACCAGGACTAAACCGTCAAAAACAACAGCAGAGCATCGCCGAATCTGCAGACACTTTTCACAAACTCATAAAGTGAAATGACGTGATGAGGCTCGGGTCTTGGAGGGATTGAGGGATTTCTCATTATTGAGCAAAAGACGAGATTTTTAAGACACGAGTCGATATTAAAAGTCTGGGACAGGTTCATAAAAGTGATTCAGCGTTTACCCAGTCGCCCTGTCACCACAAGTTTAATGGTTCTGCGCTGTGATAATGTTTCCTCATCGCAGACACTGTTGGGCAAGTTACTTCAGAACTGTAATGAGAACTAAACCAGGACTAAACCAGGACTGAACCAGGAACCAGGACTAAACCAGGACTAAAACCAGGACTAAACCAGGACTAAACCAGGACTGAACCAGGACTGAACCAGGACTAAAACCAGGACTAAACCAGGACTAAACCAGGACTGAACCAGGACTAAACCAGGACTGAACCAGGACTGAACCAGGACTGAACCAGGACTGAACCAGGACTAAACCAGGACTAAACCAGGACTAAACCAGGACTAAACCAGGACTAAACCAGGACTAAACTAAGTTTAAAGCAGAACTGAGCCAGGACTAAACCAGGACTAAACCAGGACTGAACCAGGACTGAACCAGGATTAAATCAGGACTAAATCAGGACTAAACCAAGACTGAACTGAAGAATGAACCAGGAGGACTGAAACAGGACTAAACCAGGTCTAAACCAGTTCTAAACCAGGACTAAACTAGTACTGAACCAGGTCTAAACCAGGACTAAACTACGTCTAAAGCAGAACTGAGCCAGGACTAAACCCAGGACTGAACCAGGACTGAACCGAGGACTGAACCAGGTCTAAAGCAGGACTAAACTAGGACTAAACAAAGACTAAACCAAAACTGAATCAGGACTAAACCAGGTCTAAACCAGGACTGAACCAAGACTGAACCAAGACTAAACCAGGACTGAATCAGGACTGAACCAGGTCTAAACCAGGACTGAACCAGGACTAAACTTGGACTAAACCAGAGCTGAACCAGGACTAAATCAGATCTTAGCCAGGTCTAAACCAGGACTTAATCAGGTCTAAACCAGGTCTAAGCCAGAACTAAATCAGGACTAAACCACGACCAAACCAGGACTAATCTTGGTCTAGCATATGGAATGTAGGACCACCCCTGAAAGAACCCTGAACCCGAGGAGCAGGGCAACCACAAAGCGCGATCGGGCGTCAGCTGCGATTATCCCCGTGGAGCGTGGAGTTCTGAGTCAGTCCTTTCGCCCACGGTCACGCGACAGTCTACGTGGGCACACCTCCGGCTCGTTACGAAATTTAGAACAGTAACGATGGCGTTTCACCGCTGCTGATATCGCGGTGACTTTAGCGAATTTGTATGAAGAAAAACAAAAAACCACCACCTCAATCCAGGTTAAAAAAAGCATTGTAACTGTACTGACATTTGTACCGAGTAAAATATTAAACATTTTTTCCCTGTAATGTCACATTACTGTGTTACAGCAAAAAGCAAAGCATTACAGCAGGGGCGTCCAAACTTTTTTCATCAAGGGCCACATATCTAAACACAGATGAAGCAGAGGCCGATCGAGGGCCGTAGACTTGTGCTCAGTACAGGGAATAATGTAAATGTGTGCATGTTTAACATATTAGAATGAGCTGTCAGTCTTTATTCATGCAAAGATCCTTAAAATCACAGACGAAATATTAAATATTGACTTTATCAAGGTAGATTTTCAAAAAACTTGCAGTACAAAATATTTTTTAATTGATGCAAGGTCATTTGGGCCAATTCACTTGGAAGCCTGAGGGCCAAGAAAAATTTGTCTGAGGGCCGCATTTGGCCCCCGGGCCATAGTTTGGACATGCCTGCATTACAGTAATTCATTACTTAGTATTAAAAGTTTAACATTTTAGTATCGTGACAACACTATTATGAAACACAGGAGTATAATTCCAGATTTTGGGAATATTTTTAATTAGCCGTTATCGTATTACTCATTATAATGAAACAGATCTATAAACCTGAACATTTAAAATGTATTTCACTATATTTTTAAGTGAAATTATTTGTCTTTTATTGAATATTATTGCATTTGTGTCATATTCTCTTATTATTATCCATGAAAAGTCAGTTCCGTTAAAATCCCTGTCCATCTCTGTGTTGCTGAACATGTGTGTATAAAACGAGGACCCATAATCCCAGATTGAGATTAATAATAAAACAGGAGAGTGTCTGAGCTCAGAATAAACACTGATGTGTCTCCAGAGTCGCTCCAGCAGCAGCAGCAGCAGCAGCAGCAGCACAAGCACAGACACTGTTGCCTGGTAACCGTAGGTCATTTTGTGATATCCCAGAACAAACCACCTCCTCCTCGATGTCCAAGAGCAGATACACGAGGTAGACGTATCGAGAAATGTGTTAAAGCTGCACTGTGGAACTTTTAGGGAGGAGGGTTCGCCATTGAGGTTTTATTGAGACTTTGCAACATTCCCTGAGAGTGTGAAGCAAAAATCAATATCTCGGTAAATTTAAATGACTTAAATTAAGAATATTTTACTTTTTTGAGTAGATTCAAGTTGATAAGTAAATTTATCTGCCAATGGGATAAGTGTGTTTTTCTTTATTCAAGCAACATTCAATTTTGTTTCTTATTTTAAGTGTCGCGAGATGTATTTTCATATTTTAACTACAAAAAGTCTTGTTCCATTGGACTGAACCAGAACTAAACCAGGACTAAAACAAGGCTGAACTGAGGACTGAACCGAGGACTAAACCAGGACTAAACCAGGTCTAAATCAGGACTAAACCAGAGCTGAACAGGACTAAAGGTCTAAACCAGTCTAAACCAGGACTAAACCAGGTCTAAATCAGGACTAAACCAGAGCTGAACTAGGTATAAACCGGGTCTAAACCAGGTCTAAACCAGGACTTAACCAGGGCTAAACCAGGACCAAACCAGGACTAAACCAGAGCTGAACTAGGTCTAAACCAGACTAAAACAAGACTAAAACAAGACTGAACTGAGGACTAAACCAGGACTAAACCAGGTCTAAACCAGGTCTAAACCAGGTCTAAACCAGGACTAAACCAGGACTAAACCAGGTCTAAACCAGGTCTAAACCAGGACTAAACCAGGTCTAAACCAGGTCTAAACCAGGTCTAAACCAGGTCTAAACCAGGACTAAACCATGTCTAAAACAAGACTGAACCGAGAGCTGAACCGAGGACTAAACCAGGGCTAAACCAGAGCATAACCAGGACTGAACTAGGACTAAACCAGGTCTAAATCAGGACTAAACCAGAGCTGAACTAGGTCTAAACCAGGTCTAAACCAAGACTAAACCAAGACTAAAACAAGACTGAACTGAGGACTAAACCAGGTCTAAACCAGGTCTAAACCAGGACTAAACCAGGTCTAAACCAGGTCTAAACCAGGTCTAAACCAGGTCTAAAACAAGACTGAACCGAGAGCTGAACCGAGAACTGAACCGAGGACTAAACTAGGACTAAACCAGGGCTAAACCAGGACTGAACTAGGACTAAACCAGGACTAAACCAGGTCTAAACCAGGTCTAAACCAGGTCTAAACCAGGACTAAACCAGTCTGGACTTGTCTCCCAAAATACGTTCCAATTCTTCTTTAAAATGGACAGGTTACACGTCTACGGCCACTTCGTTTGTTTGAGTCTTTAGTCTCCTTGTATTTATCTTTATTTTTTGTTCACATTGGAGCCAGTCTGTAGTCGTGCTCAGACGTTTCTTTGACAAACATTTCAGAAATCGCCCGGTTACAATAAAACCCCTCCAATTTGGCCTGAATGCAGCGATCCTCTCAAATATTAATAAACTCGTTAACCTCAGTTTCCCTCCATTGCCTAGACTCTGAGCCTGACGTGTAGGTGGGATGAATGTGACCTGGCCTGAATCTGTATCTGTTTTAGGAACACATATTCGAATGGCCTGGGTCACACGTGAAAAAATCAGATCTGTGTCATTCAGATTGTCAATAAAAGATCAGATACAGGTCGCATAGGGGTGAAAAAATCAGATTTGGGTCACTTCAGGCTGCAGTCTGAACGTAGCCTAAGTCCACTGACCCACAGGTTGACTGGTGCGATTCCAGGTCCAACAGATGAATGCCGTCGTCGTGTCCGTGGGCATTCCCTGAGTGTGTGCGTACACTGGTCTATCAATGTGTGTGTGAATGAGTAAGTGGTTTACCTGCTTTGAGCCTTGAAGGTGGATAAACGCTGTATAAAAATGTGACCACTGCCAGTGTTGGGAAGGTGACTTTTAAAATGTAATCCCCTACAGATTACAGATTACATACCTCAGAATGTAGTTTGTAACGGAATTCATTAAGTTACCTAAAGTGAGTAACGTAATCTGAATACTTTGGATTACTTGATTTGCTGTAGAGAAGCAAAGACCAGGAAATCATAGCATAAGATTTTTTATTTGTTAAAAGAAATGAAAAGGCCGAGTCTTTAAAAATATTATTGATAGAAGAGGAGGAGACATGGTCCATGCAGCATGGTTTAGTCCTGTTAAAACCTATTTTAGACCTGGTTTAGACCTGGTTTAGACCTGGGTTTAGACCTGGTTTAGACCTGGGTTTAGACCTGATTTTAGACCTGGTTTAGACCTGGGTTTAGACCTGGTTTAGTCCTGATTTTAGACATGGTTTAGTCCTGATTTAGACCTGGTTTAGTCCTGTTAACCTATTTAGACCTGTTTAGACCTGGTTTAGACCTGGTTTAGACCTGGTTTAGACCTGGTTAGACCTGGTTTGACCTGGTTTAGACCTGTTTAGACCTGGGTTTAACCTGGGTTTAGACCTGGTTTAGATTAGACTGGTTTAGACCTGGTTTAGACCTGGGTTTAAGACCTGGTTTAGACCTGGTTTAGACTGGTTTAGACCTGGGTTTAGACCTGGGTTTAGACCGTTTGACCTGGTTTAGTTTTAGACCTGGTTTAGACCTGGTTTAGACCTGTTTAGACTGGTTTAGACCTGGTTTAGTCCTGATTTAGTTTGACCTGGGTTTACCTGGTTAGACCTGGTTTAGACCTGGTTTTAGACCTGGGTTTAGACCTGGTTTAGACCTGGGTTTAGACCTGGTTTAGACCTGGTTTAGACCTGTTTAGACCTGGTTTACCTGGTTTGACCTGGTTTAGACCTGGTTTAGACTTGGGTTTAGACCTGGGTTTAGACCTGGTTTAGACCTGGTTTTAGACCTGGTTTAGACCTGGTTTAGACCTGGTTTAGACCTGGTTTGGTTTAGTCCTGGTTTAGACCTGGTTTAGTCCTGATTTTAGACATGGTTTAGTCCTGATTTAGACCTGGTTTAGTCCTGTTAAATCCTATTTTAGACCTGGTTTAGACCTGGTTTAGACCTGATTTTAGACCTGGGTTTAGACCTGGTTTAGTCCTGGTTTAGACCTGGTTTAGACCTGATTTTAGACCTGGGTTTAGACCTGGGTTTAGACCTGGGTTTAGACCTGGTTTAGTCCTGATTTTAGACCTGGTTTAGACCTGGGTTTAGACCTGGGTTTAGACCTGGGTTTAGACCTGGGTTTAGACCTGGTTTCTGGTTTAGACCTGGTTTTAGACCTGGTTTAGACCTGGTTTAGACCTGGTTTAGACCTGGTTTAGACCTGGTTTAGACCTGGGTTTAGACCTGATTTTAGACCTGGGTTTAGACCTGGGTTTAGACCTGGGTTTAGACCTGGGTTTAGACCTGGGTTTAGACCTGGTTTAGACCTGGTTTGGTTTAGTCCTGGTTTACTGTCCGGCAATGAGCGGAATTACCGAGAAAAAAAAAAAAAGAAAAAAGGGGGATATAGCCCCAAATGTGAAAACAGGAAAATACCGCCATGTAATCCATTTATTTCAACAAAGTAACTGTAATCCAATTACTACTCATTCAAACTGTAACTGTAACTGAATACAGTTACTCATAATTTGTACTCTGATTACTCTGACCACTGCATTGCCTGGAATGTTGCATAGTATAGTATTAAAGGGTCTGTATTTTTTTAATTTTTTTATTTTTATTTTTTATTTAAGATGATAATGACAAGTTTATTCAGATGTTTGCATAAATGATAAATTACAATATCATCACGCTTCAATTACACATGACAAGACAAAACAAACATTCACACTTTCAACCAGACACCGCACTGACCCAACATTTTCCTGACCAACACCTCCCTCCCCCTGACATCACACTCACTGTCTCTCGTCCAGATGTCAGGATTTTTATTTTTTTTAACTGTTTTTCTTCTGATAATCCGTTCCACAAATTAACTCCACGCACTGAGATGCACCCTGACTTTAAAGTAGTTTTAAAATTTCAGCTGATCATTTATTTTTTTTATTACCTCTACGTTTATAGTTACGATGAGCTTTTCGATCTTGAAATAAATCCTTCACATCAGCTGGAAGAGAGTTGATAGACGCCCTGAACATCATTTAATCTGTGCAGAAAGAACAAAAATGTGGCTGTGTGCTGCAGCTGTTCCAATCAGTGGGAGCAGGTAGAAGGTGCTCTTGGAAAAAGGATCAAAAGTAAAACAAAACGGACTCCAGGCGCTTCAAAGAAGTACAGAAAGTTTTAAAAAATCGCACGAGGAAAAATGTAGTCAAAAGGCCTTTATTTGAATGGCCAAAGCCAACATGTTTCGGCCTTTTAACTACATTTTTCCCCGTGCGATTTTTTACTTTCTGTACTTCTTTGAAGCGCCTGGAGTCCGTTGTATTTTAGTTATAACTTAAGCTGTTTTAAAGTTTAACAGATCACAAAGTTTTAAGTCTTTGTTGGGTTTGTTGGATGCAGATAGACCTTCCCCACACTTCAACACAATCATTTAAATAAGACATAATAAATGAACGATACAATAACAGTAGTTCATTCTGGTTCAGTAAATGACTTGATCTTCTCATCACTCCCACACATTTACTGTAGTAACTTTTGTCCGCGAGTAAGTTATATGAGGTTTCCACGACATTTTCTCATTTATTATAACTCCCCAAAAATACATTTTCCTCAACTCTATCACTACATGTGTTAGCAATAGTTATTTAGAGTGGTATGGGACTTTTAGGGATGAAACAAAACACAACTCCGGGTTTGTTTTTTAGGAGAAAAGAGCATTATAACATGACTTAAAGAGTAAATTTTGCACCAGAATCTGTTTAAATGATCTAAGCAGATGCATCACAGCAACACCATGTGACAATGAAGAGGAAAACCGTCAAGTTATGAGATAAACAGAGGTTTGTACAAAGAAACGAGACCCCTGGGAAGACCTAGGACACGTTGGAGGGACTGTGTCTCTGGGCTGGCCTGGGAACGCCTTGGGGTCCCCATGGAGCAGCTGGAGGAAGTGTCCAGGGTGAAGGAAGTCTGGGAGTCCCTGCTTAAATTGCTGCCCCCATGACCCAACCCCGGATAAGCGAAAGAAAATGTATAGATGTACAAAAAATCTGAAGTTTAATTAAATCAGAAGACCAAACTACCCTTATTGGATTGAATTTGAATAACTGCAATTTAGATCATAATAGATAGATTATAATGCCATACTGTGCAACATTCCAGGCAAAGCAATAACATCTCCATGACTGACCCTACATCAGAAAAGTTATATTAAGTGTATGAAGCGTATGGTAAGAAAAATTGTACGAGGAGCTGACCGTGGTCCTGAAATTCAGCCACTCATGTATCAGAATAAGACCGACTTTTATCTATTATTTTACACAGACATGCATTTCTAACCAAAAGATAAAATAAATAACTCAAATAAGGTTAGGTTAGGTTGCTTTATTCGTACTCGTAGGTAGATTTGTTTTGCAGATTTAAGAGGCAGGTCCCTCATTTCACATTGTATTCATCCATGTTGGCGCAGGCATCGCGGTAAGAGAAAGTATAGCCGGATAAATTTGGAGGACAAAATAAAAAGCAACGACATAGACTTGGTTTGGCCTGCATGCACTTACTCAATGGAAGTGAGCTGCTGCCATTTATTGAGATTGCACACCGGTACGTAACCACACCCACACCCCAAATGTGGGTCACGAAGTCAATTAAGGACAACTAAGTATTTAACAATCCACATTATGTCCAAGAAACACGTATAAAAACACAGTTACAAAATGAAGTGTCACAGTGCTCCAGTGCAGAATGGTTTGTTCCATAAACAATAAGTTAAATTCATTCATCACACTTGCCTAAAATACAATAAATATTAAATATTTAAAAACACCCACACAATTTTTCCAAGACAACATGTACTAAAATTGATCGATAAATAGATTACAAGTATAATAGAAGCTGGAACAAAGCTTCTTTTAAAATGATTCGTTCTTGATCTTGGGACTAAAAGCCTCAGACCCGACGGAAGAACCCGAAACTCTGAATTTAGTGGATGTTGCACGTCTTTTAAAATACTCTGGGACATTTTCTGTAAGTGTCTTGAGTACAGAGAGTCCAGGCTACGGAAGCTGAGAGGGGTCACAACGAACGCAAACGCCGCAACAAATACAAATGTGACAACACAACAAAAAGCCACAACCAAAAAAAGCCACAACACACGAAAAAGCCACAGCAGAAATGACTGCGGGACTCTATTTTCATGCAAACGCTGCAACAAATACAAATGCCGCAACACTTTAAAAAGCCACAACACATTAAAAAGCCACAATACATTAAAAAGCCACAACACATTAAAAAGCCACAACATATTAAAAAGCCACAACACATTAAAAAGCCACAACATATTAAAAAGCCACAACACTTTAAAAAGCCACAACACATTAAAAAGCCACAACACATTAAAAAGCCACAATACATTAAAAAGCCACAACACATTAAAAAGCCACAACACATTAAAAAGCCACAACGGAAGTGACCGCGAGACTCTATTTTCCGACGGACCGATCAAGCGGCAAGTGAAGAAGAAGAACTACAACGTGACACGAATAATGATAAAACAATAAATTACTTTTATTTACGTTTCCAACTTTTCCGTTCCTTTACTTTTCACATTGTAGTTCTTCTTCTTCACATGCCGCTTGATCGGTCCGTCGGAAAATAGAGTCCCACAGTCACTTCCGTTGTGGCTTTTTTATGTGTTGTGGCTTTTTAAAGTGTTGTGGCTTTTTAATGTGTTGCGGCTTTGCATTAAACTAGAGCCCCGCGGTCATTTCAATTGTGGCTTTTTAATGTGTTGTGGCTTTTTAATGTGTTGTGGCTTTTTAACGTGTTGCGGCTTTTTAATGTGTTGTGGCTTTTAAAGTGTTTGTGGCTTTTAATGTGTTGCGGCATTTGCGTTTGTGTTGTGGCGTTTGTATTTGTTGCGGCGTTTGCATTAAACTAGAGTCCCGCGGTCATTTCCATTGTGGCTTTTTTTGTTGTGTTGTGGCTTTTTGTTGTCGCATTTGTATTCGTTGCGGCGTTTGCGTTTTGTTTTGACATCTCTCTACTTCCGTACCAGGCGGCTCTGAGGATGGACAGTCGCCTCACTCGCTCATTTAACCAACTGATTCAGGGAGTTCTTGTTTTTAGCAGAGACGCTCCCAAACCATGAAACCAATGAAAACGTTAAATAAGTATCTAGTTTCATTGTCTTGCTTTTTATAAACCGCAGTGAAAAGAATGTAAACCAACCATAAAATTCTACTTCTATAAATACTGTAATAAAGAAGTAGCCTCTGAAATATATAGATTTTCCTTTTCCCCTCTGGTCTAAACTGTCTTTCATTCATCACTATCGACAGCGTAAAATCCCTGAAGTGCCACAATCTCTCTGTGCGCTTTGTAAACGTGCTGCTCTCTCACTCTCGCTCTGAGCTCAGGGTCTGAAGAAGAAGTGGATTTAGACCAGGTTCTGTGATGTTTAGACATGAGCCTCAGGTAACAGGATTAATCAATGTCATCTGTGTTCATGCGCGGCTGAACAAGGGGAGTTGACTCTACGAACAACTGCACACGTTTAGTTTAGAAAGAGCAGTGTTGGTGTATCCTTTGTTCATTTGCTTATCAATTTAAACAAAAAAAAAACTACTCCATTTTTCGTTTTTGTTCATGAAAAAAAAAAAACACATACACAAATAATCTGATTTTTCATTTAACATTTTGGTCTTGAATTTGAAAATGCCAAATTCTAGACAGGATTTAGAGAACAGCTTTATTCACTTTACAAAATGCAAAAGTGTGAAGCGTTCCAGTGTCCTGAAGCCAACTCGGACCCACATTAGTGATCACCTCTCGGTTATGGGCACTGGTGCAGGTCCCTTCTCCTGCCCGTGGTTTTGCCTCACCGTGTGCCCGGGCCCCTCGCTCCATTTACTTGTTTTGACTGTTGTGTTTCCAAACTGAAGATCAAAATGAAAAATTGCTCAATTGTTGTTGTGTTTTTTCCTTCCATGAACAAAAAAAACAAAAATAGAAAGTCAAATGATTTTAGTTTTTTTTAAATTGAAAATCAAATGAATGAAAGCAACATGGACCCTGAAGTGCCACACTGGATCAAAACTTACACAGACAGGTGCTCATTGTACCAGTGGGCTTGGATTGTCAAAGAAGGATGACATTGGCTCTGATCTGCAGTGTTTCTATAACTCTTCTTCATCAGGGCAGGTGTGTAATCCGCAGGCGTGACCCTGTTTATAAGAGTCTGTACCAGTCACCAATCACATGATGAATAAACGAGATGTTGTTAGGATGTTATCAGCATAAATCCCTACGACGCTACAGGACACAGAGCACACAGAGCAGGGACACTTTTGTCCTGAGGGTTGTTACTGACCTCAAACTGCCCTGACACTGGATCTGATGACTCTACCCGTTGAACTGCACTTAGACTTTTGTTGAAGCTTTTCTGTTACTGTTGTATTTTACTGCTCAATGTGAACCAGTGATATCGATTGATAAACACAACTGATAAGGACCAAGTAACTACTCGAGTAAAGAGTAACTTAAAGAGTAACATCTGATGTGTAATTTGACGTTAATGTAATATGAAGTGACCACAACTTTTACTCAAATAATAGTACCATCACTTCAATAAAAATATTACTCATGTAGGAATAAAAGTATGCAGCTAGAAAAAATATAACTTCTCAAGTCACAGTTACAGAGTAAATGCAGCTGAGTAGTACCCACCTCAGTATAACAGTAATATTGTACTTGAAGTCTTAAGCTACGTTCAGACTGCAGCCTGAAGTGACCAAATCCAATTTTTGCGACCTGTATCTGATCTTTTAATGACAGTCTGAATGACACAGATCAGATTTTTTCACATGTGACCCAGGACACTTGGATATGTGCTCCTAAAACCTGATACATATCCGATCTTTTGACATGCGACTTCAGTCTAAACGGCCAGGTCACGTTCATCCCACCTACACGTCATGAATGTACACAAACGTTCTTCTCGTCATACGGAAATTGTGTGAACTCTGTGTCAGTGAAGCAGTGAAGCACAAATCAGTCCCTCCACTCTCAGCTGTGACTCTGCACCCACACGTCCCTTTCTACGAACACTGCTGCCACTGCCCCACAAAACGCCAAACACCAAAAACCTTGTCCATCTCCTCTTTAAAACAAATAATCTGTGCATGTTCTGGCTCCGGTACGACCGCAACTTTAAAATCTCCAAGTGCTCAATGCAACGTCCATGTTTAGGCGACTTTGTGTCCTCCAATGCACATGCGGGCATTTAAAGTTCACACTGGAGATCACATACAAGTCACATTTAAGTTGAAAATGTGAACGACCTCGCAAAAAAATCTGATTTCACAAAAAAAAAATCCGAACTGAACATAGCCTTACATTGATCGTCGTTATACCTGTGTGTGTTTGTAGGACTGTCTGGTGGAGCTCCTGAGTGAAGCGGCGGCCTCTTCGGTGCGGATGGGGAGGAGTCTGGTGATCAGTGGATTTCCTCGAGACGTGAGACAGGCCCAGAGCTACGCCGACAAGGTGAACCAAACCCCGGAGTTTCAAAATGGCCGCCCATTCAAGTCAGTGGGCCGAGCTCAGTGGCGCATGACTCCAGATTCGCCTTTAGCCCGGCGAGGTACTTTCGGTGGCTGTGGGCTGACCGAGCATGTGCAGTAGTGCTCTTTTCTTCGGTGGGCTGAGAAAAAGTTTATGATCTAAAAATAGGTAAAAATTGCCACGAAATCCGACATTTTTTTTAAGTTGTAGGTGCCCTGTGAGCCGAACTCGAGATGTTTGTGATTACATTGCTCTATGAGAAAAATCCTTTCTTGGCCGGAGGGATTTTTTCCGCTGAAGACCAGTGAGTGTCACTACGTCAGCTGGAGGGAGCTACAAGCAGCAACACCCTATCCAGTTATTTTAATAGATCTATGAGCACAAAACACCCACACGTACACACACATACACACAGTTATATAGACAAAAACACACTCTGTTATTGATACTGTGCAGCTAATCTCATCAACATTCCCTTTAGATGTGAAGCTAACTGTAGACACTCCTCTGTCTGAATGCTGGGGGTTTTCTACATGTATCTGTATGGTAGAATGTTCAGCTGTCGATATGGAAACACAATACACACATGAGCAAACCGTAAACTGACAAAAACGCTTTAAGATAGACTGAAAACTCAAGAAAAAAAATACAAAATGGATTTAAACAGCACATTTTCAGGAGCCTGTGATCAGTATGTCCTGTTGAGGAGTTTGATTTTCAACAAAAAGGTGAGAGTGACTAACTGAACTGTTGGTTAATGTTAACTGACTCTTGACTCTAATTTTATGTCTGAGAGACGTGTTTAAAAGCACAAATCAGCAGATGTCTTGTAGTTCCAACATCTGTGAAGAGTCAAGCCTGCTCACAGTGTGAATGTGTGATTTCAAAGTCATTTTTAGCAATTAAAACACCTGTAATTTAAGAAAGAATAAAAGGACACCTTGCCTGAAATGTTACAGAGTGAATTCAAGTGTTTTTTACACCGTGGGTAAGTGATTTTTGCAGTGCACCCACATTTGTACAGTGAAAATCTCCACACGTGTTCAAGATCAAAACACAATTTAACAGGGTTGACAGAGGAGAGGAAAACATGCCACTCAGAGACTGTGAGCTGCAGGTGAAGAAGAGGGGAGGAAGAGGAGGAAGAGGAGGGGAGTGAAAAACACAACTAGTTAATTTTAGACTGTTTGCAGTGCTCCAGAGTTATTCCTCACTTACCTTATGCAATCAGAGCGTCCTAATTACTCACAGCAATGAGTTTATAAATGTACAAAAGTGCCTGGCTTCGTTTGCTCTGTTTTATAAAGATGTTGATGGCCTCCTCGTGAGAATTGTCAGGGAGGATGTGCTTCTCCCTAATGGGCTGCACGGCTGCTGCAGCTTTAGCCTCAGAAGTCTTCAGAGACTTCACTGTAGAGGCTGAATGTGGATCACATTAGAGATGTTGCCTCTGTGGACCATGGCAAAGTTGTTTTTTTTAGGTTGTGTCTTTGCAATGAGGAGGTCTAGTATCTTTTCCTCTGTTGGTTGTTCTCTTCATGAGAGCAGGAAAGTCAGACTGAGGGTTGAAGAACTGTTGTGTCTCCTGGATTTTGGCTTCAGATTTGGTCACATGGACCTTTGTGAGTCCAGAACATCGTCTTGGAACAGAAGCACTCCTTGGCTTCGGTCTACGCTTTCTGGTATTGACCTCAGGACAGGAATTCCTGTCTTTAGCCTTTTTATCCTTCATAAAATTAGGCTGAAGTAACTTGGCGTCTATGAGGTGGTTGTTCATCCTGTGCAGGGCAGAAATGTGCTGATCCCATGAGAACTGAGTTATGAATTTCACCCTTATTAATGTTTGGCGCTGAGCTCTGCCGTGTCAAGGCTTTCGGGTCGAGATACAGTTGAATAATGAAGGCAGAGAAACTTGTGTTGGACTCACAATGCTGAGTTTGGTCATGTCATTTGTGCCATAGCGATGGACTGTGCAGTTGTATTCTCTGTTTTCTGTTTGGGTAATGGGGCTGCCAATCAGGACTCTTCTTTTACATGAGATAGTTCACTGTGTGTTCGTGATTCAATTGTGGATTCAGCAGAAATCCACACTGTTTCTCAGTCCTCTTATGTTGTTGTATTTGTAGTTGTTGTAGCTGCCATATTTGTTTTGACGCAAACTGACCATGCATCTCTCTGATTGGTTAATTCACCTGTCAATCATGTTCTTTAGACAATAGAATGTGATTTAAGGGCCCATATTACACTGTTTTCTGTTATGTTATGATGCTGTTTCATTATCCTCCTTTTGTTTCATTAACACAAGTTTAACACACATGAAACAAAACACAACAGCAGATATTTTGTGTGTTTTTTGTAATACAGGTCCTTTAACAGTACTTTGAATGCATGTGTTCACGTCTCTCTGTTTCAGATGGGAGAGCCCAGTCTAGTGCTGCTGCTGAGCTGTTCTCCTGAGACCATGTGTCAAAGGGGGCTCCGCTGTGGGACCCCCCGAGCCGGACTGGACCTGGACGCAGAGAGGGAGAGGGAAAAGGAGAGGGAGAGAGAGCGGAGGAGTGACCAGTTCATCAAGGAAAGCCGAGCGGTCACACAGCACTACGAAGACAAGAGTTTGCTCCACACGGTAAATACTGCGTGACATATTAGTCTTGTTTAGACCATAACGTACCAAATTTATTTATAAATCACTTTTATAAAACTTGACAGCTGGACAAAGTGCTGTACACAAACACAGGATAGATAAGGACAATTGCAGTATAACGTAATACAGAATACAAACACAGTGACAACTATTAAAAGAACATAGAAAACAATAAGATACTCAACAAGAAATGTACATCTCTCTTGTGAAAAAAGGTGTGATTTTTTTTTAGGAGCGATAGACATATTGGTCTATATTAAATTTCTGTATAATTTCTGTTTTAGAAAATCCCACAATATTGAACCTGATCATTTTTAGATTCACTTTTTTTTCAATTACAGAGAGAAAAAAAGTATATCTTAATTTAAGTCTGTGCAATTAATTGAATTTTGATCACCATTTCGATTTGTGTGCCAAACTATCTCCAAACTCATATAATCGAGTTGAAATGATTTAAGCTTAACAAAGTTTATTTTGAGATATTTTTATATACAGACGTGGGCAAAATCGTTGGTACCCCTCAACATCAACAATGGCCACTGAAATAACTTGAAACTGAGAAAGGCAATAATAAATAAAAAAAATTCCTGAAAAATAGCCAAGTGAAAATCAGACACTGTTTTTGAATTGTTGTTCAATAGAATTATTTTCAAAAAACAAAATAATGAAACTGGATTGGACAAAAATGATGGTACCCGTGAAACACTGTAATTGGACCGTAATACAGTTACCGTATTTTTTGGACTATAAGCAGCACTTAAAATCCTTAAATTTTCTTAAAAATCAACAGTACACCTTATGTATTAATTCTGTTTGTGTTTACTGACCTCTGAATCGATTTTATGTGGTACATGGCGCTCAGAAATCTGCCAAAATGTTTTAGTTATGACTTTGGTAAGCTACGAAGTAGAAGTCTGTGCAGGACAGAATTTTCAGCCACGCAAAGAATTATAATTTTCATTCCCACTCCTGCCCACAACTGTGATATTTTGTCGTTCGCTTTCTTAAGCTCTATCAGATTGTCCAAAATGTGTGCGAGATTAGACCACATAAATTCTGTATGACAGGCATACATTAATCATTTGTGTATTTTACTTTACACTCATATTTAGTTTGTGGGACTGCAGTTTATCATTCCCCCCCCGCGCACTCCTCCATTGTGCAGTCCCACTCCCGCCCGCAAACGTAATTTATATTCACCAAGACAGAGAGGCGACGCCAGGCGAGTTACACCACGATCTGCCAATGGATCGTGGACGCTTGGGCTAAGGGATCAGTCTCAAGTGTCGTCCGTATGTTTTGCTTAATGCGCCTTATAATCCGGTGCACCTTATGTATGAAAATAGGCGAGAGAAGTCAACATTACTGATATTGCGCCTTATAATCTGGTGCACCTTATAGTCTGAAAAATACGGTACTCAAAATTTGTATTCAGAATATGTATTTCGGTCCATGTATTCAGATACTTTCCAACACTGATTTTAGTATCTATTTACTTGCACTGACTTCTGTATGTTGCATGTTCTGCTCATGTCTCTTTAGGTTTTGTGGAGGAGCTCTGGGTGTTTGCGGTGGCTGAATCACTTGCTAATACGTTTTATTCACTTTCCCTTCACATGTGTTGGTGACTTGTTGATTAAAGCTCGCTGCCGAAACCTAATTGAACTTTCTCATAAAAATGAACAGTGTGATTAAAGCCATTGTGCTGAAGGTCACCGCTCTGCCCCATGAGTCTGCAGTGATCCAAAGTTACACGAAAGGTTAGAGCCTTAGAAGTTAAAGGCTTTGTCAACCTCACCTTTGCAATGAGCTGTTTGAATCCAAATGTCACGTATCTAATATAATATTTAAAGAAGACATGTTGTGCTCGTGTAGTTATAATCTATGACACTATGGATTATTATATTATATTTTGGACATTTTAAATCACAATATTGGTCTCAAATGACTTAATAAAATTGTGAAAATGGCTGTGCCCAATGGGAGCTGACGTCGCTGTAAACATCACCACAACAAAGAGCCATGCAGCCATTGGCACTGGTATTGGTTTGATATCCATTCACTTTTTCTTTCAGTACTAAACTTTTTTAATAGCATTATCTACTGTTCCTAGTAATTTTTTGGTAATTTTGGTAATTTTGGTAATTAACCTAGGTAAGCTTTCTGATGAAAAACACCACTTTGTGCATCTATACGCACAGACTCTGCTCCTTTTACCCTTCTACCCTTTGCTCTCCCCTTTATTCCTCTAGACCCTGCCTCTCCTCTCCCCTCACTCACCCCTTTAGTCCTCCAGACCCGGCCCCTCCTCCCCATTCACTCTCCCCTGTAGTCCTCCAGACCCCTCCCTCCCCCTCTTCTCAGTCTCCCCTTTAGTCCTCCAGATCCCGCCCCTCCTCTTCCCTTACTCTCCCCTTTAGTCCTCCAGATGACATCCCTCCTCTCCCCTCAGTCTCCCCTTTAGTCCTCCAGACCCCGCCCTTCCCACCCCCCACTCTCCCCTTTTATTCCTCCAGACCCCGCGCCTCCTCCTCCCTGCCCCACTCACCCCTTTAGTCCTCCAGATTACCCTCACTCTCCCTTTTAGTCCTCCAAACCCCGCCACTTCGCTCCCCTCACTCTCCCGTTTAGTCCTCCAGGCACTGCTCAGTTTTAGCCGCTCTCTTTGAATCGTGGTTGTGGGCGGAGTCAGGTGTTAGTCCCCCTTTTCAAACGTCTGTCTGTTGTTCCTGTTGTTGTTGTTGACAGATCGATGCCGAGCGGTCTCCAGACGAGGTGTTTGCTCAGATCTGTCAGGCGTTGGAGAGCGTTTTCTGAACCTGAACCTTTCTTCTTCGGATCAGACCCAGACTCTGCACAAGTCCAGGATTCCAGCCACAAAGGATTCTCTCAACACAAGACAACACCGCACCTTTTACAGACGTGTGCACTGGAGCGCTGTGGCACGGGTCGGCCTGGAACAGCTCGGGTTTATCTTAAATGGCCAACAAAAACAGATCGATATTTGACTGAAGTCTTAAAGTGCTACAAGTTAGAGTATCATTAAAACACACTCGCCACGTTTACATGAGAGCTTTAACTCCGAATAAAAATGATTTAATTCTGAATAAAAATGTATTCTGCTTTAAAAAGACCATGTAAACACTTAATTCCTCATGAAAAGTATTATTCGGAATTACACTTTATTCCGAAGTAATCAGGTGATTTATTCAGATTTTAAAGCCAAATTAATTTATTCCATCCATCCATTTTTTTCCCGCTTATTCGTGGCCGGGTCGCGGGGCAGCCGTCTAAGAAGGGACTCCCAGACTTCCTTTACCACTTCCTCCAACTCGTCCAGGGGCACCTCAAGGCTTTCCCAGGACAGCTGAGTGACATAGTCCCTCCAGCGTGTCCTGGGTCGTCCTCGAGGCCTCCGCCTGGTGGGACATGCCCAGAACTCCTTCCGTGTGACTGAGCTCCTCACCTTAGCTCTAAGGGAGCGCCCAGCCACCCTGCGGAGGAAACTCATTTCGGCCGCTTGTATCCGCGATCTCGTCCTTTTGGTCACTACCCAGAGCTCATGACCATAGGTGAGGGTAGGAACTCTTCACCACAACGGTTCGATACAGCGACCACATCAATGCAGACGCTGCGCCGATCCACCTGTCAATCTCACGCTCCATCCTCCCGTCACTCGAGAACAAGACCGCGAGATTCTTAAACTTTGACACAGGGCTCAAGTGAATGAATTTACTCCTCGATCATGTAAACGTTTATTCTAATTCCGGTCGTTCAGCACATGCTCGCTGAGTTGCCCTTCTGACGCAATCCGTACGATTCGGCTCCACCAGTCCTCACTTCGGACTTTCATCCACTGCTCTTTGGATTTGCGAGCGGGATGCAGGAGCGGGCTGAGGTAGATTTGTCTTCTTCCTCCCTTCTCCTCCTCCTCAGCTGACAGACGTAAAGCGTGACGAGAGAATTCTTGAGCTGCTGCTTCAAAAGTTGCATCATGTTTGTGTCCGTGACGTAATGACAAACTGAGACGACGAAAATGACGGTAGCAGCTGAAGTGTTTGTTTTCTTCCGGTCGACGTAAATACGTTCGTGTCCAATCAGAATTCTTCCCCACCCCCAGACGTTGAGCATATTTTAATTCAGAACAATTAACTCGGAATTAAAAAACATCATGTAAACGTGGCCAAATACATCATTATACTTAAAGATGCACTTGTCTCCATGGTAATGTTATTGCTTTATCTAGAATGTTCCACAGTATTGATTAAACATATCAGCACTTCGCTACATTACAGTTCAGATCTGTGGAGAGTTGTTATTGTGTTTTTGAGCAATAGAAACACCCGTAATGAATAAATGCTGGATGGATGCGTTTAAAGTCATACCATGGAACATTCCAGGCAAAGCAACAACATCTCCATGGAGACAAGCAGGTGACAGATCCTCCGCAAGAAATGAAACGTTGATTATGACATTTAAGATTTTTGCAAAAACCTTCATGACATTTTCTAAATTTGTCTCTTTTTTAGGTTTCAAATTTGACTTTCTGGTTTAAAATCTTAACACCACACTAGGGAATTTTATAACCGTTACCTAGCAACACTCCTCTAACGTAGTCTGACAAATACAAATATAAAAGAAAACACCTTTATTTAGTTCAATTCATGTTTAAAGGTGCATTGTGTAACTTTTCTTGGTGGAGGCTCCGTCAAATATTATTATAAAGATGCCATTGCTTTGTCTGGAATGTTCCGCAGCATGGCTTTAAACCTTTCTATCTCCATGGAAACTAGACCAGACCAAGTTACCAAGTCAGATCTGTGGAGAGGCGACCCCGCTCACAGTCAGAACGCCTGTTTTTTTATGAATGTTTACGTAGGTTTTCTTGGTATTTTTGAGCGATAAAACCACTTGTGATTGAATAAATGTAAAGTAGAGCTGTTTAAAGTCACACTGTGGAACATTCCGAGCAGAGCAATGGCGTAACCATGGAAACAAGCAGGGGAAGGACTCCCAGTTCTCACCATTTCTTGTCATTTCTTCACAAATTGCTTCTTGATTTGTGTAAACGTATCATTTATATTGACAAAAGTGAATTATGAAAAAATAAATTCAGTCAAAATCCCAAATTTGGGAATCTTAAAACTCTGTCATTCGCACTTTTAACTTCGCCGTAGCGTTCCAGACCGTGCCGCAGCGCCCCCGTGTGGACAGTCTCTTACTGGCTCCAGTTCTCTGCATGCTCCTCCTCTTTTTCAAACTCAGTCAAGTCTCTGTGTCGACTCAAATGAAGCTTCACGTTTTCTGCCTCGTGTTAAAGCGACTGTGGACTGATCGTGGACGGTTTATAAATATATTCTGTGTACGGGCTGTTCAGAGGATTGATACTTTGCAGCCGATTCGTCAACATCGCAAAAAAACGGAGGCACCGCTCTGTCTGAGGCTCTCGTGCTCAGGTTAGACTTTAATCTGAAGTTTGTTTTAACACAAACTGACCAGAAAAAACTAAAACAGCAGAGATAATTTGTGCTATTAAACAAAACTCTCTCAAATAACAAATCACTTCATCATCATTCTTTATCTTGAACACCGGCTCCTGAAATTGTGTTTAAATCCATTGTGTATTTTCTCTCAGACTTCACACTTTTTTGCCTGTGTTTGCCTTGTGTCACCATGGAAACGGCTGAACATTTCTACATTGACATACAAATCCATACAAATCCCCGTTAGATTAAGGGTGATCAAGTTTTCAGAATCAAAAACTGGGACACTCTCGGTTTGGGTTGGCTTCTAATAATGAAATTGTGAAACGAGTAATTAGTAATTAAGGAGAATTGTTCTGTACTCGGCCTTTTCATGACTAAGGCCCCGTTTACATTCACACTGGTATTTTTAAAAGCGGAGACATTTCCTTTCGTTTGTTCCCATCTTTTACACGCAAACGGTGAATTTGTCTCTGAAAATATTTCTAAAAACTCAGTCAATATCGTTGGTCTGCGGTACATAAATGGGCGTTTCTTCCTCTAAACGGGGAACGCCTCCCGCCACTGTCAACACCCGGTCTAACAAATATGTCAAAGTCAGACTTGTTAGTATTGAAGTAAGAGTTGTACGTTGACGTTGGCATTGAACGTCGCATAGTAAAGTTTAAGGTTAGGGTAGAACTACGGTTATGTGGCCTAACGTCAAGGCTCATGCCGCTATCGTCAACTAAGACTACGTTCAGACTGCAGCCTGAAGTGACCCAAATCCGATTTTTTGGCCCCTATGTGACCTGTATCTGATCTTTTAATGACAGTCTGAACGACACAGATCAGATTTTTTCAAATGTGACCCAGGACACTTGGATATGTGGTCCTGAAACCGATACATATCTGATCTTTTGACATGCGACTTCAGTCTGAACGGCCAAGGCGCATTCATCCCACCTACACGTTATCAACAAGCCACAAATGCGCACAAACGTTCTTCTCTTCATACAAAAATTGTTAATGAACTGAAGTGAAGCACATCACCACTCATCACTCTTGGCTCCGTCTCCACATCCACACGTTTCTTTCAACGGACGTCGCTGCCGCTGCCCCACAAAACACCACGACCAAAAACCTCGTCCTTCTCCTTCTCAGTTTCCTCCTTAAAACAAGTAAGCTGTACATGTTCTGGTTCCGGTGCTCAATGCTCACGTCCATGTTTGGACAACTTCCGTAAACACAGAGCACGCTCGCTGCGGTTGACGTCGTCGTGTCTCCAGTGCACATGCAGGACACTTTTGGGCCATTTACTGTTCACACTGGAGTCACATACAAGTCACATTTAATTGGAAATGTGAACGACCTCACAAAAACATCGGATTTCACACAAAAAAAAAATCTGAATTGAGCATTAAGCCCTGCAGTCTGAACGTAGCCTAACTTGTTAATTTGGTTCTTTAGACTTTTACTGAGAAAAAGCAGAAAAGCGGAAAAGTGCAAACTCTTTCTGATTGGTTGATTAGACGCTACAGGAACGACCATTAGGGAGTTTCTGTGGCACGTCTGGAACGCCCAGGCTGCAGACGACACTCCTCGTTAGAGTGGAGATTCTGGAAAACTACGGTTTCTTGTGAGATAAAGTGAGTGAGATAAACATAGTTTTAGGCAGCTGACGTGTCAAAAGTGCGACCAGTGTTTACCTTTTGCTCTGATGATGATGATGAAGAAGCATTCAGAGCAGCAGTCATGTTTATTCTGGCGCAAAGATGAATCATATCTATGACCAGAGACGAATGAGTTCTGAGGTCAGCAATTTTACCACTTCTTTAACAGATCTGTGGAGAGGCGAGCCCGCTCAGTAAAGCACGTTTTTCAAGGTATTTTTGAGTAAAACTTACAACTTTAATGAAATAAATGCTACAGGTTTTAATCTAATCCAGGCGCCGTCCAGAAACTTGGTGTAGTTATGACAGCGCTCGATGGCGTATTTATGCATATTGATTTAAACGAAAACTTTTTTTGAAAACGATGCTGTGTGCATGATGTTATTTTGGAAAACGAATGGAGGAAAATACTCGTTTCTCAACATACGCAGCTATGTGTAAACGTACCCTGAGTTGTGAGTCAGTTTTGCCACATTTTCTTTGTGTTTTGGTCATTTTTAAGCAGCTTTTCTGCATTTTTCTTCAACAAATGACAATGTACGCCTCGCTTTATTGTTGGTGGGGCTCAAATTGGTCAAAAATAGGAACATCGGGGACATTTCTTGTATAAAATTGGGACAAGTCAGTGGTTTTGTATAAATCCGCTGGGACAGGGGACTCAAAACTGGGACTGTCTGGCGTAAACAGAGACGGTCACCCTACATGAGCTCTCGTTGTGATCTGACTGCAAAGTATCAATAAATATCTTCTTCTTTAAACAGAATATTCAGTATGTAATATATATTCAAATGATTCTATAAACGCAGCCTGTTCACTGTATAAATATATTCTATAAACGGTCTATGGGACTGAAGGACTGAGCCGGAGGAAACCTACAGGACAAACACGGGATTACAGAGACAAGGCAAAGGCTTTTATGTTCATGGTTTATTAAAAAGTCTATTTTACACTATTTTCTGATCTGTTTTAATGTTGTTTCCTCATCACAAACAGACCTGGAGTTGTTTTTGTTTCACTCAGATGTTTAACAAAACTTTTAACATATTAAATCCAGCTCAAAACTGTTTTTATTATGCGCTTTTCTTCTTCTCTCTTATTTTAATTTTATGATGATTATTTATGTTTTTATTGTGATTTTAATGTTTTTCTTATTCTGTAAAGCACTTTGAATGACTTTGAGTATGAATTGTGCTATACAAATAAACTTGCCTTGTTTTGCTTTGCCATATTTAGGCTGAGTTCTTCTCTCAGACTGAAAACACTGTTCCACCTTGTGATGTCATGTGGTAATATTTGTGTTTTTAAAGTCCATACACCTTCACTAGAATCATTTGGATGAACTCTGGATGAACTTCAGCCCTGGAATTGCTCATTTCTGCTAAACAAAAGATAAAAAAGTAAAGAGTAAAGATAAAAATTAACTCGAAAACTACCGCTTCACGACGTCACAAGGTGGAACATTTTCAGCTTTGGAGATGTAGAAAATGCAAGAAAATCCATAAAAACTTTAGAAATGTATAAACAAAAATGACATGTTTTTTTTTTTAAGTCTCAACTTTAATCTCACTTTAATCTGTTGTTGTATTTTGTTTATGATGTTTTATTTTTTATTTTATTTTATTTTTTAATAATAAAAAACTCTTTATTTAGACAATGGAATGTGATTTTCAACCTTAAATCATTGTAATTTTATTTTATTATTATTATTATTATTATTATTATTATTATTATTATTTATTCTTTGTTATTTTTTTTTATTTTTATTTTTTATTATTATTAAGGGCAACAAAATATAACATTTAACAAAATACAATAAACAACATAAAAACAAAACACAAAAAAATAAAGCAACACCCACAACAAATACAAAACAGCAAAAAAATACAAAAAATATTCTCCCGACCACACGCACCGACACAAATTTGGTCAAATAAAACAAAAATAATGTGGTAGTGCAGCAAAAACAAACCACTAGACCCCGTTACATAGATATATTTTGGCCAATTTATGATTTAAATTCATTTTCTCTTCCTTTATTTTTTTCTCACATTTTTAAATCAACATTTTTAGTCCCTATACTTAAACTAATATTGTCACCATCATCATTTCCTTTTCTTTTCATCATCTTTTACTATTTATTACAAACTCAAAGCATCTTTTTAATGGCATTTTCATTTTTTTTAAATTCCTCCCATTTTTAAATAAACATTTTTAGTCACTTTACTTAAACTAAACTTCCTTTTCCTTTCATCATCTTTGACTGTTTATTACAAACCCAAAGTATAATTTTAAACGCAATTCCTTTTATTTTCTTTTATTATTTTATTTATGAATTTATTTGAGGCAAGTGAGAGATTTACATTCTTATACAATGGAACATACCACATTAGTGAAATCATAATAGAAATTTTAAAAAAATATATATATATTGCCCAAAAAGAGTGTTTACTTTAAGTTATAATTTTATAATCTGTTTTTAATCATAACAAAAAACAAGTTTAAGACAAGAACACAGCCAAAATATGTAGGATTTGGATTTTTTAATGATGTTTTGTTGTTTTTTTTACTTAAAATTGTAATCTGTTAATACGTATGATATGATTTTCTGTGTATTTACGTGAAAACAAAACTCCAGGTGTGTTTTTGATGAGGAAATATTATAAACTAGATCAGAAAATAGCTCATAAGTCATTTAAATGAAACTTTATTGTGACATATTCATAGATTTCTGCATAGTTTATGGATAAATTGTCAAAACTCGACTCTAAACACCATCGGAATCGCCTTTGTCTTGCTTTTTTAATCTCGTGTACTTTTCCCCAGTTGTTAAGGTTTGTTTTTTTCCAAGAGGAGGTTCAGACTGAAGTAACAGTGACAGGTTTAAATGGTGTTCTCGCTCTCTTGTTTAAAACCTGGCTCTCTCTTTAACGCCGCATGCCCACAGCTCTGACTCGCCGCTCCACGGACACGACTCGCATTATAACCACATCTGTTCTGTTTGCGTCGTACAGGTGCTTGTTCCAGTCGGGTATTTAAACTGTCAATAAAAAAACAACATTTGCAACACACTGGCTCTGTGCTCTTTGTGTCTGCGGTCGGTGTGTGGACAGGCAGGAGTGGTAGGATAGCGCCCTCTGCTGGAAAGAGAGCGACAACAAACAAAACCAAGAAATAAGAGAAGGTTCAAATGATCTTAGGCAATCCGTGTCGTTTTTCAATATAAAACCAAAAATAAGAAAATGAAAAAAACAACAGATTTCTTCATTATTTGTCTCCAAAACCAAAATGGAAAAAACGGATAATGATTCGTTTTTTCAGTTTTCGATTTTGTGTTTAAATGAAAAATGGAAAAAAACGGATAATGACTGTTTCCCGTTTACGTGACTCCTGTGACTGCGACGCCGGACTGAACCTAAGCTTTGTCTTCATTTTTATGAGCACAGAAAATCTCAATTCACACACATATGTAGAAAGAACAAAAATGTGGCTGTTTGCTGCAGGTGTTCCAATCAGCAGGAGCAAATAGAGGTGCTCTTGGAAAAAAGGATCAAAACTCAAGACACAACAGATTCCAGGCAACTCCAAAACAGTAGAAAAAGTTAAAACATCGCACGAGGAAAAATATAATTAAAAGGCCTTTATTTGAATGGCCAAAGCCAACATGTTTCGACCTTAACTGGTCTTCATCAGGGCCTGATTAAAAACAAAGCATAGGTGTGGCCTTCAAGTAGATCACATCAACCAATAACAAGGCTGGAGTAAATTAGAGGCAGACAAAACAGGTGCACAAAAGCAGGACATGGTACAGGCAAAAAAAATAAAAATAAATAAATAATAATACATAACCATAATGTTTCCATTATTAAATGGTAATGGGTCACATTTTTCTATAGCGCTTTTCCACCTTCAAGGCACTTTACAACAAGGAACCACTCACCCATTCACACACACATTCATACACCAGTGTACGCAGACACTGTGGGCAAGGTGGGTTAAGTGTCTTGCCCAAGGACACAACAGCAGCATTCATCTGTGGGAGCTGGAATCACACCAGCCAACCTGTGGGTCAGTGGATCTGACCACTCAACCTGTGATGTTTTTTTTTTTATGTTGCGAGCTGGATTCGAACCACCAACCTTCAGATAAGTGGGCGAAAGCTCTACCAACTGAGCTACTGCTGCCCCTATTACTGCTACCAATAATGTATTAATAATAAAATGTATAATAATTTATTAATATTTATAGTATGTATCATAATTTTTATATATATATATTTATAATTTTTATATTCTATTAGTGTTATTTTATCATTTAATATTTTATATTTTTTTATTATTGCCATCATTATCAATAATAACAAATAATTAAGTACACATATATGTACCGGTAGTAGTGAAAGGAATAAGCAAAGAAGTACTGGCCCTACTGAGGACAGGATATTTTGATGAGATGCTGATCCAGGATGATGATAATATATTTGTGGAGTCACTCTGTGTGTCAGAACTGTATTTTGCAGACATAAATGCAGATCGTGACAAGGCGACCCAAAAAAATCTCTGGAGACAAAGCAGTGACAGGAGGTGGAACGTCACCTGCATGATTCAATGGAAATAAAAAGGTAAAACCATAACTTGGTAAAGGGTCACGTTTTTATATCGAGCTTTTCCACCTTCAAGGCTCAAAACGCTTCACAACAAGGAACCACTCACACACGAGTCATTCACCAGTGCACACAAACACTGGGGACGAGGTGCGTTAAGTGTCTTACTCAAGGACACAACAACAGCATTCATCTGTGGGAGCTGGAATCACACCAGCCAACCTGTGAGTCAGTGGATCTGATCACTCAACCAATGATGTTTATGTCGAGAGCAGGATTCAAACTGGCAACCTTCAGACCAGTGGACAAACTACCAACTGAGCTACTGAAGTTGGTATAATACCAAACTGAGGAATCCATCCGTCCTTTGTCTTCCTCTTCTCCGGGGCCGGGTCGCGGGGGCAGCAGTCTGAGCAGGGACTCCCAGACTTCCTTCACCCCGGATACTCAGGAATATTAGAGCTAAAAGAACAACATTTCCACAGAAACGAGCAGGAGGAGGCCGTCCACCAGATGATGCAAACCCCGCTCACAGTCTGGACATGAAAGAGAACGAGCCACAGGGTTTCCTCTCACTCTCTTCACTGACAAACTTTCACAACTTTTCCATGACTTTTCCATGACCTAAAGTGAAATTTCCATGACTTTACAGCACCTACATGTAAAATTGATCCGACTTTTAGGGCTAAATATGAAATGTTAACCCTTTCCACTCACTTTATAGTTTGGGATTATAATTTTTTAACATTCAAAATACTGTCAGTGCACAGTGTTGGGAAGGTGACTTTTAAAACATATTCCCCTACAGATTACAGATTACATACATCAAAATGTAGTTTGTAACGTAATCCATTAAATTACTTAAAGTGAATAACATAATCTGAATACTTTGGATTACTTTTTATTGTCATGCTTTTTAAAACTACATGAATGTAAGCGACCACATCCTGAAAATTCTTGTTTGTTCTCTTCAAATTGTCTGTTGAGCCCAAGTCTCCATGAACAGGCAATTGTTTACTGTAGAGAAGCAAAGACCAGGATTTTAACTTAAGATGTTTTGTTTTACCTGCTAAAAGACAAGAAAAAGCCCAGTTTTTACTTAAACATTAAAAAAAATATATTATTGATAGAAAAATTATTTCTATATGAGATCAGTGCTGCCTTAAATCATGTCCACCCTACTGTTAACCTGGTTTCTGGTTTATACCTGTTTTAGACCTGGTGGTTTAGTTTACCTGGTTTAGACCTGGTTTAGACCTGGTTTAGACCTGGTTTAGACCTGGTTTAGACCTGGTTTAGACCTGGTTTAGACCTGGTTTAGAGTCCTGGTTTAGTCCTGGTTTAGTCCTGGTTTAGTCCTGGTTTAGACCTGGTTTAGTCCTGGTCCTGGTTTAGTCCTGGTTTTAGTCCTGGTTTAGGAGTCCTGGTTTAGTCCTGGTTTAGACCTGGTTTTAGTCCTGGTTTAGTCCTGGTTTAGTCCTGGTTTAGTCCTGGTTTAGCCCAAAATGTGAAAACAGGGAAAGACCACCATGTAATCCATTTATTTCGAAAAAAGTAACTGTAATCCAATTACCACTCACTGAAACAGTAACTGTAACTGAATACAGTTACTCATAATTTGTACTCTGATTACGTAATCCTGGTACATGTAATCTGTTACTCCCCAACACTGTCCGGTGCATTTATTGTCGTCTCTTTTAAACAAACGTTCGGTAATAATCATAACAGTCTAATGAGAACTTAACAAAACTCTGTAGTTGCGTGAAAGAGATACTAAAATTCCATGACTTTTCCAAAACTTTCATTGAATTTACAAAATCCCAAGACTTTTCCAGACCTAGAAGATTACATTTTCAATTTCCATGACTTTTCCTGGATTTCCATGACCGTGTGGGAACCCTGGACCTAAATGAAAGCAAAATAAAGTTACATACTGGGGCTTTAACTTGATCATTTCACTAAAAACTATGTCCTTTTGTGCTTTGGAAATGCTTTAGTTTGATCGTTCGTTATCTTCATATTACTAAAAATGAAGGCTCATGTTTCTGTGTATTTTATATTAAGATACTTGTCACTGAATCATTAATTATTCCAAAAATCCCCTGAGATTTTGACTCGTTTGCACAGGAAGAACATGCAAACTCCACACACAAAAGGCCCCACACTCGTAATCAAACTCAGAACCTTCTTGCTGTGGGACGAAAGCACGAACCACTGTGCAGTCGTAGAAAAACTGTAGGCCTGTAATCCGGGTTTCATTTGTTCATTCGTTTTTCAATATAAAACCAAAAATAAGAAAACGAAAAAATTTCCGATTTTGTGTTTAAATGAATCATGGAAAAGACGGATAACGACCGTTTCCCGTTTACGTGACTCTCGTAACTGCGATGCCGGACTTCTGCACTCCATACAGACTGAACCAGGACTGATCCAAGTCCGGAACCAGACCAGGACTGAGACCGGGACCAGAGCAGGACCAGAGCGGGACAAGAGCGGATTCTGAGCTTTGACTCCGAGCTTTGACTCCGAGCCTCAGCTTCGAGCTCTGGCCCTGCCGTAGGTTCTGAGCCTCTGGTCTGGTCCCAGTCTCAGTCCTGGTCTGGTCCTGGTCTCAGCCATTCTGTGGTCCCAGTGTGGTCCCGGTTTGGTCCCGGCCTGGTCTCGGTCTCAGTCTCGCTCTGGTCCCAGTCTGGTCTCAGTCTCGCTCTGGTCCCGGTCTGGTCTCAGTCTCGGTCTGGTCCCGGTCTGGTCTCAGTCTCGGTCTGGTCCCGGTCTGGTCCCGGACTGGATCAGTCCTGGTTCAGTCCAGCATCACACTCACTGAAGTCACGTAAACGGGAAACGGCTATTATTCGTTTTTTCCATTCTTCATTTAAACACAAAACCGAAAACTGAAAAAACTAATCATCATCTGTTTTTTCATTTTGGTTTTGGAGACAAATAATGAAGAAATCAGTTGTTTTTTCGTTTTCTTATTTTTGGTTTTATATTGAAAAACGAATGAACGAACGATACACAGATTGCCTGGCTACTAACCCACCACACTGCAAAAAAAAAAACATTTCAAAAAATAAAACCACGACACTCGGATGTAGAAACACTATTTTCACATACTTTTATTTCCACGATTCTCCTCTAGCTTTTTTTACATTATCATTTTTGTACATAAGAACAGACTGTTATACACAGATACTGAAGCCAGGGGGCGATGGGGGGTGAAGGAACAGAGACCTTACAATATGGTGACTATCCAAGCACAACAAAAGCATGTGAATAAAACTGCGCGGGAGGCATCGATCACAACCGCAAATCTTTTTAAATAGACTCATAAAAATACAATCTTTTTTCAAATTATGTCTAGAGCAGTAATGGTGTTTAATAGGAGGACGATGATACAGAAAGTTGTGTTCAATGTGCTGGGAAATAAACGAGACTAGTTGGTTAAAAATGGCACACACGGTAATTAGCGCTGGCTACGTTTCACCATTTAACTCTGAACACGAAACATGATCAACAACAGCAAACATTAGAGGGGCGAAATTAGAAAATCGTCAAATTAATTCCAAAATGCGTTCCCAGTTTGATGGAGCCTCCACGCTGTAGTGTTTAGTGGAGAATGAACAGAAAAAGTAGATAAATTAAGCCTGGTCAAGGTAAGTCGGGTTTGGTTCGGGTCAGATCAGAACAGTACGGGGAAATGAACAGTTTTATTGAGTGATTATTAAGATAAAAATAACAAAAATATCTGATAACGGATTGTAATAACTATACTTACTTTTACTCTTGTCACGATACTAAGGAACAGGCTCGATACTTGATTTTATTTCGATTTTTTTGCACACCTCTAGTATTATCGTATCGTTTAATGATGATACAGTATCGATATTGCGGGCTGCTGCATCGATATATCGCCAAGCAGGGCTGCGTATCATTAAGAAGTTGCCGATACGATACAAAGGCCTCGATACGATACATACCTTGATACAGTGAGATTTCGGTTCCATACGATATATTTCAAATCATCAAAACATCCGATACGGTTCAATAAAAAATAAAGGTTAAATCATGGCTGTGACACTAAAAGTCTTTGTTAAACCACTTCTTGTGAAAAATTATATGAAACACAAACATTTTAAACCTCAAAACAGTGAAAATCTCTAAACAAGCAACAAAACTGCAGCACTGTAACAAAAAAAATTAGTAAAATATGCCAAAAAACACTCTTGGCGATATATCGATACAGCAGTCCATGATATCGATACTGTATCATCACATTAAAGGATACGATATATCGATATTTCAATATTTTTGCACACCCCTATTGCCAAGAGTATTTTTTGGTTTATTTCACTAATTTATTTTCTTACAGCGCTACAGTTTTGTTGCTTGTTCAGAGGAATAAAACTCGACATTTTCACTGTTTTTGATGATTAAAATTGACGTATTTTATATTCATTTTGCACAAGAAGTGGTTTATCGAAGACTTTTAGTATCACAGACATCATTTAGTCTTTAATTTTTAATTGAACCGTATTGAATTGAAAGCTCACCGTCTCGAAATATGTATCGTATCGTGGCCTATGTATCGAGGTATGTATCGTATCAACAACTTCTTAATGATACACAGTCATACTCAATACCGATTCTGATACCGCGGTGATTCTTAAGACAATAGAGCATTAAATCATAGTACTTTCTTTTATATGTTATATTTGTGGTCTTATATCTGTGTAATCCCTCAGTGGTTCCATAATAAGGATGTAACAATATCCAAATCTCACGTTACGATATATTCACGATATGCATCTCACGTTACAAACATTTTGGAGAAGCTAACAGAATTGTGAATACGATCCTTTTCTCTTTTCATATTCCTTGAAAAGACTTCAATTGTGTGAATTATTACAGTCATAATCCAATGAATTAAGATTTAAAAGTGCTTAATAATAGTGATTTCATCATGTAATCAACACTGAAATGAAGCAGAGGATCATGGTCCGTGTAGTTCCTCTTTTATAAATACTTGTAATTCAATATATTGTGACATTATTGTGATATTATTGTGAGAGTTTTGGCGATACGATTAGGGTTGTGCAAAATATTGAAATATCGATATATCGTATCGTTTTATGTAGGAGTATTTTTTTTTATATTTTACAACATTATTTTGTTACAGAGCTACAGTTTTGTTGCTTGTTTAGTGCAGGGGAGTCCAAACTTTTTTCATCAAGGGCCACATATCTAGACACAGATAAAGCAGAGGCTGGTGCTCAATACAGTGAATAATTGAAATATGTGCATGTTTAACACGTTAGAATGAGCCATCAGACTTTATTCATGCTAAGATCCTTAAAACCACACACTAAATATTAAATATTAAATTCATCAAGGTAGATTTTCAAAACACCTGCAGTAAAAAAAAATCTTTTTAACTGATGCAAGGTTATTTGGGCCAATTCACCTGGAACTCTGAGGGCCAAGAAAAATTAGTTTTGTCATTAGGCTCCCGGTCCATAGTTTGGACATGCCTGGTTTAGTGGAAGGAAACTCGTTTATGCGACACATTTGACATTTTCACAGTTTTTGATGATTAAAATGTTTGTGTTTCATATTAATTTTGCACAAGAAGCGGTTTAACAAAGACTTTTAGTATCACAGTCATGAATTTGCCATTTTCTTTTCATTTAACCGTATCGAATTGATTTGAAATACATCGTAACGAACCGAAAGCTGACTGTATCGTATCGTGGCCTATGTATCGAGGTATGTATTGTATCGGCAACTTCTTAGAACCCTAGATACGATATCACATTATTTCGATTATTGTTACAACATGTACTAGTCTCTGTGCTCTTCTGATACAGCTCAAGATCATTCTAAAACTACTCACGAATGTTCATTTTTGTCCTGCGAATGTGACTTTTTTAGTATCGATACCTGCTCCAGTTTCGATATCTGATTTTCGATACTTTCAACAAGTTTTGTCGCAGTCCTGGACGTTCTTCCTCCGCCCTGACCCGTCCCAAACCAAACCCGCTCAACTTAAACGAGGCGAGTGAAGCAGCGCTGTGTGACAGTGGAAGAAAAACATGGTGGTGCAACACTTAAAATTACGAGTGTCCTTAAACACATCATCCGAGATCTCCTGCCTCGACACCTGTTACTTTAACCTCCGCTGTTTTCCCATTCATAAATACTCATTGTACGGATACCTAGCTAGGACATTTTTCACTCTGGCATCAAAAACACAGGGACCATTAACATTACAGGTAGAACCGGCGTTTTTTTTTCTCTTTAGCTTCACAGTCCACGTCTGGTCGGGACTTCTCTGCGTTCCATCGGGTGGCGCTGTACTTCACGAATCCCCCGTTTTTTGAAAGCAGCAAAGGGAGGTAATAATAAGAATAGTATGACACTATGGGGAACAGTATGCCAGGTGCCCTCCCGGAGTCACAACGCTCAGGAATGTTGTGTGCCTTCTTTTAAAAATGTTGATCCAAAACGGCCGCCCGGCGCTTAGGTCACGTGGGGCCAGTTTCCGAACGTTGAACCGGACCGGACCTCCTCTCCGTCACTCTCTCTCACTCTCTCCGTCTTGCCCCGGTCCTGTTGTAGTGCTGGTTCTGGCAGGTTCTTGACCTGAGTCCCGGTTTTATCGTGGACTTGGTGGAGTTTGAAGCCATGCGCAGATTGGCCAGTGGGTCGGTTTCTGTGTCTAGTGGTAGAGAGAGCGCGCGTTGTTCGGGTTGTCTTTGTTACGGGCGCTGTCATCTGTTGGCGGGGAAATAGTTGGGGTCCAGGTAGTTGTATCCCGCGGCGCTCGGGGGGAGGCAGTAGTCCCGGTCCAGAAAAGTCTCAGGTCTGTACACGGGCTCCAAGTGGTGCGAGGGTTTGTGAGTGTCCGTCTTGTACAAACTGAAAAGGAACAAAGATCGATTTTAGAAACAACATTAACATCTACATGGAGAGAAGAAAGTTTTGGACCTTCCACCCAAAAAAAAAGCAGAGATTTTGCATAACTTTCAGGGTTCCCACTCTTTTTCACTGATAAAATTTCAAAACTTTTCCATGACTTTTTCATGACCTAAAGTGAATTTTCCATGACTTTACGGCACCTACATGTGTAGAACTGATTAGACTTTTAGGGCTAAATATGAAATGTTAACTCTTTCCACTCACCTTATGGTTTGGTTTTATAGTTTTTTAACATTCAAAATACTGTCAGTGCATTTATTGTCGTCTTTTTTAAACAAAAGGCCCAGACGTTCAGAAATAATCATAATAGCCTAATGATAATTTAACAGTAGTTGTGTGAAAATGTAATTTTCAATTTCCATGACTGTGGAAACCCTGAACTTTTAAAGGCCTTTATTACGCTATTTTCTGATCTATGTTTTAATGTTTCCTCATCACAAACAGACTTGAAGTTGTGAAAGAACAAAAATGTGGCTTTTTGCTGCATGTGTTTCAATCAGTGGGAGCAGATAGAGGATGCTTTTAGAAAAAGGATCAAAACTAAAACACAACGGACACCAGGCACTCAAAAGAAGTAGAAAAAGTTTAAAAATCGCATCGGCCTCTATTCGAATGGCCAAAGCCAACATGCTTCGACCTTGCTTCAAGCTCTGATGAAGACCAGTTAAGGTCGAAACATGTTGGCTTTGACCATTCGAATAGAGGCCGATGCGATTTTTTTACTTTTTCTACTTCTTTTGAGTGCCTGGTGTCCGTTGTGTTTTAGTTTTGATCCTTTTTCTAACGCACAAACCCTGCAGATTTACGCTGAGTTCTTCTCTCAAACTGAAAACACTAAGGATTAGGGATGTACCAATATCCAAATCTCAACGTTATTTTCATGATTTACATCTCCTGGTACAATACTTACTGTGATATTTTGTGGAGACTAACAAAACTGTTAATATGCTACTTTTTTCATCTTAAAATGCCTTGACAAGAATTAATCCAGAGAACTAAGACTTACCAGTGCTTAGAACTGTTATTTCTTCTTGTAGTCTACACTGAAATGGAGCAAAGGATCATGGTCTATGTAGTTCCTTCTGTCTTTTTTTTTTTTTTTTTTACTATTGCTGTACCATAACTCTTAATTTAAGCAAAGAGACTTGTAATTCAATATATTGTGATGGTCCACGATATTATTGTGAGAACTTTGACGATACGATATCACGATATTTCAGTTATTGTTACATCCCTAGTTAGTACCATGCCTACACTGGCTTGTTCTACTGTTGTGACACTTGGACAAAATCATATTCAAATATCCATCATGGCGTTCCAGATAGATTAAATGTGTGGAAATCCATTCGGACGACACACACAAGTCTGGAGTTTATGGTGTGTACAAATGTTTTAAAAAAAAAAAAAAAAAAGGGTTAAACGTGCTTCTCTCACCAGTCTGAGCAGTTGGAGCAGAAGTCCACAGAGTTGTCTTGGGGACAGTCCTGACAGTGCCACCTCACCCCCTGGATGGGCTCTGTGCCACACACGTCACACTGGAACACACACACACCATCAGGACAACACGCAGTCAAAAGGAAAACTCATATTACAGCAGCTAAAAGCAAAACACACAAGAGAAATAATACACAAACCCGATACAATGTGCAGTAGTTTCATTAGAGGGACGCACACAGAACACCAAACTTTTACACTTTTCACCAATTTTTTACGGTTTACTGTTGACCAAAACTTATTCTAAACTTTTGATTCATGAAAGTGTCCACCTTTGGCAGATATAACAGCTGAACACACTCGTGGCTCGTTCTTTTTACAACAAAAATCAAATATTCTTCAGAAAGTTCTTCCCAAGTCTATTGTAGAAGTTTCCATAAATGTGTGGCACTTGTAGGTTGCTTGGCTTTTCACTCTTCTATCCAGTTCATCCCAAACCAGCTCGATGGGGTTTAAGTCTGGAGACTGTGCTGGACACTCCATGTTTTCAAGCTTTACTTTGTGTTTTGTTCAAGCTCTTCATTGGACTTGCACGACTTGAATTACAATAAATAACTGGAAAAATTAGGGTGGGATTTTCTGTGCTCATAAAAATTAAGACAAAGCGCAGAAACAGACTGAATGCTGCGTCTGATCCGTGTGTTGCGCTCTCCTCCTGCACCCGGACTGAACAAATAATGTCTATTAACTTGGGTCGTGAAAGTTTGTGACTTTTAAAACATGGGTCCCCAGAAAAAAAGTTTGGGAAAAGTTTGATTTAAACATATGTTATAATACTGAGTCTTATTGGCTGGAGTGTACTTTACCTTGAAGCCGATGTGCCTGACGTTGGTCTTGTCTTCCTGGATTTCCTGTAGTTTTTGTTTCTTTAACCTCTTCAGCTCCAGAAGCTCTTTGTACTCGGGCAAACTCCTCAGCTCCAGTGGCACCTCCTCATCCTGAGCAAACACAAAAGCAGGAAATAAGAGCTAAGAAACAGAGCATTTCAAACTACTTCTCAAGAAACTGAAAAGATTATAAGAAAAACATCACAATTTAAAAAGGCCTGTATTACACGGTTTTCAGATCTCTGTTATAATGTTGTTTCCTCATCACAAACAGAACCTGGAGTTGTGCTTTGTTTCATTCACACATGTTTCACACACAAAACCCTGCATATTTAAGATGAGTTCTCCTCTCAAGCAGAAAACACTCCAACTCCATACACCTTCAATAAAATCATTTGGATCATCTGAGCTGTGGAAATTGCCAAACTCTACTGAATTTAAAAGGTTAAATGTAGCTGTTAACTTGAAAACTATCGCTTCATGACATCACAAGGTAGAACACAGCATTTTGAGCTTTGGAGATAGACAGACTAATAAGTCAGGTTTGCTCAAACATGTGAGAATAAATCAAAACACAAGTCCAAGTATGTTTTTGAGGAGGTAACAGCACTATACCGGTTCTGTTCATTATATGTATGTATTATGGAACAGAATTTCTTGGTACAGTCAGGGGCCGGAGGGGGTCCAGTTTGGGAACCAGAGGATCTCATCTCTGCTGTTCACAGATGATGTTGTCCTGATGGCTTCTTCAAACCAGGACTGGGACACTGGGGCGGTTTGCAGCCGAGTGTGAAGCGGCTGGGATGAGGATCAGCAAATCCGAGATCATGGTTCTTGACCGGAAAAAGGTGGCTTGCCCTCTCCGGGAGTGGAGAGTCCCTGCCTCAAGTGGAGGAGTTCAAGTATCTCGGGGTCTTGTTCATGAGTGAGGGGAGGATGGAGCGTGAGATTGACAGGCGGATCAGTGCGGCTTCTGCAGTGATGCAGTCGCTATATCGGACCGTTGTGGTGAAGAAGGGGCTGAGCCGAAAGGCGAAGCTCTCGATTAACCGGTCAGTCTTCATTCCTACCCTCACCTATGGTCATGAGCTCTGGGTAATGACTGAAAGGACACAGGAGGAGCTCGGAGTAGAGCCGCTGCTCCTCCACGTCGAGAGGAGCAGATGAGGTGTCTCTGGCATCTGGAACAGATGGTGGGAGGTGTTCCGGTAATGTCCCACTGGGAGGAGGCTCCAGGGAAGACCCAGGACACGCTGGGGGGACTATGTCTCTGGGCTGACCTGGGAACATCTCAGAGTCCCCTCGGAGGAGCTGGAGGAAGTGTCCCGGGTGAAGGAAGTCTGAGAGTCCCTGCTTAGACTGCTGCCCCCACGACCCGGCCCCGGATAAGCGGACGAAATGGATAGATGGAGGTAACAGCACTGTAATATTGCTTAAAGCTCACAAGAGTCCACTTTGTGTAATATAGGAGCTTTAATGATCATTCACGCCTATAATAATACTACAGTGAATTCTTTTGAGCAGAGTTATGAAGCCAAATTGACTTTTTAGAGCTTCTAACCATGCTGTAGTGTTTCCCTTCTCATTTGCTCTGTACCTGCCTTTAAATATAATGACTCTTAGTATGTTTTAGTGAAATGAGCAGTCTAACCTGTCACATACACGTTAAAACAGCAGTTATGTACAACTATATCCCAATACAAAAAGGGGCTCAAAAGTTCTCATTATTACGCATTTAAAGTGGTGCCTTATCGTGATTTGTTTGACTGGCTCCACAAACTTCCCATATTAATCTTTCTGTTCCGAGTCCTTTTAACTGACAACGATCACGTCTTTGGTGTTGAGCAATGGCACTATTTTCAGAGGCGACTGTGAAAGATGCATTTCACCTTTGCTTATCTACACCGACAGAGGAGACGCTGAACTTGTAGGTGATATATTAGGACTCATTCTGTATAAAAGCTGCTAACCCTGTAGTTTGGACTTCTACAAACATGTTCTGAAGTGCATAAGATTCTGAGTCCAGTGAGATTCATTTGGTCTTCTGATAATTTATGTTGTTAGGTTCTTTTTTCAGACCAAGAGTTTGTTTTCATACCTGACAGTTTCGACGGCTCACCAGCGCTCTTCCTTCCTTGTTAGTGAGCAGTCGAAACTGTCAGGTATGAAAATAAACTCTTGGTCTGAAAAAAGAACCTAACAACATGCGTAAGATTCTTGAATTAGTTTAATTGTTCATTCAGTCTTCTGTCAAATGTCAATGCTCTTGTTCAGAATATACACTTAAACTACAAATTTAATATTGATTTTAAAACATAACTTGCAATTCTAATTAAATTAAATTCAAAATTGTTCTTAATTGTGGCTGTCATTTCTTGGAAAAATATCTAATTCTGTTCAAGGTTCATATTTTAAAAGCGTTCAAAAGAATTGACAAAGGTCCTACTGTACATGGTTCAATATTTACTTTTGTGAGCTTTAAATCATGTTGGAATGTTGTTGCGTCTTAAACAAGATACCCAGAGTGTTTTGTTTCATTCACAAATGTTTGAGTCACCCTGGATTATTAATCTTTCTACATCTCCAAAGCTCATAATGCTCTGTTCCACCTTGTGATGTCATGAAGCGGTTGTTTTCAAGTTAATTTCCAGACTTAAGGGCAATTTCAGTACATTTGTTCTTGCCTGGATTTTTTTCTTAATTTTGCTGTTAAAACTCCTCTTTTTACCCCCTAATGAAGTGTTATACATCCTTTTATTCAGTACAACCTGTTATTTCACAATCTGCTACTGTAGTTGTGTCATATGGCTGCAATAAAAGCTGTAGGACCAGAAATACAAATAAAAAAACAGCATTTAAAAAACAAAAAACAAAAATAAAATTCATACCTTCATACAAAACACACAGTAAACATGTATAAACAACTTTTTGGATATAAAAAAAATGTTAATTATGGGACTTAGGCTACAAAAGTGCAAAATATTAAGTCTGTAAGTAAACTAAAAATATCCTTATTGCCCTAAAAACAAAACAAAAAAAGTGCAATGGCCCCATTATTTTACATGGAAACAAGCAAGCAAAACTAACAAGAGATGCGTAATTACATAGACTACTTTACTAGTGTAATTTGCCATTTATTTGTGAAATAACTGCACTCAGAGCGGTTCTGTCATTTATTATGAACACAGACGCTCAGAGCAGTCGACCGTTTTGACTCACTACACTCTTTGGCAAAGTTTGGACCAATCAAAATGGATGGAGCGCATGCGATTGGCGGAAAACAAAGTTCCTATTGGACACTCGTTTTCTCTAGGGTGCGTGTGACGTAAGATAATGCTGGAATAATGCTCAAAAACTGTCAGCATCTGTCCGATTTTCAAGTAAAAAAAAGTAAGTTTATATCTTTTATGTTTGGAAAGTTAAGGGTGGTTATGTAAAATATGCTACTTTTACCTTTTGTGTCGTAGAAATGGGCAATTCTAAGGCTAAAATTAAAGAAATTATTGTAGATAAGATGTATAGAGAGAAGAACACAGCCTAAATATGCAGGATTTCAACTTATCTCCAGCTGACAGAATAGAATTTTCCTTTTGCTATGTAGGATTTGTTTATGTTTTTGATGAGGAAACAACATTATAACATTTCAGTAGATCACAAAATAGTGTAATATAGGCCCTTTCACTGATACAAGAATCACATTTCAGAACATGTTTGTACAACTCTAAACCACAGCAGAGTAAGACAGGAGAGTTTGTCGTTTACGGTATTATGGTACTACAAAAATTGCAGCCTCTGCGATTTGCCAGTTTCATTTCAAATTTCCATTGTGATTCATCTATTTCCTTTAACGTTTAGATTTATTTTTGGTCTCTCTGTTCTCTGCACGACTCTGTGACCTGGATTTACTCAAAGGTTAAATCGATCAAAGACAGAAAATGTCACAGAGCCACGGCGTACAAAAAGAAATATGAGAGACTACCAGACAAACGTTTGCGCTACACTTCTTCTCATTCACTGTTTTTCATTCTTTAGTTATATACGGAAGAAATTAAATATAAAGCAAGACATGTAGAATTATGTAACAAAGACGAAAAACTGAAATAACACAACGAAAAGATTAAAATTCCTCAAAGTAGTTACCCTTTGCTTTGTCAGTTTTCATTTCACAGCTGTGCAATATCAGAGTCACGTTACTTTAAAATAATATGACTCAAGTAGTAGTGGTACAAGAGGAAAAAAGCAAACTACTACTCAAGTAAGAGTAATTTAAAAAGTAACTGTGGGAATGTGATATCATCTTTATATAGGGTGTCCCCAGGTTTGACAACGCCAAATTTAAGACTTTATTTAAGACCTTTTTAAGACCACTTGAATGAAAATTAAGACCAACATCGCACCCATTATGCAGGCGAAAAACACCACATCCAATTCTAATAATGACCAACCAACTACTATATTTAGAATTTAAGAGAAACAGTGTGGATTAAACCAAGTCTTCCTCCACTGTACTGACTGTTTACTCATTGTCGCCGAATTTGCGCCAAAAACTGGTAAAAAGTATTGTTTGCACATACTCCAAATTAGACGTGATTTCGCATTGTTGTTTTTTTTCCTCCCTCCATTTAACATCGCACTGCAGCTCGGTTGAGTTTACAAAAAAATAGGCTAATGAAATTAAGACCTTTGTGGAAAAAATAAGACTTGGACAACATAATTTAAGACTTTTTAAGGCCTTAATTTAGGAACATGAAATTTAAGACCTTTTTAAGGCTTTTAAGATCTACCCTAAGAGCTACCCTGTTATAATAAAGTAATGTAAATGGAAGAAGAAAACATTAAGTAAGTCACAAAATCTGGAGTTTTCAAAAGGACAAAGACACAAAAAAAGTGACAAACTAAACCAGATTTGAAGGAGCGCTGCAAGAAACACAGATGTTCTAATCATTTCATATTGTCACATAAAGCTTTTGTCATTTTAGACTTACAGTGGGAAGAGGAAACTTTTGCTGAAGTTAGAGTACGGTTACTTAATTTAAAATATGCCTCAAGTGGGAGTAAATTCTTTTATGAATCTTAGGTTGTTTTTACTGCATTTTTAAAAATGTATGTATTTATGTATTTATAATTTTCTTTCGTAAGTGAGAGTGTTGGGATGGGTGGGAAAGGGAACGGCATTGTCAAACTGTGTGTATTCTTTAGCAAAAATCAATAGAAACAGTACTTTTAAATCAAAGTAAACTCTAGTGAAATCACGACTGACCGACTCCTCCGCTGCCGGGTCCTGGGCACTGCCGTAGTACGACGCCCTCTCGTCTTCTTCGTCCATATAAACCGGAGGCTCATATGAAGTCATGAAGGTCGACGGTCTGTACAGGTGTTTGTTGAGGTGGTGCTGCCTCTTAGTGGACGCCTGGAGAACAGCAAATGTAAAGAGCAGAAAATACTACAAGTTAGACACACTTTCAACATGAATCAAGTCTATTTATTTTACGGAAAGACTTGTTGTGAAATGTTTTTTAATATACGTGAATGCGGTTGTAAAATCTGGCTTTTATCCTTTGCGGCTTTTATCTTAAATTAAATCTTTTTAATCTTTTAAATCATTTAAACAGGTCACGCACGATTTTTATCTTCTCTTGTTTAGATGACGGTAATGGACTTTTCTCGCTTATAGTTGGTCCAAAATTCTGCTGCGTGCCTTTTAACTCTAACTAAAAAACGTGAGCATATTACCGAGGTTTTAGCTTCATTGTATTGGCTTCCTGTTCGTTTTAGAGTTGACTTTAAGATTTTATTGTTTGTTTTTAAAGCTTTGAATGGACTGGCTTCACAAGAATTTAGTGCCCTGTGTGCGTTTCGAGGTCTGAGGGCCAGCTCGAGCTCGTGGTGCCTAAAATGAGACTTAAAACCTGCAGGGACAGGACCTTCTCTGTGGCCGGACCCAAACTCTGCAAAGCTCTGCCCCCCCACGACCCAAAATCCCCTACAGTGGAGTGTTTTAAGTCCCGTCTTAAGACCCACTTTTATTCTCTTTTTACTTTTAACACCGCGTGAGTTGTGTGGTCCTCTGTGCCTTTTATTTATGTTACTTATTTACTACTATTTTATGATTTTTATGGCTTTGCTTTTACTGGTTTTATTGTTTTAGGACTGGTGTGACCAAATTTTAGCAGTTTACCTTTTTTGTTGCCTTTGTTTTATGATCTCTGTGCAGCACTTTGGAAACTGCTTTGTTTGTAAAATGTGCTATAGAAATAAAGTGAATTTAGATTTGGATTGCATCGTTGCATTCTTTGCACTTTTCTCTTACTAAAATGTGTCCAACTGTCAAACGTCTTAGTGTTGGACAATTAGAAATAATGTACCGGTACAGAAAAAAATGGATACGCCATCATTACCCCAAGAATGTGCGTAAAAGTTAGACCACCCTAAATGATAAATTATGAAATAACTACAGTTAAATACAACATTTTGATAACAGAAAGAATTAAGGCTGGACAAAAATCTGGGTGTGGGTTGAGATTAAATTTGCAATGTTTAAAAAGGATTCTGTTCAGGCTGCACATTGTAAACAACTCCTTCAACTTTAACTCCTTTAAACGCATTAACATTTAAGAGAAAACTGAATTACTAAACCGCAGGTGTAAAAATATGACATCGTTCCCACTCTTTTTCACTGACAAAATTTCAAAACTTTTCCATTACTTTTTCTAGCCTGATTCAGCAGCTGGTTTCACTTCTTGGAAACCGTCTGACCTCGCAGCATAAGGATTCATTCGCTTGACGGTAGGTGGGTACTTTTTTTATTTAACCAATTGCTGCTATTTGGTCGTGACGTATGTAATGCACCAAATCCTGTAGGAAGAAGGGCAATAACGTCTTTCCTTTTGATAAAATTCACCAAACATTCTCTTTGTTCCAACTTTAAATCCTCGATCTCAGGAATCGTTGCCAACACAGAATGTCTATCTTTGTCTACGTCCATCTCGACCACTTTGTTTACTGTTGTGCTGAACCACAAAAAGGGACCCAGACAGGTGCTTGAGTTTGACATCATGGCTTCACAGTTCTTCACTGATTTGCCGGTGCACGGTCTACAACTTCGAGGTTCTTGCAAACAGTCTAGTGTATTCTGATTCCTGACCTAGTCGCTGTAGAGAAATGAAATTGAGCGGAGGCACTAGGTGACCCCTCCTGACTAAAATTTTTCATGACCTAAAATGAATTTTCCATGACTTTACGGCACCTTCATGTGTAGAATTGATCAGACTTTTAGGGCTAAATATGAAATGTGAACTCTTTCCACTCACCTTATGGTTTGGTATTATAGTTTTTTAACATTCAAAATACTGTCAGTGCATTTATTGTCGTCTCTTTTAAACTAAAGGCGAAGACGTTCGGAAATAATCATAATATCCTAATGATAACTTAGCAGAACGCTGTAGTTGCGTGAAGGAGACACTAATATTCCATGACTTTTCCAAAACTTCCATTGAATCTACTGACATGGAGTATTTTGTTCTTTGCAGAGGACATTCTAGGACATCTAAATAATTGCAGCCTTTTCATTTTAATAATGTAAATGCACTGGGTCACCTTTCCTTTTGCTCTCCGCGTTCAGGTTTGTACAGTTGTTGTGTACAGTTTTCATCATGTTTTTGTGCATTTATGGAAAATTGGCGTGTTTGAGCATGTGTGACGTAGGCTTGTGGGCAGAGAATTGCACAAAATCGTACAGTTAACCATAAGGAGGGTTCAAATAGGGCCCAGGAGAGATCGCTTAATTACTCAAACATACATGGACGACATCTAAAAGCTCTTGAAGTGTGTTTTTGATGAGGGAACAACATTATAACATGGTAGAAAGCTTAAAAAAAAAGTAAATCAAGTCATAATACCTTCTTAGTGTACATGCAGAGGTTGGGGATTCTTCCGGGGACTGGGATACCGGCTTTTGTCAGTTTGATGAAATACTTCTGGACTCTGCTGGCAACCTGCAAAATTAAAATGATGTAATAAAAATACATTTGTGGATAACTGAGCCACCAAAAACCAAAACGAAGACACATTTTTGGGGTAAAACCGTATATCTTGTGGAGGAGAAGTTTTAAAAAGTTCCAGTTTGTTGTCCTTGCCTGTTTAGCTGTGCGATTGCCGAGCTCGTCCGCGATCTTCTGCCACCTCCTGGACTCCACTTCCTCCGGGGGAAACTTCATCAAGAGCTGCTCCAGTTTCTTCTGTGATGGACAAGGACGAAAAGGTTATAAACACTCCCCATCAAAAGTTTGGACTGAACCAGGTCTAAACCAGGACTAAACCAGTGTCACTGGCATAAATATAATCACGCCACAAACGCCGAACTGATCGCCAGGATTACACCAGGTCTAAACCAGGACTACACCAGAACTAAACCAGGTCTAAACCAGAGCTACACCAGGACTAAATCAAGTCTAAACCAGAGCTACACCAGGACTAAATCAAGTCTAACCCAGGTCTAAACCAGGACTAAACCAGTTCTAAACCAGGAATAAACCAGTTCTAAACCAGGTCCAAACCAGGACTAAACCATGTCTAAACCAGGACTAAACCAGTTCTAAACCAGGTCCAAACCAGGACTAAACCAGCAGCACAGCTGCCAAGCCCATCGCCTCCGCTGATGGTTTTATGTAATAAAAACACGTCTCTCTCAGCCTGGTCCATCGTTCCAGGAAAAGACCGGGAAATGTCTCTCGTTTCCAGGGCAACGGACGTCCTGGACTTGTGTCAAGTATTTTTATCCCGTTTGTCGTTCATTTGCTTCACCTCACTGTGTGTAAACACGACCCGCCCGCATACCCGCCCGTAAAATTCCAGCACGTTAAAACAAACCCATTTCAGCAACTATTTGCAGGTACCGACCCGGTGCAGGACTCTGATGTTCTCTTCTAATATCGCTTAAGATCATTCTAAAGCTATACAGGAAACGGTCATTTCTGTGTGTGACTTTTTAGTATAAATGGTCACATTTTTCTATAGCGCTTTTCCACCTTCAAGGCACTCAAAGCGCTTTGATACCAGCTCAAATGTGTATCTAGTTTCAATACTAGTTTTAGTATTGTTTAGTATGTGATTTTAGATACTTTTGACAACCCTACATGGTTCAAAAACAGAGAGAGAGACGGGGCCAAGTGGACGGACCCAAAAGGTCAAACCAGATGTAATAGCCATAACTTTAAAAACATAAGATTCAAACAGAGCTTTGTACCTGCTCCTCCACGGTCCAGAGCTGGTTAAACGTATCAGGTTTATTTGGGTGACAGATTCTCCCCCTGATCATCTGTGGAGCACAAATCACACACTCAGTCAGTCAGGTTTCAAAATGTACGTTAATGTGAAGAAATAAACATGTTTAAATAGCAGGACTGAAATTTAAAAAATGGCTGCGACGTTTGAATGACGACTTTATAATAGCGTCACTTCACATGAGCTGCCGTCAGCCCATCTCCATCAGACTGACACTGAAATACACGGCTGTCAATCGGGACAAGAGGCAAGAGCATTCAGCATTAGGATAGATACAAGTGTCTGAGGAATACAAATGTACTTTTTAATATATAACCAGCTTCAAGAGCCTATTACGCTATTTTCTGATCTATGTTAGAATTGCCAGCCAGTAATTGACAAGGGCTATTCTTCTTCGCCTGTTTCATCTTGTCTATTATTATTTTTCCTCACAAATGGTTGCGATTTTGAGCCTAAACGTCGACGAAAAGTCCACAAACCTGGCATGAGATTGACCAGCTCGGTGAAAAATTTGATAAAACGTTCATTCGTAACAACTTCGCAAGAAAATGACTCAATGAATGAACAGCGCCGTCTAGAAGTGGACCCCTATGGGAGCGGGGACAAGCAAAGTTTGCCATAGGTAAACGAAATTGAGAACTGTGATAACGAACAACAAGACAAGCCAAAAGGTGAATTGAAGCATGGCTCTGTGATGAACAGGAAGTCGGTCATACTGGATGAAAAATTCGCTACCATTTTGACTGTGTGTTTGTACTAGTTGCTGGTTTTTGGTCCAAATGAGCTCAGATTTGTAACGTCACACCTAGACACACGGGTTCACAAAAAGTATCAGTTTTTTTGAGATATTCTTTACAGTTTGCACATAACGCGCCAGTGAAAAACACCTTCATTTTCTGTTTCTTTAATGACTTCTCACAGCCACAGGCATTGGTTTAGAGCAGGCATGTCAAACTCAGGCACGGGGCCCAAATTTGGCCCGTGATATAATTATATTTGGCCTGCGAGATCATATCAAACATGTATTAGAGCTACAGATCGACTAAAGAGACATTATTATTATGTTTATTTATTATTATTATTATTATTATGTTTATTTATTTCGGACAGTAATACATAGAACATAAATTAAAAACAAAAACAAAAAACTAAATAATAAAAGAAAAGACAAAAACGTAAATACATAGATATAACACAAAAAGTAACTATTTCTATTCTATAATAACAGGCAAAATAAATGTTACGCAGAATTTTCCTTGTGTCCGAAAAAGGAGTGGGAGGAAGTATTATTTATTATCTCTAAAGATGGAGGAGATTATTTATTTAAAATGTTGTTATTACCTCCACCAAGGAGGTTATGTTTTTGCCGGCGTTTGTCTGTTTGTTTGTTTGTCTGTTAGCAACATAACTCAAAAAGTTATGGACCGATTTTGATGAAATTTTCAGGATTTGTTGGAAATGTGAAAAGGAAGAACTGATTTCATTTTGGGGGTGATCCGGAAGAAATCCTGGATTCTGGATCACTTTGAAATTTTAGTTAACATTGTGGTAAATGGGGCCAAAAAATTGTTGTTTCTCAATATCTCGGTTAATTATTGACCAAACCCCATGAAATTTGACTCAGGGATGGACAATGGGATCCTCTTTCATATTCCAAAGGCTGATCCGGATCTGATCCAGAAGACTGATTTTATCGCAGTTTATATAAAAAAATGGGGGTAGTCCTTGGCGGAGGTCTGCGCTCTCTGAGTGCTTTTCTAGTTATTTTATATTTTGCTTGTTCTGGATTCAGTGTTTAAGCAAAACTATTATTAAACATTTATTTTACTAAAGAAAAGGTTTAACATTACACATCTCGAAAGAAGACAAAACATGCAGATGTTGCTGAAATTTTTCAATAAATATTTAGTTTGGCCCAGTTTTTGAATTTGAGTTTGACACCCCTGGTCTAGAGAATTCATTTCAATTCACAATTGCCTGAATCTAATGAACTATGACGTCTAATGCAATTGAACACTATGGCGCCCCCTACCATAGACATGAAACATCAACATTATCAGATTTGTACCAAATTTGGGGATTCAATTCTATGCATGATTACAAGCAAAAAAAAAATATTACAGACATGGGGAATTTTTCACGGTTGGCCAGCAAGAGCGTTAATCTGTATGTACAGGATGTATAAATATTACTAATACATATGGCTAATGTTATCTATTTATTGACCCGAGCCACTGGCAACTGGCGAGGGCTATTGTTCTTCTCTGGTTTCTTTTACTTTTTTTTTTTCTCTCTGTAAGAAATCGCATTTTTCACTCCCTGAACAGAGGTGATATTTCAGGTCCACACATATTTCTGAACTGAAATTGAGTTAAATTTATTCAAAATCAATTAACGTGAAATTCATCCAAGTAATGTAAATGCAAATTTGAACAACATTCTGCACATCTTGAATTCGTTACCCGTGTTTTTATAGATACCCTTAGCGCCGTTTACTGTTGAAGTGAGGACAGAGAAAGAGAAAGACAGAGATAAAGATGGAGGAGATAACGAGCTGATTATTTGAGCGGCTGACAGCAGAAGATTGGTGACTCAGGCGTAACCGTCAGAAATAATGTCATGACAATAGAGGCTAGTTTGGTCTTGGAGGAGAATATGCGTTGTATTTGATTAGGGCGTGCAATAAGGTAATGCACGGTTTTGTCACATATTGCCACAGAAAGTAAAATGTAAGATCGGTTACTAATCAGAAAGTAGAACGAGATGAATACTTTGAGCTGCTTTGAGTGTAATAAAAGCCAATTCTAAGTGTCTTTAAGATATTACAAGGTTCAGTTTTACCAGTAGGATCACATTTTACAGCTTTTACCAAAGTCTTATCTCATTTGCAATCATACCTGAGTCTGCCTGCTGTTCTCTGGACCGTCACTCGTGGGTAAGGATGAATACATGCTGGAGCACTCGCCCTCTTTTTTGGGCTCAACGGGACTTTTGGGGCGTAGAGGTAAACCTGAAAAGAGGAGAAAGTTAGAGACTGCTTGAATGAAGAGTGCCACTGCTTTCAGGTTAACAGACAATTTTATAGATTTTGTTGACTGACTTTCATTTCGATATTTATTAGGTTTATGGTTGCACTTCTGGCTCCATTGACTCCAATTCACTTTACATTGAATAATTGTCACCTCTCTCTACTGCTGCAACTGCTGCAGTGAGCCTCGTCATTTTACTCTTAAAATGTTTGTATTAACCCGCTCTGCATGATCCTGGTGTTTTCATTTTGCCATTTTGTCCATAAATCAATTCCTATTCCTAATATGGAGCTCCAAATTATATAGCTGCCATCGTCGATGAGCTTCATTTGACTGGAGCCAAACGCTATGGGTGACGTCACACTCCCTTTGTCCACTTCTTTATACAGTCTATGGGTTCAATATAATGACAAATTGGAAGAGAACCGTGTACCATATTTTTCGGACTATTAGTGGTACTTTTTTCATGGTTTGGGTGTTTCCTGCGACTTAAATATTAAAATTTTCACACTCTGCCGCTCCTGTTCCTCCTGTACCACTGTCACTTGGCTCTACTGCACATGTCTCCTGCAGAAAGAGCCTCTGTCCTGTCTGTATCATGTCAGTCAATCGCACCATAACTTCTGAACCACTGACAATTTAAAATTCAAACAAACTTACAGAGATGACTGGGAAGACTGAACACAAATGCCCCCATAAAGAAAAATATTTTGCAGGTTACAAGATATAAGTAGCAAAAAGGGTAATCGAGAAGCAGAAAGAAAGTTTGGCATGAGCGAGAAACTTGTGACAACCAGGACTGTGTGCCATAAAACTTTCCTGGAAATCACTGGATGGATCGACAAAACCTGGACTTCAGTGACACCGAAACCATCCTGTCAGGATTCAGAAAGGCCGGAATAATTCTAACTGGAACTGATGCTGAGTCTGACGACAGCTACACAGAAGAGGAAGTGGCGCTCCGTTTATTTCTGGAGGTCACGGAGTTGCTCAGAAGTGACACCGAGGATGAAGAATTCAATAGATTTAGTGATCTGGAGTGAGATGGAGAGTTTGGTAAACTTGTTCTGTTCTGTTGTTTATGTTATAGTTTATCTGAAGAACTGTTCATATGTGACGTTAACAGTCTGTTGTTCTCTGTTCTGTTGTTATTACTACAACTTGACTTTCAAGATGAAATGTCGGATCCTGGTCTCTCATTTTAAGTGCGACTTATAGTCCGGTGTGACTTATGTATGTTTTTTTCTTCTTTATTACACATTTTTTGGCTGGTGCGACTTATACTCCAGAGCAACTTATAGTCCGAAAAATATGGTAGATGCCTTCAAACTCTTAATAAATAAAAAATGAATAAGGGGAAATGACTATTGTTTTTACCTTTGTCAAATATTAGCTTGAGTCTTCTGGTTTTTCGTTTCTTGTCACAGAACTCTCTCTCAAAATCTCCTAAACCTGAAGTGTACTGTTCCCACGAGATATCCGGCAGCTGCACCACCCTCTGCGGGCACGGGAGGCCAAGATTCACCTTCGACACAGGACACAAAGAATGTTACTCACAGATAACTACAAAATGGTGAAATAAAATAGTGCACTGTGTAAAAAAAAAAACATTCAGATTCAACCAGAGAGAAAATGCAAGCTTCCAGGTGTGAGAAAAGAGGGCTAACCACTCTGCCACCACACAGAGTACAACACTACAGGCCTACAGATGCGATGATATCATTAAACAAACACGACACAGTCCAAACACAAACTGTATTTGTGCGCATCTCTGCTCAAGATGACCTTGCTTGAGAGCGTGTTTGTACATTTGTCACACCTGTTTTTGCAGCTGCTCCACAAAGCTGATGGGGTCGTGCAGTGCGTCTCTCTGGTGTCTGGACAGAGTCTCCAGGTCCACAATGGCCTGAGTCCTCTGAGCCTCCAGGACCCCGATGGTCTGCAGCAGCCTCTGGTAACTACAAGCAAAACACAAGGAAAACATTAGGGAAAACGTCAAGGAAACCAGAACAGGGGAACAGGGAAAACGTACATGATTGTCTTTATTTCAACCAGTGTGCCAGTGTGTGCGCAATCACAATTTGGGCTGGCACAGTTTTCAAATTGCAAAGGCCAAAATTAGATATTCGAATGTTCCCTGCAAAGAAGAAAATATCCTGTCTTTTATAGAAAGCTGTAGTTTGGAGCTCTACAAACATGTTCTGAAATGCATGAGATTCTTGTATTGGTTTAACAGTTCAAACTTCAGTCTTCTCTCAAAGGTTTCGTGCTCCTGGAGTTGTTTACAAAGCGCATTCTGAACTAGGGGTGTGCAAAAATATGGAAATATCGATATATTGTATTGTTTAATGTAATGAAACAGTATCGATATATTGCCAAGACTATTTTTTGGTGTATTTTACTAAATTATTTTGTTGAAGCGCTACAGTTTTCGTGCCCGTTTAGTGGAAGGAAACTCATTTATGCAACACTTTTGACAATTTCACTGTTTTGATGATTAAAATGGGCATGTTTTATATTAACTTTGCACAAGAAGTGGTTTAACAAAGACTTTAGCATCGCAGCCATGATTTAGCCTTTATTTTTTATTGAACCGTATCGAATAGTAATCTCACTGTATCAAGATAACGTATTTTCCGGGCTATTAGGCGCTCTGGGTTATAAGATGCACTGTCATTAAATGGTCTATTTTCAAACTTTTTTCACAAATAAACCGCACCGGACTTTAAACGAAACACAACAGTTGGATGGGTCAGTGGGACTTTGTTTGTTTGTTCACGGTGACTCTGGGCTTTGTTCAGTTGTGGCGTGTAGGGAGGGTGCTGTCTGGGACCGCTGGATTGTCGGCGTGTGTTCGCAGTGACTCAGTTGTTCAGTTGTGTCTAGAAGTGGCACATTGTACTCGCTTTTTTGGTTCGTTCCTCTGTTCCGTTCCTCCTTGGCGTGGAGTGATGAGTGTGGCTGAGGGTGTTTTTCGCTGTGCGGTCGCTCTCTGCTCCGTGTGTGTGGTGCGGCTTTGTAGTTTACTGAAGTCGTGCTGGGACGCCCGAGTGGATTCGAGTATAGGGCGCTCTGAATTGTGTGGCACGCAGTCGTTATTTGATGGGGTTGGTGGCTTAAGAGCGCGTCTAATAGCCCGGAAAATATGGTATGTAACGTATCATGGCCTATGTATCGAGGTATGTATCGTATCGGCAACTTCTGAGTGATACGCAGCCCAACTCTGAACAGAATCACACTTTTTAAACATTTATCACAAATCTAAGCACATAAGTCACAATACAAGTCACTAATGTTGGACAATTAAGTATTTACAAACTAAGGGTTTACTGTAGAAAAAAATCTAAACTGAGTAACTGGATTATAGTTACTTGCTCTTGTAACTGTGTCGTAAAACAGCACAAAAAAACAACACAGGTAAGACAGGATGTAACCTTGTGGTGTCAGACACATATCAGCTGTGAACCAAAACAATACACAGAGTGGTTTATGGAGGACTGTACGTGTCGTCTCTGAGCTAAATGTGGTTTTAGAAGAGAAAGTGTCAAGAAATGATGCTTGTTGTTTCCTGAGCTGTAGGTTTTCTTTTTAAATTAAGTTATCAGAGTAGCAATTAGATGACTACTACTGATTACTGATTTTAACAAAATAATCTGACCAACGCTGCTTGTGAGAAAAAATGCTTGCTTGCTTTTCAAAACTGTGCATCTTTACCAGGAGAGCCTTAAAAAATGTGGATGGATTAATGGATTCGAGCAAGCATGTAATTTAACAATTTACTAATTCAGAGCGTCTGAACAAAATTCTAAACCGGGAAAGCAAAACCAAGAACCAGACCCAATGAAACATAATATCCACCCCACAGTTTTCTTTCAAAACAGTCTCATTTGGTCATGTTTTTACTGCACAATCTTTTCAGCTAAAAAATTGTGCAGTAAGTTCCTCATAAAAAGTTGAAAGACGCTGCATTATTGAAGCTGACACTGGCAAAACTGCATCAAAATTTAACACAACAATGTATAATTCAAATAGAGCCGTGCAGAGCTAAAGACGTGAACAGAAACTTATTTTAAGTTATGACAAATGCATGAGTGCTCCTGTTCTTAGTAGCTGTTGTTAAAGATGCACTAGATAACTTTGATGATATTGCTTTCTCTAGAATGTTCCACTGTATGGCGTCCACTGAAAAACAAGAAAAACAGTTTACTAAAAAAGGTGAATAGTTTATAAGACCAAATCGTGCCATTTACAACTTATTAAAGATCAACTGCATTTGTGTCATTATCTTTGACACCCGTGGATCATTATAAACATCATAATTTAGACATTTAAAATCACAATCTATATCTAAAACCATTTAATAGAAGAAACAACTCTGCCAGCTTCATTGTTAGAAAACTGTGGTGTCCTATGGCGCCGTTTCTGTGAATGTGAAGCGCTGTGCAGCTGTCGGCTCCTCCTACGGACATCGGCACGTCACGCTAGCAGATTATTTTTCATTTGTACAAAAGCGACTCTGTGACTTCATCAAACATGCACAAATCGCTCTAAATACAACTTTATGGAGTAAGAAAGCTTTCAGAACTTTTTGTGTGAATAGGATAGAAATCTGTACATATTTGGCTGTAGTTGAGCATAAAATAAATATTCATAAACTCTCGAATGAGTCCAGTCATTCATAAAATGTTTTGAGTGTATTTTATCCATCAGAATACAAATTGAAAAGTTATGACGTCAAGAATTACAATCAAGAAATGAAAATTCACGATTATGCTTTCTTCAGTACGAAAACGAAGTCACAGACACGACTTTACTGTCAAAAACACGTCATCACTTCACAAACTATTACTGAGCAGAAGAAATATCAAACGAAATGCCGGATTTTTGCGCCGCATACAGATTTAAGAGTTTGTGAGTATTACGAGTATCAACTACAGTCAAATATGCATTAGCCGGTTTCACTTGTTGAAAACCATCTGATTAGGATTCATTCGCTCGACTGTAGGTGGGTACTTTTAATTTTAAACCAATTGCTGCTATTTGGCCATATAAAGAAGGGCAATAACGTTTTTCCCTTGATAAAATTCACCAAACATTCTCTTTGTTCCGGCTTTAAATCCTTCGACCTCAGGAATCGTTGCCAACACAGAATGTCTGTCTTAATCTACATCTCGACCGCTTTGTTTATTGTTGTGCTGTACCACAAAAGGGACCCAGACAGGCGCTTGAGTTTGACGTCATGGCTTCACAGATCTTCACTGACTGGTCTACAACATCCGGGGTTCTTGCAAACCGTCTAGTGTATCCTGATTCCTGACCTAGTCGCTGGAGAGAAATGAAATTAAGCGGAGGCACTAGGTGGCGTGAGCCTGGCTACAGATTTCTATCCTATGCACACGAAGATTTCTGAAAGCTTTCTTACTCCATACAACTTCAAGAGGGTAACTGAAAAGGGTAAACAACTATAACGTTATAAGTTAAAAGCTGCAAAAAGGCAATTTTGCATCATAAGTCTACTTTAAAAGGTCCTATATTATACAAAATTTGGTCTAGTAAACCATGTTAGAATGTTGTTACATCATCAAAATCAGACCTGGATTTGCATTTTGTTTCATTCACAGATGTTTGAATAACCCTGGATTATTAGTCTGTTTACATCTCCAAAGCTCAAAAATGCTCTAGGCCACCTTGTGATGTCATGTAGTGGTAGTTTTCAAGTTAACAGCTACGAGAACTCAGCCTAAATATGCAGAGTTTGTGTGAATGAAACAAAACACAACTCCAGGTCTGTTTTTGATGAGGAAACATTACAACATGTAATACGAGCCTTTGAACGTGAAAAATACACAATTTGAGACCAAACAGTAACCAGAATTAAATTAACAAAATAATATTCTTTCCGTGGTTTATAAGTGTCCCTACATTGTGCAGAAAAGCTTCAGTTTTAATGACCTTTTCACTGAGATCGTTGAGAAACAGGACAGAACGGTGACTGAGCAGCAACGATGACTCGGAGTGACTCAAACGCCGTTAAAGGAGAGGACTTTAATTAGATGTTAAATTGCAAAAGGTTAAAGATAAGATTAAAGAGGGGGAATAACACTTCTAATGGGTATTAACTGCTAACATAAAATATATTTAGATCGCTGTGTTACTTTTATTTCTTTTAAAAATGTGCAATATACCCTCTTTAAGGTACGCTTTCTTGTCCCCGTAGGGAAGTTTGTCATAGGATATTATAGTCACTTGTCTAAAACATTAATCTTACATTAATTATGATAATATTATGTGCTTATTTCTATACATTCAGAAGTTGTACACGTGCAGGAAGAACTGACAGTCATAAATAATCATAGCTTTTCTAAACAACTGATGTTTTTCCATAATTGGGCAGCACTATCTTACAGTAACATTAATGAATACATGTGCGCGGTCGGGCAGAGGAAATCAATGAGCACAAAAAGAACAGGAGCAAAAATCAATGCACAAAACACAAGCGTATTTATCCGGGAGAGGTCTGAAAACACTGAGCGGAAATAACGCATTTGTATGAGTCAACTTCATCTGTGTCGATGTGTGAGAGGTTGTGACCTTTACTGTTGCGAGGACAGCGAAGAGCGAAACAAACTATGGTAGTGAATGAAATGAAAATGCTTAGTGTTCAAATAGTAAATCATATTAAAGTCACGGTTAAAGCTGATCTTGTTCTGGTTTAAGGCTGTCCTGAAAAGTCCATGTTCAATGCATAAACTGCGCCTCAAATAAGCCATAAATTATTCATTAACAAAAATGCTTCTCATAAGATAATAATAATATGATACAAATAATAAAAGAAGCTCTAGGTCACTTTTCTTGTGGCTAGTCTGACACTTGCTTCCCTCTGTGTTATTGGTTTGCCTCGAAATGGTTTGGTATTAAACTTGTTTCCATGGAGACAAACAGATGTGACACCAAGCTTAGTTATAGGTCAGAGCTGTGGAGAGGTAAATCTGTCTCTGGTCAGATTGATCGGTGTGTAGCTCTCTACACATCACTCCGGGATAACCCTCACTGAAACTGATCAGAACCAACGATCAGAACGTTCAAAGACGACATGTTGATTGAACTCGACTTCGATTTTTCACCAATCGATTTTTATGAGTTCACAGAGAGTTTGTGAACTCATAAAAATTGCGAGAATTCATCTTGCTGACAAGGCTGGTGGAGAACTGCACGAGCAATGAATACACCTGAAATTAATTAAATGCAAAATAAGTTAATGCTCTACGGTGGAGCTTTCCCACAAAAAGCAAGTAGTGGATCCACATGATGCACCTTTAAAGATACCCATAACTTTTGTACACCAAGTTTTAAAACTAGATCTGGTTGCATTTAGCCCTGACTTAATCATGTTACCGTATTTTCCGCACTATTAGGTGCTCTGGATTATAAGGCGAACTGTCATAGAATGGTCTATTTTTTAACTTTTTTCACAAATAAACCGCACCGGACACAACAGTGTGATGGGTCAGTGGGACTTTGTGCGTTCACGGTGACTCTGGGCTTTGTTCAGTTGTGGCGTGTAGGGAGGGTGCTGTCTGGGATCGCTGGATTGTCGGCGTGTTCGCAGTGACTCAGTTGTTCAGTCGTGTCTAGAAGTGGCACATTGCACTCGCTTTTTCGGCTCGTTCCTCCGTTCCGTTCCTCGTCGGCGTGGAGTGTGTCTGCGGGTGTTTTTCTTTGTGCGGTCACTGTCTGCTCCGAGCGTGTTTGCGTGCTCTGCGGGTGGTGCGGCTTTATAGTTTACTGAAGTCGTGCTGGGACACCCGAGTGGATTCGTGTATAGGGTGCTGTGGATTGTGAGGCGCGCAGTCATTTTTTGATGGGGCTAGAGGCTTAAGAGCGCAACCTATAGCTCAGAAAATACGGCAGTTTGATCCACATGATGCACCTTTAAACAACACCTGGTTGAAGATACCCATAACTTTTGTTTACCAAGTTTTAAGTTGCGTTTCGCCCTGGCTTAATCATGTTAATAAGATAGTGGAGAGTATGCACTTGGTTCATTCCTGGTCCTGGTTTAGTCCTGGTTTAGTCTCGTTTTAGGTCTGACTTATTTCTAGTTCAGTCTATATATTTTCAAATCGACTTGACAAAAAACTCTTTGGTACATACTGCCACGACTGAGAAGAATAATATTATTTTACCCATCAACTGTCAAGGACGAGGCCAGGACCACTGTTTGTATCATAAATAATAATAAAGACCTAAACCAAAAGTCTAAAAATGTAGAAACACAAAATAAATAAATCACGTCAGACACTTTTTCATATTCAGCAAGAAAAATGCTCTGTCACTGTCACTCAATGGACCCACGAAAACTGCTTCAGTCAGCAAAACCCGACCACTGACAAACTGAATTAGATCGCAAAGTAAGATGGAATGTCAATTTATTCCAACAACTTTCCCCATAAGCAAGATTCACTCACAACTGCTAAAATTATCTCACGGTAACGATATCTGGTCTCAAAATTAACCACACGAGCTGCTGTAATTGACCACAAATTACTACATACAAGTATTTGGTTGCGCTGCACGATGTTGGGAAAAAAGTAAAACTGCAATTGTTTTGAGATAAACATTTAAGAATTATGGGAAGTAAAGGATTCTGTATTGTGTAACTTTTCTGGTGGAGAGTGCGTCAAATACTTTTCTCCGTGGAGATGTTATTGCTTTGTCTGGAATGTTTCAGAGTATGCTATTAAACCTTTTTATCTTCATGGAGACCAAACCAGACTAAGACTACGTTCAGACTGCAGGGCTTAACGCTCAATTCTGATTTTTTTGTGAAATCCGATGTTTTTGCGAGGTCGTTCACATTTCCAATTAAATGTGACTTGTATGTGATCCCCCGTGTGAACATTAAACGGCCCGAAAGTGTCCCGCATGTGCACTGGAGACACGATGACGTCAACCACAGCGAGCGTGCTCTGTGTTTACAGAAGTTGTCTAAACATGGACCCGAGCATCGAGCACCTGGAGATTTTAAAGTTCCTCTCGTACCGGAGCCAGAACATGAACAACTTACTTGTTTTAAGGAGGAGATTGAGAAGGAGAAGGACGAGGTTTTTGGCCGTGGAGTTTTATGGGACAGTGGCAGCGACGTCTGTTGAAAGGAACTTGTGGATGTGGAGACGTAGCCAAGAGTGGTGAGTGGCGATGTGCTTCGCTTCAGTGACATGGAGTTCATTAACAATTTTCGCCGACTTCAGCGCAGAATAGTGACGTTTGTGGCCTGTTGATAACGTGTAGGTCGGATGAATGCGCTTTGGCCGTTCAGACTGAAGTCACATGTCAAAAGATCAGATATGTATCGGTTTCAGGAGCACATATCCAAGTGTCCTGGGTCGCATTTGAAAAAATCGTATGTGTGTCATTCAGACTGTCATTAAAAGATCAGATACAGGTCACATAGGGGCCAAAAATCGGATTTGGGTCACTTCAGGCTGCAGTCTGAACGTAGCCTGTAAGGTAGAGCTGTTTAATGTCACACTGTGGAACATTGCATCTCCATAGAAACAAGCAAAAAGTTACTTAAGACTTAAGAGAGCACATTGAAAACAACTCTGGAGGCGTTAACATTTGAGAGAAGACTGAAATATGGACTTCTAATTTAATACAAGAATCCCATTCATTTAAAAATATTTGTTGTTTGTAGAGGTCTAAACTAAAAGGTACAATTTTTTATAAAAAAAAAAAAAAAAAACTGGATATTTTGTTCTTTGCAGAGGACATTCTATTATCTAAATAATTGCAGCCTTTTCAATTTTGTGATTTATTGTGCAGCCAAATTATAAAGCAAAATGTTATGAAAAAACTAAGGGGCCTCATGAGTCATAATCTGTATTTATATCCCAGATACAAAACATATTATGATTTATTTGTAATATATAACTATAACTTAACATTAATTTGTTTTTTACTAGAGATTTTAAAAGCTTAATATTGGTATTGGCAAATATCGGCTACTGGCCACAACAGCAAGACAATACTGGATATTAGGGGTGTAACGATACGATATCATCACTGTACGATATTTACTGCGATTTTTTTGGAGGCTAACAAAACTGTTAATATGCTACTTTTTCCTCTTAAAATGTCTTGACAAGACTTAATGCAAAGAACTAAGACTTAAAAGTGCTTAGAACTGTTATTTCTTCTTGTAGTCTGCACTGAAATGGAGCAAAGGATCATGGTCTATGTAGTTCCCTTTGTTTTGTTTTTTTACCTATTGCTGCACCATAACTCTTAATTTAAGCAAAGAGACTTGTAATTCGATATACTGTGATGGTCCAACGATATTATTTTGAGCACTTTGATACGATATCACAATAATTCAGTTATTGTTACATCCCTACTGGATATCGGTATCAGCTAAAAAAAAAATCCATATCGGACCATCCCGACTGATGGATAACAGCTCGAGCGTCCCCCTGGCTTGAAAGTCCCAGCTCGAGCGCTCCATTTTGAGTTAGAAAATCAACATTCTATATCATAATAAAATTAAATGTGAATGTAGCGAGACCACATGTCGAGCTTTGTTTGTGTCATTTTACCGATTTTCCCAAAGCAGCACACATTTTTTCAGTCTGTAATATCAATATAATCCTCATTTGCTCGCAGAAGTTTACTCTGAAATCATATTTTAAATAATTTTTTCTTGTTTCCCATGTCCGATAGCATCTGTAACTGTTGATTTGGTAAGAAATATTCATTATTTCCTGCTTGCCAAGAACATAAACAACTCATGTCAAGTGTCATATCATGCAACAGGGGACAAAAGCAGGGTACCAAATCAGAACAGCTGCTTATGCTCAACATGAATAAATATGTAGAGATGTACTGTAACTTGCATGTGTAATTAATATAATATATATATAATGATTTTTTTATTATTATTATTATTATATATAGACTAACTAACTTGGTTTCATAAAGTTCACAATTCAGGGGGACTTTCCAGCTTTGGGGACTTTCCATCTGATTTCCCTACTAGTATGTATAAGCAAGATACAAAAAAAAAAAAAAAAACACTACAGCTTCATAAACCTGATTTGATTTGCAGTAGTTTCATTAGCGAAATGCACAATTGTAATGTGATAGCGCTTTGAAGGAGGAGTAAAAGGGAGCGGAAACAAAACTAAAACGTATTAAAATGTGCATATGAGTGAAAGGTTTTCATTCTGGTTTTCATTCTCTTCTCTCTAATTTATGTAATTAATGTCTCTCTCTTTTTAATTTCATGATGACTATTTATGTTTTAATTTGTTTTAATTGTGATTTTAATGTAATTCTTATTCTGTAAAGCACTTTGAATTACTTTGTGTACGAATTGTGCTATACAAATAAACTTGCCTTGCCTAAAAGATGTTAATAATAATAATTTTCCGCAATTAGAGCATTTTCAAAACGATAAAAAGGTGACACGGTGATGTAAGTATGTCCTCTCTAACCATCTCTTTATGCTACAGATATTCAACTAGTGATAATCTTGCACCCTCAACAATCATTACATAACGCTCGGTGAGAAGACATTTGTACTTTTGCGTGATTCGTGGTCCCAGTGACATAAGGTAACACTTGGAAACGAGTTGTATTTTTAGAAAGTGCACTTTTCGGAAACGTGAAAGCAGGAGCAATCAGTCCGGTAATTTCCTCCACTCCATGAGCAGAGACTAAAATCAACTCTCAATGAACACGGTAGAGTGAAAGTGGAAATGACGAGCCCAAACCGTGTTACCTTTAAGTGCATGTGACAGGATAGACTATTTCAAATCTCACTGAGTTTTTTCTAGGTTTAAGTTTATTATTCGACTCCCTGGTTGGACAAGGACAAGAGTAATTACTTAACATAGCAACCATAATGTCAATAAAGGGCCAAAACTTGTCTAAATTGCACTATAGTTATAAAAATGTAAGTTATATAAAAGTAAATGGTACTTTTATCTTGCTGATTGAAGGTTTAAAATGCCTTCTTATGGATATGGATTTTTTTTGAGCCAGTATCAGATATTTGGCCTGACCTACTTGTAGATGCAGACTTTTAGCATTTAAAATCTACTGCAGAGAAGTAAAGATCACATATTAACTTTTCCCTTTTGTAAAATTAATAACAAAATGTATTAAGGCTGTGCAATTAATCAAATTTTGATCGCGATTTCGATTTGTGTGTCAAACAATCTCCACACTCATATAATCGAGTTGAAACTATTTAAGCTTAAAGTTTATTTTGGGATATTTTTTATATAAATAAGTATATTTATTTTACTTTTTAGATACAGAGATTGTGGAACAGCTGGATATATGTTTTTCTATGCCTTATTTCATGTTCAAAGTATATTTTATTCATTTGATGTTTTATACATCGCAAAACTGCTCTAAGGTTCATATTTGTAGCCTATATTTATTTTCAATTTGAAAGTTTAGCGTAAATTATCAGTATCAAAGTGTTTTTTTAGAGAGAAAATTTCTGAATAAATGCATCGGGTAATTAAAAAATAATTGTGATTTCCATATTGACCAAAATAATCGCGATAATGATTTTTTTCCATAATCGAGCAGCCCTAAAATGTATTTATCTGGTATATAAAATAAGTTGTTACATGTCTGTGAAAACATACAACTAAATAATTCTATTTCCATTTTGACTCATGAGTCCGGTCAAAAAGGGCACACAGAGAGAATAGGTTCATGAAAAAAACAAAAAAATACTGGCCAATACTGATACTGGAAATGATATCTCCCAAATCCCTATTTTGGAATTTTCATTGTTGACACAGGCAGAGGTATTTGGGTTTACAACTCATACTTCCTGTATTTTTTGTACTTTTTCCTTTTTCTCGTAACTTATTTTTCCACAAACTGACACCACATGAAATACCCCACCAAACCGAGTAACAATTAAACATGAAAACCTGCCATATGCACTTCAAACAATAGGGAACACGCTATTCTTAGACGCCAAATAAAAGTAATAATAGCAGCGCGGTTTAACAAGTGTAGGCTGTGTTAGTGTGGAGCGGCGGAGCGAGAGAGGAAGCCCACACAAAGCACCGCTGATCACATCTATTCTATGTTTCCTGAGCTGCACTGATTACAGTCCGTGCAGAGAATTACACCAGTACAAGACTCGGACTTAGAATGGGCAGGTCAGAACGTTTCGGAGGAGAGCTTACTTGATAATAAATCTACATTTCACAATTTTGTCTTTTTTCACAAATGTAATCACGTTAATTCAATGAGCTGAACATCCCTATTTCAGAGCTTAGATGAAAAAAGTGTTATAGATACAAGGGATGTAATCAGGACATTATGTATATGTTATTTTTATGTGATTTGGGTGCTTCTGCTGGGGGAAAAAAACAAAGGTTATAAATGTAACTATGGGTCTTTGAATCCTGGATGAACAAAATGTGCATTGCAAGTTTAGTTTGACTGATGTTTAAAGGGACAGTCCAAAATTTTTGACATAAGATCTCATTTCCTAGTGAGCCAGAGTGTTGGAGATGTGTGGAGACACTTTTTAAAATATTCCAACCAGTCCTTGTATTTGCAGAGGTTGCTGCTGCTAGGCTAGTGCATGTCAATGGCCATAGTTATCCTGCCACTAAAAACAGTCTTACCCACTCCACAAAACACCCGAAACAAATCTGTTATTACACCAGACTGTCGATGTAAATGTCTCTGTAGAATAATTTTAGAAGTACAATAAAAGGATTTATGTCTGAGCAGCAGCAGTGAGTTGTACTTCCTGATAGAAAGTTTGGCGGCAGCGGCAGACTGATATATGAGAAAATAGTCCCTCAGCATGCAACGATTCATGCTATGCAAGGTTAGTTTTATTTCAAACATTATTCTATCAGCACAGACATTTACATCGACAGTCTGGTGTAATAATAGATTTGCTTTGGGTGTTTTGTGGAGTGGGAAAGATTGTTTTTAGTGGCAGGATAACTATGGCCATTGACATGCACTAGTCTAGCACCAGCGACCTCTGTAAATACAAGGACTGGATGGAATATTTTAAAAAGTGTCTCCACACATCTCCAACACTCTGGCTCACTAGGAAATGAGGTCCTATGTCCAAATTTCTGGACTGTCCCTTTAAGCGAAATTATTAACCATTTGGGTGGAAAATGCTGTCACTCCATGTGTACCTATTTTCAAGATAAATTATGTTCAGAAGCAACAAATTAAATAATCTCAAGGACACGTAAGCAATTAAATCTTATCTACTAAAACGTTTCTTGCGGTCTGAATCTTTTGTATTTACACTGGGAAATATTCAACAAAAGCTACGGAGCTCAGCAGTCGAAGCCCACTGTGGTATCAGAAGTTAAATTTCTCATTAATTTTTCCATAGACTTTGAAACACTCGGCTATATAGTAACTGATGTCAGATAATAATCCACAAACAAGCTTTCAAAACGGAAAAAAGAATAGAAAACTTGCATAGCTGCATAGGACACCCCCACTCCTCCCTCCCTCCCTCCCTGCAAAATCCCCCCACATACTCTTTGTTATGTTTGAGAGCCAGGTGGTCGGACTCAAAGTAGTAGACATCCGGCTCCTCCTCCTCCTCGTACTCCTCGTCCTCAGCAGCAACAGCAGCGGCGGCGGCAGCAGCAGCAGCAGCAGTAGTTTTCAACATGAGCTCCTCTGTACTACACGTCTCCTGTTTGGTGGTTAAATCCTCCGTAGGCTCCCCACCGCTCATGCCGTCTTGTGTCTCTTCGGACGCCCCGAGTTCACAGATTTCTTCAGTATTTTCCGCCATTGGGACATCCTCGACCACCACCTCTCCTTCTTCCCTTATCTCTGTAGTTGGCCCATTGTCTATAACGGGAGGAGGAGAGGGACACGAGGGCAAACTTGGCGACACTTTCCCCCCATTTGTCGCTGCTTTTTTGGGTGGAGTCCGCAGCGTGTACCTGTGTTCGTATAGCTCCGAAAAAGTAGAGTTGCACTCGATGGGTTCCGGAGGGGGAGAAGGATTGGGCGTGGCTTCACCTGAGTTGCTATGGTTAATAATTGGGCTATTGTTCATAATGGGAGAGGAAACGTCCTGCCTCGGTGGCGTTAAGCTCGTCTGCCCATTGCTTTCGACTACCTGCTCCTCTCTCGCCAAGCACAAATGGTCGCTCAGAACGTCCACTTCCTCCACTTCCGACACCTCTTGCTCTTTTGCTACGATAAACTCCTCGATTTGATTTTGGCTTCCCACGTTTGAATTGGAACAAGGCACAGAGCGGTCAGGAGAGGGCGCTGTCGATGTTGCCGTCTCGCCACTAGATTGGGCGCCATTGAGCAAACAGTTCGTGCTCGACTCCGTGCTGGTTTCGTCCTGGTTTTTAAGTCCATTCGAGGCTTTGTAAGAATTCGCCCCGTCACACTCCACTTCTCCATCCCGTGTCTCCTCCTCTTCTATCTCTTTAATTATCTCTTTACTACTATCAGAAATACTCAAATCCTCGCCGTTGCTATCTGCGTTTGTTTCCGATATATTTTCTTTCGCTTTCGGGACCGTCTGCTCCTCTTCGTGTCCCTGAGTGTCGGCCGATCGCGAGGACCTTCTGGCCCTTTTGATCTGCGGAGAATTTTCGCGACTCGCAGCTTTTTCACAGTTCTCAGATTTATTATTCGTATCGCTATCTTTCTCCAAACACGTTGCGCCCCGTTTTCTCGACGCGCTCCACTGCTCCCCCTCAGAGGAGCTATTCGAGTCCGCTACTTTATCCGACTCCTCCGCCTCTCGCTCAATGTCCGGCTTAGCGTCCGATCTGGCTTCCGGCTTGCTCTCCTCTTGCGTTTTGGCATCGGATTTGCCCTCTTGTTTGTCCTGTCTCTTCTTAGGCGATCGGGCCCGCGGAGGAGGAGGAGACACGGTACTCTCCTCCGGCTGAGCGATGCTTCGGTTCCTGAGCGTTCGGCCACAGAAGTTTTCGTCCAGTCCATTGAGCCCCACGGATGACCTGGTGACACGCGAGGATCTGGACGCGGCCATAATACGGCGCTGCTACTGCCTCCACATCCTGGAGCTGTGTCTCTGCGGCACGACCCGGCACCTGGGGACAGACAAACGCTATTTAGGATTCATTCACAAAAATAATGCGTTTGATTTTAATAACACTCTTTGGACATTCAAAGATGACACTTTACTTCAATGCATTGTTAAAAGGGCCTGTATGCATTTTTTTTTTTCATGTATTAGAGCAAAAATCTTGCTCCAAAACAGATATGCCTGCAACTAGTTACAAAGTTCTTAACTTATTGTTCAGTAATCAGGAATTGTACTAGTACTCTGCTTTGGTCTTGGAATGTTGTGAGTTGTAAGTGAGGAATAACTTTGGACCACTGCAAACCACAAAATGAACAATTTCCCGTATTTTTGGGACTATAAAACGCACTTAAAATCCTTTAATTTTCTCAAAAATCTATAGTGCACCTTATAATCCGGTGCACCTTATGTATTAAATCTGGCTGTGCTTACTGACCTCAAACCAAGCCCTCAAAAATCTGTCAAAATGTTTAAATACGACTTTGGTAAGCTACGAAGCCGCACCGCTTGATGGATTGTCGGAGCATTACAGTTATCGTAGTCCGGAGCCTCGTGGAGTAGAAAAGTTTGTAGTAAAGTAAAGGGTGTGTTCTTTCCCTCTCAGAAAGAACAAATATATTCCACTGAGTTGTGTCCTTTAGTCCGACAGAAGTTGACGGCATCAGTGCACAAGGAGCAAGCGTTTTTTTTCAGCGCTTATAGTTTATGCAAATTAGCTATGTGGTTTTAAGTTTAATTTCTGTAAAACAAACAAATGTGCACAAAGCTGCACCAAACATGTTATTACTCAATGTATATTTGAGTCCTCCTTGTAGGAAATAAAAAAACAAACTTAAATTATCCACCCACATTCACATTCATAACACACATTCACCAAGACAATGCCGGGCAAATTACAGCATGATCTGCCAATGGATCGTGGACGCCTGGGCTAAGGGATCGGTCTCAATTGTCGTCCGTTTGTTTCACTTAATGCACCTTATAATCCGGTGCGCCTTATGTATGAAAATAGACAAGAAAATTCAACTTTATTGATATAACGCCTTATAGTCTGAAAAATACGGTAATGTCTTTTTTTAAAGACCGTAATAATCAGGTACAGCGTTTTTAATTACTCCACACGCTCAGGTGATAATAAACTAATCCTGAGGTAGATCAACACAAATGCAACTGCCAGTCTGGCCATCGGCTCCTCCAAACACATGTGGCCACACTTGCTTGGGTGGAAATACCTGCTTGTTCATGTCTGATCTCGTCTGATCCTAGAAGCTAAGCAGAGCTGGGCCTGGTTAGAACTTGGATGGGAAACTGCTGGGAAAACTAGAAGACACCGTGGGGCAGCCATGGCTCTAGTGGAAACTGTTGTTGTGTCCTTAGGCAAGACAATTCCACTCATAGTGTCTCGTCATTAGGTTAGGTTAGGTTGCTTTACTCATACCTGTAAGTAAATTTTAGTGTTTTGCAGATTTGACAGGCAGGTCCCACATTGCTCATTTCATTCATTCACAATATGTACAATAAACACGTATAAAAACACAATTAAAGAATAAAATGTTACAGTGCTCCAGGGCACAAAGGCTTTGTCCCATAAACAATTAAATTCATCCATCACGCTTGATCACAATAAATATTAAATTTATTTTAAAAAAAACACACACAATTTTTCCAAGACAGTGTACTAAAATTGATAGGTAAATAGATTTCAGTTTATTCCTAAGTACAATAGCAGCATTTGTCATTGGCAGGATATCCTTTTGGAGCTTGGCAATTGATCAACCGGAACCACCACTCAATCACACCACAATTGTACTGAAGTGTCTTGCCCAAGAACAGCATGAACTCGTTGATCCCCCGGCCTTCATGTTGGTGGAGGAACAAGCTGCTAACCACTTGAGCTGCTGCCACCTCAAATTTATAATTAATTCATGAGGAAATCTGTAACTAAATGTACCGTATTTTCCGCACTATAGGGTGCACTAAAAACCTTTAATTTCATCAAAAAACAACTGCGTGCCTTATAATCCAGAGCACCTTATATATTAATTTATTCGGGTGTCTTATTACGACTTTAGTAAACTACAAAGCCGCACCACTTGCAGCATTACGGCTATTGTAGTAAGGAGCATCGCGGAGTAATACATACTGTGATTCCTTTTAATATAAAAATGCACCTGTCAAGAGACACGCTTACAACACTGACTTTAAACTCAAGGCGTTTATAAAGTGAAAGTGCGAGCTGCGAGGGAGCAGTGGATGAGAGAAGGTGAACACACATTCACCAAGACAAGGAGACAGCGCCGAGCGACTTACGCCACGATCTGCCAACGAATCGTGGACACCTGGGCTAAGGATCAGTATCAACTGTGGTCCGAGCTTTCACCAAGACCAGAATCATCACTGAACTGCCAGGTAACAGTAACCACACCGACTCGGACAATGACAAGAGGGATGCGGGCGAGCTGGACGCCGTAATCGCCCAACGGTTTGAACAATTATGAGTTATTGTGAATGCGATAACAATTTAGCGTCTCAGACAGTATTTTTTTTTACAAGTTACAATTGAACAAAGTTGAGAGTTATTGTGAACGTGTTACATAAATTTTGACTGACTTATCTAACTGTTGTGTTTCGTTTAACGTGCCGGTGCGGTTCGAAAATAGACCATTCAATGACTGTACGCCATATAATCCAGAGCGCCCTATAGAGCAGAAAATACGGTACTATATAATGCATTAGTGTGACTCTAAACTATGGACACCTTTGCCTTGGTATTTTCAGATGTATAACTCAAAATAATGTGTTCGTCATGCCATGGACGTGAGATACAACAAAACCACATGTCCGTAACAGTAAATACAAATTAATTACTTCAGTATTTTCCCACAGCTATTGACTGGCTCCTTAAGTGTTCCCAAAATAGCCAGAGCCCTCCACCCAAAGCCTTTATGAACAGGTCTGGGTCATTCCTCTCTGCTCTGAAGACATATTGATTTTTTCCTGTCATTGTAACCAAGCAACACCATCTGTCCAACGTCGTCTCCCACAACCCCACCGGTGAAGAGACACGTTTTTTAAAAAGGTGTAAAAATTTAACTGGTGTGAAATTACATCCAACACAATATGGCGACATACTGTGTTCAGGAATAATGCAATTGAATATGCTCTGGCCTATATATAGACAGAGTGAGAGCGATGTAAAAATCTGTTTATAACCAAAATCAATTCGTCATATACACAGGGTATGTAGGGGTTGTTTTGCTGAATATTTTAAACAATATAAACACCAAACTGAATCCATGGGGCCCAGCTCCAACTCTACACGACACTTAAAATGAGGGGGACGGGACTTTCTCTGAGGCCGGCTCCCCCATGTCTGGACAGCCCCCGCAGTGGAGAGTTTTAAGTCTTGTCTTAAGCCCCACTTTTACTCTCTGGCTTTTAACGCCGCGCGAGTTGTGTGGTCCTCTGTGTCTTTTATTTAATTAGATTTTTAGCTTTATGCATTTTAACACTTTATTTAATGTTTTATTTATAATTTTGTCTTTTATTGTATTAATTTGTCTGTGCAGCACTTTGGAAACGGTTTCGTGTTTGAATAGCACTGTTCCTAGTAATTTTTTTCCACTTTTGGTGCAAACTAGGTAAATTTGCAGTTTTCTGATTTTAAAAAAGCCTACATCAAAATGTGTCTTCAACGGCTAAATGTGTCTTTAACTCATCTCTTAGTCCATAACTCCTTAAATCTCTTTGAATATATTTAAAATGTTACTTTGTAGTAGTATAATTTGTATTGATGTATTCATATAGATAAATAAAGCAGTAATACAAATAATAATATGTTTTCTGTAAATTAAAATACAAATCTGGCAACGCTGATTACAAAGATCTTTTAGGTTTACAGATGAGTCACACCTTTAAAGTTTTGTTATCTTGAAATTCAAGTTTAAATTAGTGATGTGCTGCAAAAATGCTTTTCAGTGTTAAAGATTATTTTATTTTATTATTTTTGTATTATTTATAGCGCTATTTCATTAGCTCAATACGTGAATCAAGTACTTGGTGACACCACGAAAGACTGTCCGGACTACAGCTTGGTGTTTCTGATTACAAACAAGAGTTTACACGAGAACGATTTCGGGTAAAAACAACAAAATATTTTATCAGAAGTGCCTTTTGTTTAGACGGTGACGGCATTTTTGGGGCTTAAAAACGCAAAAATCTGAAAACACCCTCCCTCCAGAGTGGAAAAGTTGAATACGCACTGCCGTAGCGTTTCCGTCTACACTGCCCAAGACGCAAAACTCTGGTCGTGTACATGTTTACGTCACATACATCACCATCTAGCCGCCTGACATGCATACCCAACCCAATTCTACACACTTTTGCGTCACCGTATGCACTAGGGATGGGCATTTGATGAAATTTTCTTAATCAATCGTCGGAAGAATTAACGATCGATTATCGAATAATCATTAACGTTTTTATATTAAAATGATCATCATTATTATTACTATCTGCACTACTAATCTGCATAAATAAATTCAACTTTACGACATATAAAACGTAACGACTCTAGAACCACATCAGTCCGTTTGACATTATAACGTGTTTAATTCAGTTTTGCGCAACTCTCACAGAAACAAAACTTAAAACCACATCGCTAATTTGCATAAACTCAGCGAAGATAAAACTACAGCTCTTGTGTCGCTGATGTGGTCAATTTCTGTCGGATTAAAAGACATTATTCAGTGGAATACAGGTTAGTGTGACCAGATTTGCGTTTGTCAAAACCAGGACACCGTACGGGAGGTGGGAGGTTGGGACTCGTCATCAACATTGCGCGACTCTCACCTGGTAAAACTTTTTCCCACTGGACACCGAAACATATGTGCTGCTTTGTACACTGTGCACAAGGACTCACACTTGTCCCGAACGCAACAGAAAGCGTGGAATTTCTTGTTCAAATCATCGTTAAATACACATTTGTGCTTCGGCACGCTGCAGGCTGACCTACTGTTTGTGTCTCGCTCCTTCTGAGTGCAGAGAGACACATGTACGGACCTGTTTGGTCACGCTACATGCACAGCAACCTACATTTGGTTTGTAGATTAAAATGAATGTAATCGATGAAATTCTTAATGATCAATTATCGATTAATCATGCCCATCCCTAGTATGCACGCAGGTTTCCTCCCAAAACCACTCGTCTAAACACAGAATAAAAAGTGAATACGCGACGCCATTTTTGCGTCTTCTGTTCAGACCGTCGTCATATAAACGTAGCCAAAAGTGTGGATACATGTAAGACCAATCACCGTTCCTCACTCTCTCCTTTAGTCCTCCAGGTACAGCCCAGTTTAGCAGCTCTATTTGGAATGTGTTTGTAGGCAGAGATTACGTTTACGTTTAGTCCCACTTCAAATATTCAGAAAGTTCAAGTAGAAAGTTCAAGTTGACTGTATCCAGACAATACAAGACTCACACATACTACTACTACTACTTACTCAAACATACAAGGAAGAATTAATGTACAACTGAGTAAACCAACGACGAAGAAAACATTATGACAAGATTAAAAGCTCATAAATTTCCTCATTAATAAAAAAAAAATAAAGAACTATAATCAGATTCTATTCACGCTTACATAACAAACCAGAAAGACGTTTGGAAAGATGCGATAACAACTTCCAGTGTAGTTCCCGACACTGGGCTCGCCGACCGACTGTGATAAAACCCACTGAAGTAAATGTGATCAGCGGTAAAATGAAGACTTTATATGTATGTGCTGTTTGGAATCATCTTGAATTTGGCACCTCATCTCTTCTGATCACATGTACCCGGTGCGCTCGCAGTTGTGTCAGTGGGGAAATTATAAAAACTGTGGTTTGGTTGTAATTCTTCATTAGACGAACATAACAGAACGCTACAATGACATGGAGATGAAGAAAACGCGGGCCATTTGCTCATTTTTCCTAGATTTTGTCAGACTTACCACGGCAAACAGAGCCCGCCGAAAGTTGTAATCGCATCTTTCCAAACAACTTCCTGGTTTTTGAATAGAGCCTATATGGTTGCCAAAATATCAAAAATGAGATACTAATAAAACTAGTGTTGAAACTAGATCCTCATTCAAGCAGGTATCGATACAAAAAAAGTCACACTCGCAGGACACAAATGAACCTTTCCTGAATAGCTTTAGAATGATCTTGAGCTGTATCAGAACAAGTATAAGAGCACAAAGACTAGTGTACGCCCACAGACCACTCTGGAATCTACCGGGACCACTGAGGGATTACACAGACATAAGGCCACATAGTAAGATATAAATTAAAGTTGAAAACCACATTCTATTGTCTAAATAAACAGAGCTTTTATTATCATCATGTATCAGAAATGGCATGAGCATTGAGTCACTTCCTTAGAATCAAAACTGACTAGTACGGTGACAACACTATGAGATAATATAAAATATGTATTTCAATAAAAACTCTATTCAATTAATGAAGTGTTGTCATTCAAAATACAATTAAATAAGAAATATGAGCTTATAAACTAATTAAGGATGTAACAATAACCGAAATATCGTGATATCGTATTCGTCAAAAGTCTCAATAATAATAATAATATCGAATTACAAGTTTCGTTGCTTAAATGCATGGTTTTATAGTAGCAACAGCTTATAAACATTGGGAACTACATGTCCCATGATTCATTTCAGTGCAGACAACATGAAGAAATATGTTTTTTGCTTGAATTCTTGGGATTATGACGGAAATAATTCACACAAAAATCATGTCAAGGTATTTTAAAAGCAAAAAAAGTGCCCTATTTACAATTCTATTAGCCTATCCAAAATATCGCAATAAATATCGTACTATGAGATGCATATAATGACAATATCGTACTGAGACATTTGGATATCGTTACATCCCTAAAGCTAATACAAGAATCCGATGCAGTTCAGAAAACGTTTGTAGAGGCCTAAACTACAGGTACGACAAGACTAAACACAGCATATTTTATTTTTTGCGGAGGACATTCTTTAATCAAAACAACTGCAGCGTTTGCGATTCGATAATTGCGCAAACTCACAGTGCAATTTCCATGACGATATATTGTGCCGCCCCGTGTGAGTGAAACAGCCGTCATAGTAAAAGTCAATGTGGCGGAGAGGAGCTATATGCTGTGGGCGTTGGGCTGGGTCGGGGCTGCGGAGTAATTTAGTGCTCGGTTGATTTGACGATGCGTTACGAGACTTTGAGAGATAATAATGTTGGACACACAGTGGTTTTTTTCTTCTGTCATCGGACGCGGTTATCTGGTGTGAACAGGTGGGCCAACAGGCTGCACAGAGGAGGCAACGGACGAGGGGGAAGGAGGACTGAAACGGAGGGACAATAATATGCACAAGAGCGGATTTGATGTTGCAATTAAAGCAGCCAAGTAGAGCTGTAGTAGTCCTTCAGTCGATTAATCGGTAGATGTTGTCTCAGTAGTCAACTAAGGATTTTAAAGAGGGGGTATTATACAAAACTTTTTTTAAAGCTTTTTCTACCATGTTACGGTTGTTCACTTTTAAAACACAAGCCTGAGAGATTTTAGATGTCATCCATGCATCTTTGAGTAATCTAGCGAGCTTTCCCAGGCCCTATTCTAACCCTTCTTACTAGGGGTGTACAAAAATATTGAAATATCGATATATTGTATTGCTTAATGTGTTGATACAGTATTGATATCATGGGCTGCTGTATCGATATATCGCCAAGAGTGTTTTTTGGTATATTTTACTAAGTTATTTTGTTACAGCGCTACAGTTTTGTTGCTTATTTAGTGGAAGGAAACTCGTTTATGCGACAAATTTGACATTTTCGCTGTTTTTGATGATTAAAATGTTTGTGTTTCGTATTCACTTTGCACAAAAAGTGGTTTAACAAAGACTTTTAGTATCACAGCCACGATTTAGACATTGTTTAATACTGAACTGTATCACATTGATTTGTAATATATCATATCGAATCAAAAGTGCACTGTATCGAGGTATGTATCGTATCAGCAACTTCTTAATGATACCCAGCCTTAGTTTTCATGTTGTTTGTTGTATCACAGCCATTATTTTTTAGTGAACTGTATCGAATCAATTTGAAATATATCGTATCAAATCGAACGTGCACTGTATCGAGATATGTATCGTATCATGACCTATGTATCGAGGTATGTATCGTATCGGCAACTTCTTAATGATACTGAGCCCTACTTTTTACTGACAGCAGCACATTTCTGTCCAAAACTCAGGCCATGCTCTTGCACGGCCATTTTCCATAATATGTACAAAAGAATTCACTACAACTTCACAAACCTGATGCGATGTGTCTAATAAGCGCAATGTACGCGACTGTAGCGCTCTAAAGGGGGTGTGAGTTAGCGTGGAGAGCAACAGGACTCTGATCATCTGATTATCAAAAAGAAACAAACGTATGTTAATGTTTTCACCGAATAAAACATTTTCAAAACAAAAGAGGTGACACTGTGATCTAAGTATGTTATGTGACAGCAAAAGTGTGCAAAATATCAAAATATCGATATGTATTGATTAATGTGCTGATACAGTATCGATATCGTGGGCTGCTGTATCGGTAAACTGCTAAGTGTATTTTTTTTTATGTATTTTACTAAATTATTTTGTTCCAGCGCTACAGTTTTGTTGCTTCTTCAGAGGAAGGAAACTCTTTTATGCGACACATTTGACATTTTCACAGTTTTGAGGTTTAAAATGGGTGTGTCTCATATTAGCTCTGAGCACAAGAAGTGGTTTTACAAAGACTTTTAGTTTCACAGCCATGATATAGCCTTTACTTTTTTATTGAATCGAATCGTATCGAATTAAATCGGGGTGGGCAAACTACGGCCCGGGGACCATATGCGACCCTTTTATCTTTATAATCCGGCCTGCTGAACTTGAATAATAGTATAATGATAATAATTTTCAGTGTTTCAGAAGTCATTTCAGTAAATAGTAAATACCGTCGGACTTGAAAGACAGATATTTTGTTGTAATTCTTTGTAATGATTTTCAATTATGGGATATTTCAATAACATGGGAGATGTTTTCTATCATATTCCATGTTATTTTTTTCTCTTATGAGGTGGATTACCAAAAAACTCCATCCATCTGCTCCTGGTCTGACCCTTCTGTCAAATTTTAGAACCTTTTGTGGCCCATGAGTCAAAAATTTGCCCACTCCTGAATTAAATGCTCCCTGTATCGAGATATGTATCGTATCGGCAACTTCTGAACGATACCCAGCCCTATAAGACAGTGCTAACAGTGAATACCCCATAAAACCCCGTCTTTAATTTGTACTGTCTTGCTCTTGTACAGTTATATTGCTTAAGCAGCTCAAGACCAAAACGTCAAAATCTAACAACAAAGTGTTTTATTGACACGATAATCAGAAAGTGCAATCAGCTTCTCGTACTAAATGCATTTTTGACCCTGAAGTATCCTCCAGTCAAGATCATGACTCATAAATCCGATGACAGAGGACAGAGAAAATCCGCTCGTGAAGGTTGTACAGACGTTGTGACATTCAAGCAGAGCAATAAAGACGAGACGTGGACAACTGTAAAGAATAAAAATGACAGCGTCCATTAGTGATATGAATAGACCTTCTATAAATGTTACAGACGGTGCAATGTTATATTACAACATACAAGATATTTAAAGGAATTTATTTAGGATTAATAGGGCTGAAAGATTAATTTAAAAATCTGAACTGAAATGAGCAAATCGGAAATGTTGCAATTTCTTAAGTACTAAAATTTCCTCCGCAAACAACAAAATGTTCTGTCTTATTCTGCGTAAAATCTACTAACCCTGTACTTTATATCTGTATAAACATGTTTGTATTAGTTCAGACTTTTTGTTAATTCTCCCAGACGAGTTTAAAACATGAACTTTGAACAGAATCATATTATTAAAACATAAATCGTAAGATATTGTTCCAAAATCTTTCAGTTAATTGATCCATTGCACATATGGATTTAATTGGTAAAACCTACAATAACAACGCTTTTATAATAGGGTTGAAACATGATTGCAATTAAATGGTAATTTGCGTGGTCATAATTTGCAAAGAATGCTAAACAACCCTCTAGTTTAGACATCTTAAAACATGTTCTGAAATGCATACAGGTCTGAGCGTTTCATATTTCAGTCTTGTCTTAAATGTTAATGGCTCTTGTACTGTACTGTATAGAGACGACTGATACTTTTTAGTGTAATGACAATCTCTAAATCTTAAATCTACAGCAGATATTTGATTTGGCTCGCACATCCTCATAACAAATATATACATAAGGCTTTATTTGAACAGTGGAGTTGAAAGAGAGTACTGCAAAAGGTAACTATACACCGTTTTGTAGTAAAACAAGGCTGTGGAACAATTAAAATGACCTAAAATCGGCTCTACGCATCAGTTTAAAAATATCAACAGAGCTTATTGGTTTTTTCTCTGGATTCTAAACTAAAAGTATCGTACCAGCAGTTTAAAAAAACGCATTCGATCTCTAGTATTGCACAAAAACATGAATTTTGATAAAAGTTAAACAGCAATTGTCTGACAAACCTTATGAATTGATCAGTAGTTGGGGAAAATATCAAAAAAATATCCAAAGCAAACCCATTTCTCGTTAAGTCTGACTCAAATGAAAAAACAAACAAACAAGACTTCATAGAAATAGAGATGCGATGCGTACAAATATTGAGTATATTTTAAGAAATCCACAATCAAACATTTGTTAAAAGACATTAAAGTTGGAACTAGCACAGTGTTTCCCACAGAAAATTTCCGTGCACGGAGAAAAACTGAGGAGCGGGCGGGTGTGCGGAGATTCCGAGTGACGAACGCAGTTTTGCGAGGATTCACGTGGTTCGGAGAGAGACGTGAAGTAGTCAAGGCGGGGGTCACTTTTTGTCAAAGCGGCCACCTTAACTATAAAATCCTGCGGGAAACACTGTAGTAAAAAGGTCTGGAAATCCTATTAAAGGCGCACTATGTAACTTTTTGGTTGCTTCTTTCTATGAATACGTAATTGTTCTGCCAGGAATTTTCCACAGTATGACATTAAACAGCTTTACTTTACATTTATTCAATTACAGATGGTTTTATAGCTCAAAAATACCAAGAAACCTACATAAATATAACCGAGATATCGTCAAAAGTCTCACAACAATACAATATATCAAATTACAAAATCCTTTGCACTGTTTTTTAGTACCAATAGCTAATAAACATTGCAAACTACATATCCCATGACTCATTTCCGCGCAGACAACTTGAAGAAATATGTTTTTACTTGAATTCTTGGGATTATGATGGAAATAATTCACATCAACATCTTTTATTTTAAAAGCAAAAAAGTGTCGTATCCACAATTATATCAGCCTCTGAAAAATATCGGAATAAATATCGTACTGTGAGACACATATCGTGATAATATCGTACCGAGAGATTTGGATATCGTTACATCTATAAATCCATAAATATACATAAAAAACAGGCATTCTGACTGTGAGTGGGATTGCCTCTCCACAGATCTGAGCAGTAACTTGGTCAGGTTGGGTTTTCATGAAGATAGAAAGGTTTAAAACAAAGCAATAACATCTCCGTGAAGAAAAGCATTTGACGTACCCTTCACCAGAAAAAGTTTAACAGTTTAATAGTTCGTCAAATAGTCATGATTATTTGAGTAACGGTCTGAGCCCTCGACCAAAACAAACAAAGAGATTTTATTTATTCAAGTCAAAATGATCCAAGCCTACCTGGGAATGACACTTTTGGCCTTGTACAGTGTGTGACCACAGCGGAGTGGGCTGGAGAGAGCGTGATGTGGTTTGTCCATGCATAAAATAAGAGAGAGAACCAAAGAAAAACAGAAGGGAGCAGAGCCGGGGACGCATTCAGAAAGAGCAGTCACCCTTGGACCAGACACGACTAAACTAATTAGGCTCATCTGCCCCGCTATCCATCGGACAGAACGTTTCAGCTTCTTCTACAATCTATAGAGTCGTGTTACAGGATTAGCTTTAAATATCGTGCGTACTTATAAGGCGGACTGTGGAACTTTTCTGGTGGAGGCTCCGGCACCAGTTTTTGTCTCTATTTTGATGTCGTGGCTTAATTTTGAATTCGAACATTGAAGGAAAAGCAATTAACATCTTCACGGAGACAAGCAGGAGGCAGACCTAGGCTTGTAATGATAACAAATACTGAAGTGCTGAAGAAAAATACTAGAATTATGTCCAAAAACTATTCTAAATGTAAAATAATGTTAAAACAAACTTACTGTAATAAATAAACAGCAGAATGACACACTTAAGTACTTAGTTTGTATCTGTAATGAGCCATAGAAGTTAATTAAATGAACTGTTTATGGCTTAAATCCCATTATATAACCACAAACTTCCAAGTAGCACAAAGAAAATGCACAGACACTATATAATAACCAACCAAAAGTATAGTTTCAGCTTTCATTTACAGAACAGACCCTACTACACAAAGGTTACATAGAGGACTTTTAAATGGAACTCCAAAAGGCTAATCATTTCCATGTCATAACCAGAAGTGGCATGTTATTCATCATACAAATGACATTTCTGGCATTTCCGGATTTTGTGTATTTCTTGTAAAAGTAGAACACAACCCATGGAGTAATATAGCTCACAACAGCTTCATAAATTTAACGACCACAAGACATTAAACATTGTGCGTAAACTATCCTATATCATTCATAACTAAGGCTGTCAAAAGTATCGAAAATAAGCTACTAATCAATACTAAGGGCCTGTTTACATGGGTAAAAACGACAAAATATTTTATTGGAAGTGTCTTTTGTTTAGATGGTGACGGCATTTTTGGGGCTTAAAAACACAAAAATCTGAAACCACCCTCCAGAGTGGAAAAGTGGAATACGTTCCGTCGTAGTGTTTCCGACTACTCAGCCCAAGACGCAAAACTCTGGTCAGATCTGCTCATGTCGCGTGCGAGCCGTCTGACATGCATACACAATCGAATTCCACATACTTTTGCGTCACCGTATGCATGCAGAATTCCTCCCGAAAACACTCATCTAAACGTGGAATAAAAAATGAAGACACGACGACACTTTTGCGTCTTCTGTTCAGACCGTCACCTTATAAACGTAGCGTAAAGTCAGTATTGAAAATAGATACGCAATATAACAAGTATCGAAACTGAAAAAATTCCATAAACATGACAAAATGTGACCTTTCTTGTACAGTTTTAGAGTAATCTTAAACTTTATCAACACCAGTATAGAACCACAAGGTAAATTAAAGAAAGAAAATTACATCATTTTGTCTAAGCGTAATTTTTTTTCCAATATTTGTGGTATTGAAATTAATATTAAGTACTGAGCCTTTTCCTTAGTATCGAAATCAAGTTTGAAATTTTAGTATCGTAACACTATTCAAAACAAAAGTGTATTTCACAACTTTCACAATTTTTTGTTAAGTTCTATTTCTACAAACAAGCAACAAAACGCCCAAGCTGAATTCTGTTTCTGCACTTCTTAAAATATCAAAAAACCACCAAACGAATCAACAGCCTAACTTTATTTTCTCACAACACCAGTTCAGTTCCAGTCCACAACCGTTGGAGTAGTTTGCAGAAGCTGACAGGAGCGATGACAGGTGCGAAAAGATTTATGCTACAGCAAAAGCCTGCTACCACAATGTGCAAACACTTAAAGTACACTTTAGCTATTCCTACAAGAGAGATGGCCACCAATTCATTATGTACTGACACAAACATACACACAAAATAAAAATAACACAAAATATAAACATGAGAATGAACCGTAAACGACTAGTATAAATAAACGAAAGCGTGACATGAAAAACAGCAGTCATTTTGGTATGGTTGAATTATTTAAAGGTTTTATATGACTCTAAATGGAGTCTTGTGAGATTTATGCTGTTACCTCATCAAAAAAAACCACAAACTTCCCAATTAAAACAAGATAAACTAATGTACACATCATCTGTTGATTCAACGTTACAGCTCATCTCTGCAGTAAGTAAACATTTCATTGGGTATTTCCATTTGAATCAACCTCGCAGTGATCCTGAGATGCAAACCACGCAAAATAGTTCAGTAAACCAGTTATTCGACTAAATAATTTGTAGGACGGCACACTATATCGTAAAAGAATCGATATCACAGTATTGACTGACGCGATAATCGACATACTGAATCACAATAACATGGTTCTCGATAATGGATGCACCGATACGATACTGGTATTGGATTTACCATATTTTCCGGGCTATTAGACGCATTCTTAAGCCTCCAACCCCATCAAAAAACGACCGCGCGCCCCACAATCCAGAGCGTCCTATACACGAATCCACTCGAGTGTCTCAGCACAACTTCAGGAAACTACAAAGCCACACCACCCACAGCGCACGCAAACACGCACGGAGCAGACAGCGACCGCGTGGCGAAAAACACCCACAGCCACACTCATCACTCCACGCCGACGAGGAACGGAAGAACGAACCGAAAAAGCGAGTGCAATGTGCCACTTCTATACACAACTGAGTCACTGCGAACACGCCGACAATTCAGCGGTCCCAGACAGCACCCTCCCTACACGCCACAACTGAACAAAGCCCAGAGTCACCGTGAACGTGCAAACAAAGTCCCACTGACCCATCCAACTGTTGTGTTTCGTTTAATGCGCCTTATAGTCCGGTGCAGTTTATATGTGAAAAAAGTTCGAAAATAGACCATTCAGTGACAGTGTGCCTTATAATCCAGAGCGACCAATAGTGCAGAAAATACGGTACGTGCCGATAATAAAATATATGGAGAACAGGCTCTATTCACGTTCTGTCACAAACCGGGAAGACGTTTGGAAAGATGCAATGACGACTTCCAGCGGGCTCTGTTCATGGTAGTATGTCTGACAAAATATAGGAAAAAATTAGAAAATGTCCCAGTTTTCTTCATCTCCATGTCATTGTAGCGTTCCGTTATGTTCGGCTAATGAACAATTACAACCAAACCTCAGTTTTCATCATTTCCCCACTGACACACAACTCTGAGTGCACTGGGTACATGTGATTAAAAGAGATGAGACGTCAAATTCAAGATGATTCCAAACAGCACATACGTATAAAGTCTTCATTTTACCGCTGATCACATTCACTTCAATGGGTTTTATCACAGTCGGTCGGCGAGTCCAGTGTCGGGAACTACACAGGAAGTTGTCATCGCATGTTTCCAAGCGTGTTCCTGGTCTGTGACACAAGCGTGAATAGAGCCTATTGGATATTGGACTAGCTGATACCCTTTTGAGCTATTAACTGGTATAATAAATAGGGGTGTAAAGATATCCAAGTCTCATGATACGATATCGTCACGGTATGAACCTCACAGAACGATATTTATTGCGGTATGGTGGAGACGCTCACGATTAGGGATGTAACAATATCCAAATCTCTCTGTATGATATTTTCACGTTATACATCTCACAGATATTTATTGTGATATTTTGTGGAGGCTAATATGCTACTTTTTCCATTTAAAATACCTTGACAAGATGTAAAAGTACTTAGAACTGTTATTTCTTCTTGCAGACTGCACTGAAATGGAGCAAAGGATCATGGTCTATGTAGTTCCCTTTGTTTTGTTTTTTTAGCTATTGCTGCACCATAACTCTTAATTTAAGCAACGAGACTTGTAATTCGATATATTGTGATGGCCCACGATATTATTTTGAGAACTTTGACGATACGATATCACGATATTTCGATTGTTACATCCCTGTTAATAAGTAATAAGATGACTTACTGGACAATGTTGGCCCAAAACATCTCGAAATATTAAACTTGTATTTCAACGCTATAATGTAGTTGCTTTAAAAGTCACCTGTGGCTCATTTTATATCATACGCTGTTTGTGGAATAAGTAAATAAATTATATTTTCAGTCTCTGCTATAGTATCAGTCAATTGCGGGTATCAGCGCATACTTAAAGCCACTGAAGTATTGATATCGGAACTGAAAAAAATTGATTGTGCATCCCTATCTTCAATCTGAATATACTAAATAAAGCTGGTTTTATTAAGTCCAAAATTTGCTTTGATTTTGTCCTGATTTTAAATTAAGTTTCACTAGTAAATTAAAGCAGGTCATTTTTAGTTTTATTATAACTGCAATTATTGAGTCAAAAAACATCGCAATAATGTAAATATTGCAATTTTAACAGCCATACCGCGTGTCAAAACAATTTTCCAATGTGGTCCATTCTTGATAATTAATCATGATCGTCAAATGAGCAAAGTTGGGGGCACGAGGATGCTCTTTGCAATATGTTGTGAGCCACACGTGCCTGTAGCAAAGAGTTAAACCCCAAATGTCCGCAGCTCATTTAAATCCCCAAACTTTATCTTAAACGACGTGCAGAGCCTGAGTGCATACCTGTCTTGTTTACGGACACCAAAAAACCTACGCGTTAGCACGGTTCTTGGTCCAAGTTACTGAACTGCCATGAGCCTGTTTTGCAGCTAACTAACTTACCGTCAACATTTGTGCTTAAAATTCAGCCTTCCCGTGGTCGGATTCACTCGAGCGCATGCGGTTGCACGAATTAAACCCGCATTGAAGTGTCTAGGAAAGCATGGCACGCAATAATAGCCCGGAGTGATTTGTTTTTCCTCTCATGTAAAGCGACTAGTTGGCCGAGATGCTAGTTCGGCTAATTTTTCCTCCACTAAACGGCATCGTGCACAAGAAGGAATCGCGGTTAAATGCAGCTTTATTTATGTTTTTTACTCAATTAAGACAAATGCTACAGAGCTTATGTGTGCTCGTAGACGTTCATAAGTACATAGAGTGTATTTGGGATTATTTATAGGTAATATAGCGCTTCACCGGGCTATATTCAGAACCAAATAGCATGGTTAGCTCCCGGACCTATTTTAACCAATGGTAACCAGTTAGCATCCGTGGCTAACCTGAGTCTAATATTAGCACGCCGAGCTAGCCCGATTGTTCCAACTTTGCCGACGCGTTCGTGCGCTGCGTAAAACCACATCAACCCAGTCAACAAACTTGGGTTCGATCTCCGCTATCCCGCAAGCGACAAAACTAATGGATCACTCGCGAAGGAGCGTTCGTAGCTTGTAGAATAAAACATACCTCACTTCCGTAAATTTGCAGCACGCTCGGCCGCAGCCATGTTTTTCGCTCCAGTCAAGTTGGGGTTGGGTTGTGGAGCCGAAGCGAAGCCCGAAGCCTCTCCAACCCGCAGCGAGGAGGCGAGCAGCAGCGCCCAAGTGGAGAGCTACGAAGCCAGGCTCTCTGCACAAGCAGCTCACCCCGTGCATCCCCCCCGTGTTTATTTATTTTTTTTTTTTTTGGGGGCCAAATTAAAAACGTGTGCATTTCATACGCTTCTTGTCATACTTTGGAAGAGTCGCGTAAGATGTGGCTGCCGTTTTGCGCCACTGGCCTCTCTCTGAAGTGTCTTGCCCAAGGACGCAACAACAACGTGGATATTCTTCAATTGTTGCATCTTTAAAGTGCCCATATTACACTGTTATAATTAGGAATGTGCAAAAATATTGAAATATCGATTTATCGTATCGTTTTATGTGATGATACAGTATTGATATCGTGGGCTGTTGTATCGATATATCGCCAAGAGTGTTTTTTGGTATATTTTACTGAATTATTTTGGTACAGCGCTACAGTTTTGTTGCTTTTTTAGTGGAAGAAAACTCGTTTATGCGACACATTTGCAATATTTTCACTGTTTTGATGATTAAAATGTTTGTGTTTCATATTAACTTTGCACAAAAAGTGGTTTAACAAAGACTTTTAGAATCACAGCCATGATTTAGCTATTATTTATTATTGAACTGTGTCACATTGATTTGAAATATATCGTATCGAATCGAAAATGCAATGTATCGAGGTATGTATCGTATCGGCAACTTCTTAATGATACCCAGCCTTAGTTTTCATGTTGTTTCATCATTAAAAAAATACTTGAGGCTGTGTTTTGTTTCATTTACACATGTTAACACACAAACCCTGCATGTTTAGGCTGTTTCAGTTTTTCTCTCTAACAGAAAACACTCTATTCCACCTTGTGATGTCACGCGGTGATACAGAAATGCTCTGTTTTTAAACTCCAAACACCTTTACTAGAATCATTTTGGATAATTTCAGCCCTGGAATAGCCAATCTCTACTGAAAACTACCAGCAGCAGAAGGTGGAAAAGAGCATTTTAAGTTTGAGAGATGTAGACAGATCAATAATGCTCGACTACTCAAACGTGTGAATGAAACAAAACACAACTCCAGGTAAGTTTTTGATGAAGTAATAACATTTTGACATCTTCACAACAATCTGTTTCAGGGAATAAAGGACCTTTAAATCTTCAAACTTTATCAAATAATGTGCAAAGATCTGGCTTGTTTATGGAAAGCTACAAAACCAGACTGTTGTTTTACTGAAAATTATATTACCAGCATAGATTTAAGCTTTTACAGCACTTTAGAGTAGTCAAGTATGTATTCACTACTTCTACATCTGAAGCCACAGCTGCCATTGGGGCATGCTGACAGAGAAGTGGCTGCTATTTTACGCCAATGGCCTCTCAAACTACCTCACCTCATCTTCATCAATCGCTCACACAAAATCAACCAGTGAAGTGTCTCATTTAACCCACCAAAAGCATTTAAATCTCCAAGCTTTATCAAATTACGTGCAAAGAGCTGGCTTGTTTATGTAAAGTGGCAAAAACAGCAAAGACAAGGAGTTACTTTTTTATACTTTTGTGTAAATATTGAACGAAAATATACAGGATATTGGAGGCAGAGTGATTGAAATGTCTTGTTGTGAATATTCCAAGTTGCAGTAAATGTCTGGCTACCCTAAAATAACGACAGTCACCACAATTTTCAGCATGGATTTATCAAGTTTTAATAGTGCCAGCTTGCAAAATCAGCAAAGATCTTACGTATAGGGACATATGCAATGACTTCTCGTAGCATTACAGTGATTTGTTGTTGGCCGATTCCCTCGGTAGCCAACACTTGAAGCAACATGCCCTTTAATTCTGAAAAAAAATAATGCCTTTAATTGATTAGTTTTCTAAGATTAAAGATAGTGCGATTTCTCTAGTTTAGTTTAATATAGTGGACACTGTTCTAGAGATTGTGAGCAGCTTTCAATGTACATGCGGTTAAACGTGAACATGTGTAATATGATTTCGAGCATGCATTCTTAAACAGCTTGTGGCCTGCCCATGTAGTCTTTTCTCTTTAAATATGCAAATTCTATCGACATAAATGCAAAATTCACTTCTTGTTTGTGATAAATAGTCAAGTGCTGCCAACGTACTTTCGTTAATGGTACATTCTAATGCAGTGGTTCTCAAACTGGGGCCGGTACCAGCGGTCAGTGGGTCTTCAAACCAGTTCAGACCCGTTTTCGAAGAGTTTCAGTCCTGGTTTAGACCTATTTTAGACAATATTATGACTTTTCTAGTAGAGGATAGGCGCATGCTTTTTCATATGTTATTGCTTTGCCGGGAATGTTCCATAGTACGGCATTAAACATATCAGATTTGCAGAAAGACATCCCCGCTCCTATGTTTTTCAAGGGATTTTTGTGCACTAAAAGACTTGTAAATGAGTAAATGTAAGCGAGATAGGTTTAACAGCATGCTTTGGAACATTTCAGGAAACGCAAGAACATATCCATGGAGACAAGCAGGTCGCAGGCCCATCACCAGAAAAGTTACACAGTGTACTTTTAAGTCATGTTTAGTAATTAAAGAGGGGGTATTACACATCTACGGGGTTTTAATTGCTAACACATTATAAACTTAGATCACCATGTTACTTATTATTGTTTTGGAAATCGTATATTCGCAGAAAACAAATTACCGTATTTTCCACACAATAGGGCGCACTCAAAAGCCTCCAGCCCCATCAAAAAATATTAGTACGCGCCCCACAATCCAAAGCAACCTACAACCTATACACGAATCCACTCGGGTGTCCCAGCACAACTTCAGTAAACTACAAAGCCGCACTATCCGCAGAACATGGAAACAGCGACTGCACAGCGAAAAACACCCACAGCCACACTCGTCACTCCACGCCGACGAGGAACGGACGAATGAACTGAAAAAGTGAGTGCAATGTGCCACTTCTAGACACAACTGAACAACTGAGTCACTGCGAACACGCCGACAATCCAGCGATCCCAGACAGCACCCTCCCTACACGCCACAACTGAACAAAGCCCAGAGTCACCGTGAACGCCACAAACTCCCATGGACCCATCCAACTGTTGTGTTTCGTTTAAAGTCCGGTGCGGTTTATTTGTGAAAAAAGTTAGAAAATAGACCATTCTATGACAGTGCGCCTTATAATCCAGAGCGCCTAATAGTGCGGAAAATACGGTATGAACATATTTAATAAGCTTCATTTTCATTTTTGAAGCTCGTTGAGTTCCTCCTCCCTTTGCTCTCCGTCTTCCACTATCACTTTACAACATTTCAATAATTTAAATCAGGTTTGTGAAGTCGTAGTGTATCGTTTTGCATCCTATTTGTGTATTTATGGAGAATTGTCATGTGGGAGCATTGGACCGAATCGTACAGCTAATCGTACAGTAAGGAGGGTTCGAATAGTGCCTGGGAGAGATCGCTAGATTACTCAGACATGCTAAAACCTCTTTAGGCATGTTTTTGATGAGGGAACAAAGTTATAGCATGGCCAATTTCGCGTAATACCCCCTTTTTAACATCATTTTTGAAAGCTCGATATTTTCTGTGGCGGTACGTGAAGTTTGAGAATCACTGGTCTAATACAAACCACACATTTGCATTGAAAACACGCCGTTTTGAAGTCATCTACAGATCAGTGCAAAAACATACAGAATCATTCCTGAGACTAGTTCCCATTAAGTCCCTTCATAACCTTTTAACAGTGTCACAAATATCTCTTTCTCCACCATTCATTACAATAGAAGTGAGTCTTATTTACAGCAAAATCAACAATGTAATAGGTTGCGTTCACATTTTATTTATTTATTATTATTTCTTTAGTTAGTTAAAGTTCATTTGTGCTGATAGAGAAGGAATTAAAGTTTGTGCCGGTTTTGTTTTATGTAGTTAGGTTCAGTAATTACAGCGATATTAATCTTAAGCCAGGTCAAAATTGTAAGAATGTTACAGAAAGCTAGTGTTGTGACGAAACTAAAATTACAAACTCGATTCTAAAGAATAGACTCGATACTCAATACCGATACCGCGTTGATGATCTGTGCAATCCCTCAGTGGTCCATGGGCGTCTGGTTAGTTGGAAAACTGTTTTAGCATCAGATTTTCGATACTTGTGACAGCTCCTAATGTGAACACAACCTATTTCGATCGATCATTTTCAGCAACACGTAAAATTCTGGTCGAGGAAAAAAAAGAAACAAAACAAACAGATATGGCATTCAGAAGGACTCATAGCTGCACATCAACAAAATGCTTGGTTCAAAAACGTGGAAACTACAATGCTACGGTGACTTATTCTCGTTTTTATACACATCTGTACAGCAAGTCATTTTTTCTTCATGTGAGCTGTCAAAAGGCTGCCGTGAAGCGAGGAAACGCGAGGTCCATTTGAAATAAAAAGTGCAAAATAATGAAGGCGTTTAGTTTGATTTTCCTTGCAGAGTTCATGTGTTCTTCGGAATAATTTAAAGCGACCGCGTCTCCACTTCGATCTTCTCTTCCGATTGGCTCGTTTCCGACTCTTGGTGGGTGACGCTCGGGCGAACCGTGACCAAGGGGCCGCCGCCGTAAATCGAGTGGAGGAAGTTCCACGTTTCTTCGGAGATCTGCCCCGAATCAGCTCCTACGGAATCAAAACATAACATTAACGTGAGGTCGGGGATAGATTTATGGTCTGTCCTGGTCTGGTCCTGGTTTGAACCTGATGTTAAATTGGTTTGGTTCAGTTTGGTTCACGTGTAGTCTGGTCCATTCCAGATTTCGTGAAGGTGGGTTGTACTAAGTTACATTTACACAGTTACATTTACTTGAGCAACTATTTTAGAGAAATTGTAGCATATTTTTACTCCTTCTTGAGTAATATTTTTATTGAAGTAACAGAGTATAAATTGTGGTGACTCTTCCCCCTGTGAGTAAAGCTTTTTTTTTTTTTTTACTTAATTTTTCTTAGAATGTTTTAGTTATGTCTATGATAAATTTACATACAGAAATTATTAGTATTGTGAAACATTTGTCAGACCAACCAAAAAAAAAAAGGAAAAATTATTAAAAATGAAATAAAAATAAACTAGGAGGCCATCAAACTAGTGACAACTGCAAAGATGTATAAAAAAATTACATTGAGATTTGTTTTGATTGTAAGATTTCCACTTTTTCCAATGAAGTGACTAAAGCTTTGTGTTGACAATATGAAATGATTTGAACATTTGTGTTTCTTTCTCTGCTCCTTTAGATATAACTTAGTTTGTCTAATTTTTGCATCTATCCGTTGAAAACAACAATTTTATACATTATTTAATGCTTTGTCGTTCAAATTAAATTAATAATCATAATAATAACAATGCATCAGTTTTATATAGCGCTTTTCTGGACACGCAAAGACGCTTTTACAGATCATTATTCATTCATCCGTACCCATACTCCATACCTGGTGGTAGTCAAATTAAAATTATAAATCAGATTTTTGTCCCGACAGTTTAAGTCCCGTCTTGGACACAAAAATTGGAAATAGCATGGCAACTCAAACCCCTTGTATAAGCAGCTCATCAGATCCGCAAAATAAATCCGCTGTGTATCATCTGCGCCTAATTATACAGCCTTTTATTGTCCGAGAATCAGGAAGTGTGCTGTTAACATTACCGTGACGGCAACTCCGCACTAGTCTCTGAGAGTTGTTAAAAGCGCTCATAAACTCATCACAGTGAATAATTTCATAGCTCAAAGTACACCTGTGCAAACCGTTTAAAATGAATTTGTTCCGCTTTTTACATTTTAAGACAGAAAAGTCACGTACAGCGCCTTTAAAGTCGTCATACTGTTATCGTATTACTATAAAATCATGTAGAATGACCATAATATAAGTATGTTTGTACCTTGTTTGAGAGCTAAATGCCCATTCTTATTCACTGTGATCTTTGAGTTGTCGATTGGTCCTGGTGGATCTGAAAAAACAAACAATAAACATAAAATTACTACAAAAAGACATACAGTATATTATCATTACACAACTTAACTTCATATTTTTTCTCCTTTACAGTAAGGGCTATAAAAAGGCACCAGGAATATAACATTAGGACTCTTAATGTGGATGTAAAAAGGCCCTGTATCCAATTCTTCCCATGTATTTTCTGGCTCCATCAAATCTAAATTCACTTTGTACTGAGAAAACCTCATCCTCTCGCCATAACTGCTGCCGTCAGTCTCCTCATTTTCATCTTAAAATGTTCGTATTAACCCGCTCTACATGATCCTCGTGTTTTTATTCCACTTTTTTGATTTATTTTTTAATTTCCTTTGATTAGAGTCGAACGCTATGAGTGACGTCACACTTCTTTATACAGTTTATGATCTTGATATGTTGTATAAGCAGCTCTCGAGTTCAAAATAAGTCCGCTACGAGGTGATAATCAGAAGTGCGCGTTAGAATGCTAGTTGCTGTTCGCTTTCCTGTCACTTAGAAACTCACAGTGATTAGTCAGGATGCTCAGAATGCATCAGGTAAGTAAGGAATAACTGTTTAAAATGAACTAGTTTTGTTTATCACATTTATAAAACGTAAAAAGTAAAATCAGGTGTTAAATATTAGTGCACTTTGCTACGACATTTTATTACAAAACTACCTCGACGTAACCTTTTTTTGTCCTTCGTAGTAAAATAAAATCCTGCCTCGATCCCACCTGCTGCTTGTCAAAGGCAGCTCTAGTTGTACAGATGCGATAAAAATAGACCGGACAATACAAAGCAAATGGTGCAGGAGGGAAACACGACTCAGGGGATTTGACTGAAGCTTTGAAGACCAAACCAAAGAGAGGCCTGTTCTGCACTTTGAACAAAACAAGTGTTTTTGCAGCTACAGAATGGCTCTATTCATGCAAAAAAAATAAAAAAATAAAAAAATACACTAAACAGAACAGTATGAATTCTCAGTATTTAAAAGGCCCTGTTTTGTTTCATTCACATCTTTGAGTAAACCTTTATTTTTAGTTTGTCTAAATCTCCAAAGCTCAAAACGCTCTGTTCCACCTTGTTGTTTTCAAGTTAACAGCGACGTTTTACCTTTTCTTTAGTAGAGACCTGGCAATTCCAGGGCTGAAATTATCCCAATAATTCTACTGAAAGTGTATGGAGATAAAAACACAGTGGAGCACTTCCTGTATAACCAGGTTTGAGTAGTTTTGACAAGTTTAGATTCACTTGCAGATCCTGAACGTGTATGAAAACTGACCTTGAACTATAGAAATCTGTCAATGATGTAATATTAATAATAATGAAATAAGCAAAGACTAAGCCGTGCACTGCAAATAGAATAGAACGGACAGATTTCACGCATAAAGGGCAAATATTCAGCGATTTTCTCATCTGTTATAATGTTGTTTCCTCATCACAAACAGACCTTGTCATTAATTAGTTCGTTTTTACCTCTGTCGACTTTTAAAAACTCCATCCAGAGTATTTTACAGGATAATTGCACATGTTTTTAACACTTTATATCGTTAATCTGCAAATGTTTCAAAATGTGTCTTATGTCTCTATTCACTGTTTCATGTTATAGTTTATATGTGAGTGTTTTCTGTTTGTGCTTTTGTTTTATTCTGCCTATTGACCAGGTCGTCATTGTAAATGTAAAGGTGATCTCAACTGACTTACCTGGTAAAATATTGAATAAAAAAAAAAAAGTATTGATTCAGCCCTTATTAATGTCTAATTTCCCCATAAGCTTATTCTGCTTTTAGTTAGACATTTATAAACACTTTTCTATTAATACACTCCTTATTACTGTTTATTAATATGATACTAGGTCATTTTTGTCCATGAATTACGATTTTAATAAGCTTTTGGCGCAAATAGGTAAAAACTACATTTCTTGTGGTACTAGTCCTTAACTAGCCTGATTCATCAGCCGATTTCAGTTCGTAGAAACCGTCTGACCTCGCAGCATTAGGATTCGTTCGCTCGACGGTAGGCAGGTACTTTTTACTTTTAACCAATCGCTGCTATTTGGTCATGACGTACGTAATGCGCCGCTAACGGGGCCAATTCCCGTAGGAAGAAGGGCAATAACGTCTTTCCCCATGATAAAATTCACCAAACATTCTCTTTATTCCAGCTTTAAATCCTTGATCTCGGGAATCGTTGCCAACACAGAATATATGACTCTTCGCCGATTGCGTGATGCCCGAACTCGCACTTCTGGGCTTTTTGCGAACCGTCTATTGTGTTCTGATTCCTGACCTAGTCACTGGAGAGAAATGAAATTGAGCGGAGGCACTAGGTGGTCCTTAACAACACTACCTTATTAAAATCATAATTAATATACAAAAATTACCTAGTATCATGTTAGTATGCAGTAATAAGGAGTGTATTAATAGAAAAGTGTTTGTAAATGTCTAATAGCAGGGAATAAGACATTAATAAGGACTGAATAAATAGTAAATAATGACAACTATGTTAATTAGCAGGTAGTTAGATGTTAGTAAGTGTACCCTATAATTAAGTGTTACCGATACAGGAAGTACTTTTAAACTCCATACACCTTCACTAGAATCATCTGTACTGAACAAAAGGTAAAAGGAGCTGTTAACTCGAAAACTACCGCTTCATGACATCACGAGGTGGAGCAGAGGATTTTAAGCTTCGGCGATGTAGACAGATTAATAATAAAGGATTACTCAAACATGTGAATGAAGCAAAACACAAGTCCGGGTTTGTATTTGAGGCTTACTTGTGGCTTAACGCCCACGAGAGTCAATTATTATAATGAAGCGCAGTGACGGGTGTAATCTTTACTTTTTTTTTAACAGCGTCTCATAAAACCACTTTTACTACGCAAACCACAAACCCTGTACTTAAGAAATTAACATGAAATCAATACCATAGCCTTTGCATTCTAACCGCTGTAACCCTGTGATTGACGCGTATGAAGTGGCGAGGGGGCGGGACACAGGCGTGACATCTGTCCAATCAATTACCATTGTCTTTCCCTTTGACAAAGCCCTCCCATTCCCGAAACCAGTGCATGCTGATACAGTATATGACCACCGGGGACTCCTCCTCCTGGAACGCCTTGTTGAGCTGCACAAAGAGAAAAGAAAAGACAGGGGGGAGAGAGGGAAGGGGGTGGGTTGGAGGAGGAGTTGAGGCAAGTGGGTCGGGGGATGGGTGGGAGCAGAGGGAGACGGGTAAAATATTATTAAGTGAGGATAAAAGGATGGAGCGCAGAGCAGATGAAACGCCTAATCAATTCTCCACAGTGGTTGTTTTAATTAGAGGACAGGAGAGCACCGTGTTTCAGAATAAGCACATGTAACACACGCCAAGACTTCTGGGTACATTTGAATGGTCTGTAAAAATCAGATAACTAGAATAATCAGATAATCCAATAATTAGATCTGATTTGTGCTGTTTACATCCATACAAATGTGATCATCAAACATACCTGCGGACGTGTTTACAGGATTTTTCAACATGTTTACTCCGCAAATAAAATCATGATCAGATTTTTGGTGTGCAAGTAAACACAGTCATTAATTCACGTAATGGAAAATATTGTAAAACTTTAACCTGGCCCACAGCAGACTGATGTGTGTGTCACTCTGAATTTAATTCTACACATTATAAATCTGGCGAAATGCGACTGGAAAAAGGAGAAACATCATAAGGACTATTTGAATCTGATTGGTCGAAGCGTCACAACAGCAAAACTTTACTTAGGTCAAGTTGAGAGAAAAGCGCAGACATCTTCTCTGTCCTCAAATGCACAAATCGCTTCCCTCTCTACGTTTTTCACAAACAACACAGTCTGTATTTCTGCTCAAATAGGCTTGAGTTGGTCTGTCAGCTTTGCCATGTTTGTTTTGGTTCATTGGGTGATTCATCTTTGGCTCCACACAGATCTCAGTGCTGCGACATGATTGGGCCATCTGAACCTTACAGTGAAATATCTGAAGATGGATTCTCGTGAGTTTGTGACAAAGAATCACAAGAATCCATCCATCTTGGTTAAGATTAAGAACAGAGGCGGAGTTAGGAATTTGGGGGCCCTAGGCGAACTTGAGTGTGGGGCCCTCATTGTAATGCTCTGTTTTTTTGTTTTGTTTGTTTGTATTATATTTATTGTCAGTTTACCCCCATTCTTCTTGAGACAAGCACGTCTCTATTTGAATTAGGGTAGATTGGAAACTTGTTTTATTAGTTAGGCAGTTTACTAGATAACCAAGGGGGGATAGTTTGACAGTTAAAACAGATTTGACAATCAGATACTATTTTGGTGGTGTTTTCTTGTTTGAAGTAAACTACTCTTATTTTATGTCATATACTGAGAGAAAATCTAATTGTTCTGAGGCCTCTCCTTTAGTGGTACTGAGGGCAATTGGTTGGGGGCCTCTCTGGGTTTGGGGGCCCCAAGCAGCCGCCTACTGTTGCCTAATGGTAACGCTGCCTCTGGTTAAGAAACTTAGCAGTGTCTATGGTTACTAGTAGGGCTGTGCAAAAATATCAAATATCAATGTATATCGTATTGTTTAATGTGATGTTACAATATCAATATTGGGGACTGCTGTATCGATGTATCACCGAGAGTATTTTTTGGTACATTTTACTACATTATTTTGTTACAGCGCTACAGTTTTTTTGCTTGTTTAAAGGAAGGAAACTCATAGGGGTGTGCAAAAATATCAAAATATCAACATATCATATTGTTTAATGTGATGATACAGTATCAATATTGTAAGCTGCTGTATCGATATATTGCCAAGAGTATTTTTTGGTACTTTTTACTAAATTATTTTGTTACAGCGTTACAGTTTTGTTACTTGTTTAGCAGAAGGAAACTCGTTTATGCGACACATTTGACATTTTCACTGTTTTGAGGATTAAAATTGGAGTGTTTCATATTAGGGTTAACTTTGCACAGGTAGTGGTTTAACGAAGACTTTTAGTATCACAGCCATGATTTAGCTTTTATTTTTTATTGAGCCGTATTGAATCAATTTGAAATATATCATATCGAATCGAAAGTGCACTGTATCGAGGTATGTATCACCAACTTCTTAATGATACCCAGCCCTAGTTACAAGCAAACTAATGTTTTTTCTTATTTAAGTGCATGAGACACCAATAGCTTGGCTGCCCTCTTCACCCATACAGCTTTTACTTGATTATATTTTTAGTTTTCATTTTTCTCTTTTAATCGGGTGTTTCAAGGAGAACCCGCAAAACCTTCATTTTCTTCGCCTTTTAAAGCCAGACTGCAAAACACACATTTTTTCCATATGAGCTTCAGTTATGAGCTGCACACGTCCTAATGCATAAATAATAAGGCTTTTGTAGATCTGGTGAAATAGAATGAGAATAATGTCGCCTGATATACGCTGGACCAAGGACAATATGAAAACGTTCAATTATTCCATTAAAACCACATCGTATCTACCTATCGATGTATGGATTTAACTTTCTATTACCATGGGATTGTGCGGGCGATGTGCCACCTCCAGAAAGTTACATACTGTACCTTTAAAAACCTGTGAGCAACAAATGTAATAGGGCAGACTGAAAGTTAATCGATTAATCATAACTCATCGAATGTTGAAATAATTATCAATTGTCAATTCAGTGATAAAATAATCCTAAAATCTATGCTTTCAAAAGGGAAAACAATTGGAACCAAGCGCTCAACAGAAATGGTTTTGGTACATGTTCAAGCCTTACCCGTACAAACATATCCAGCTCATTTTTCCGGCGTTTTTCCAATTTTTCGATCTCGATTTGGCAAGTGTGGCAGACGTACAGGTGGTTGACAGCAGGGCCCCCTCCGTATCTGATGGGGAGAGATTAAAACGACAAAGAATGAGATGTAATTCTGAGGCACTCGAACGCGGATGGGAAAATAGGACATGTTGGCGTTACCTGCTGTAGAGGTGGTCCCAGACGTTCTGCGGAAGCATCACAACCAGGTCGTCGATGTAACCGGCTTTGTTTGGTGGTACGCCTGAGGAAAAAAAATGAAAAAAGAATATACACTGAATTAAATATTGATACTTAAGCAGAGACATCACGCTGCGGGAGTGTGTGTGTGCATGAATGTCTACGATGGAATGATCAGCGGTTACCATGGTGACACTTACCGAATATACAGATAAGCAAATATAGCCCGATAGGTTTTCGCGGTTTTAAGTTTTAGGGTTTAATTTTCAACAAAAAGAGTGTGACTGTAATGTTATTTGAGAGACACTTGTTTAAAAGAACAAATCAGATCACGTGTTGTAGTTCCAACTAGATCGATTATTTATGATCAGATTGTGTCAGGTTAAAGTCTAACTTGATTAACAGAGCTTCAGACAGAGCAGTGCCTCTCGTTAGCTTCAGCCCCCAGGAAATGGTGATGGCAGCAGAAGCAACAGTACAAATTAAAACTACACTAAACTACAAGTATTGAACAAAAATCCAATTTGTTTGTTTGATCATTCCTATCAGGGGTCATCAAATTAAGGCCCGCGGGCTGACTACGGCCCTCCACGCCCCTTTGACCGGCCCCCCACCACTTGAACTGGCCCTATGAGGCAAATCCTCAAAAGCTCTCATGGCCTATTTATTTAATTACTTTTTGGTCAATAATAACACCTCTGCATCTTATAAACTTTTCGTATTTACATTTGCAGCCGAATTTTCCTCAACCTGACAAGCTCGAGATCAAACAGTGACAGTAAACGCATGAGCAGAGTTCTGTAGTGCAGTTAAGGACAGAAAAATGGCGAGTGTTAAAGTACAAAAAGTTGACAGAGTTTTCAGAGAACAGTGGACGGCCAATTATTTTTTTGTTTGGTCTAAGGTCCGTGTAGTTTGTCTTAAATGTAAAGAAAGTGTGGCGGTTTTCAAAGAATATAATCTGCGTCATCACAGTCACAGTCACAGGGTCACAGTCAGGAGCGATAATGTGGCCCCCAGAGAAAAAAATGTGGTGATACCTGATTTATAACACTGAATTTACTTGTGATAGAGAAATTGTTTTTCTGTGCTGTGCCAGCCCCACACTGCCAGCTAAGTCCTTATTATCTTAGCCTATGTCAACAGAGGTAAAAATGTGGCCATACCGGCTTGTCAAAGCCTGATCCCAGCAGATCTCAAAAGATAAGCAAGGCCAGGCTGGGTTAGTACTTGGATGGGAGACCTTTGGGAAAATCAGGTGTCTCAGTCGCAAAAAAATACTGTTGTTGTGTCATTAAGCGAGGCACTTCAACCACATTGCCTAGTATGAAAGTGGTGTGTGCGTGAATGTTGGTGGTCGGAGGGGACGATGGGGCAGCTGTGGCTACAATAGTATATTATGGAGTGAAAGAATAATGCTCTGTAAAGCGTCTTTGTTTACATATCTCTGTGAAAAGCACTATATAAATAAAAACTTCCTTATAACACTCCCTACAATGGAAGGATAGACAGTATTACACTAAACAGGAATGGACAATACTATGTGTTCCAGGTCTATAGCCCTGGTCTGGTTCTGGTTTAGTCCTGACATAGATAAATCCTAATTTAATCCTAGTTAGGTTTAGTCGATTTAGTCCTGGTCATATAGGTGCTAAGAATATAACTGTGCAAAATCTTCTAAACATATACTGAATTTGTGTTTTTAAAATTTAAATAATGTTATAGTACAACTAGCTCCAAAATAAATATTCCAATACAAATTTTTAATATTACAGTAATTTTAAATTCTCTGCTCAGAGAGAGGCAGTTGCTTTAATGTGATGGAAAATAAAACACAGCATGGCACATTTGTAATACAATTTCACTTACTTTCTATTCAAATTCACTGAATAAATAACCATACTGTAGCTCAAAAAAAAAAATCTAGCCAGGAACAGGGAAACATGAATCCATTTGCATACATCTTATGACCTAGAAATAGTATTAGCATTTAAAAACAAGAAGACCTGAATATTTAGCTCAACAGAAAAGTGAAAGTGAGCTGGCTTCCTGCTGTGCAACGCAAACCTGAATCCAACACATTTGTCTAAATATAAATGACCAAAGGAGGCATGTACCTATCGAGCCAGTCATTAAGTGCCATAGGGGCAACAGAGGAGGAAGTCAGATTATTATTAGATAGTCTGGGTACATTTGCAGTCAATTATGTCTGGACAAAGTATCAAATTTTAGTTGAGAATGAGTCATTTCCAATTGTTCCAACTGCTTTCTAAAAGGGCTCTACGGGAAGTCTTATGAAAGCATCTTCTCCAAACCAAACCAGAGCTCAGACTTTGGAAGAAGAAATACAATTTTTAATAAAAATTGTGTGTCTATAAATTCATATTGAAATGTAAACGTGATATGAAATTATACTTAAAGTCACAGTATGTAACTTTTTTATTTTTATTGCACTGAAAAACAAAGAAAAACATGTGTCCCTGGTACTAAGCGTGGGCTTGCATTTCCACAAACCTGACTCTTACTTGGCCTACAGGAGGGCTTCCTTCTGCTTGGTTGCATGGAAATGCTCCATTGACTATGATCTTCCAAATTATGGCATGAAATAAGTATCTCCATGCAGAATGGTCCAAAGTATTGTTTAACTTTCTCCATAGATATACATTCTTACTAGTCTGATTCATCAGTCGGTTTCACTTCATGGAAACTGTCTCACCATTAGGATTTGTTCGCTCGATGGTAGGCGGATAATTTTTTTTTTAAATTTAACCAATCGCTGCTATTTGGTCGTGACTTATGTATGTATGCGCCACTAACGGGGCTAACTGGTATATTAAGCCTTTCCCAAATCCCGTAGGAAGAAGGGAATAACATCTTTCCCCTTGATAAAATTCACCAAACATTCTCTTTGTTCCAGCTTTAAATCCTCGATCTCGGGAATCGTTGCCAACACAGATTGTATGGCTTTGCCTACATCCATCTCGACCGCTTTGTTTACTGTTGTGCTGTACCACAAAAGGGACCCAGACAGGCGCTTGAGTTTGACATTGTGGTTTCACAGCTCTTCGCTGATTGGCCGGTGCGAGATCTACAACTTCTGGGGTTCTTGCAATTCTGATTCCTGACCTTGTCGCTGGAGAGAAATGAAACTAAGTGGAGGCACTAGATGATGCCAGCCTGGCTACACTCTTACATACTCTTTAATAAAACAGATTAAAAGCTAAGGTTATTTTTCCCCTTTTATTTGAGCAGAAAGAGTCTTGCCCGCGTTGTATAAGCAGCTCGAAGTCTAATAAGCAATAATTTTATTGTCAGAGAACCAGGAAGTTCGCATTAGCATGTAAAGTGCTGTCATCTTTATAGTCACGACAAAACTCCACACTGGTTTCCGAGAGAAGTGAAAAATATTTATAAACTCACTGCATTCAATAATTAGGATCTGAGGAAAGCATAAGTTAAGTGAGGAAAAACTTTGAATCACTGCAAACCATTTAAAATGAACTCGTCCTGTTTTTCATGTTTTTAAGAAGGCAAAAATCAAGTGCAGCACTTCATATTAAAAAACTAATTCCGTGAATCACAATTAAGTGCACACTTGTGTTGAGCAGAGGACACAGAGTGCTTTGTACAGCCTGGTGTGTATCTGCTGGCAGTGAGAATAAGAGGTGGGAGGGTTGGACTTTGAAGCAGAAGCACATTGTAACGCCTCTGTAGCTCAAAATAGTAAAAGACTAACTACTGTACAATCTGTGACAAAACTGTAAATTACGTGAAAATAAACACGCTTGGTTTGGCAAAGATTCGATATTGCATAAACACTAGTCTTGGAAAATTATGAGGAATTCTTTTTGCCAAGATTACAAAAACTGATCAGATAAGATGATTGTAAGGACATAAAGTTTGCAGGTTATAGGTTTGCATTTTTTGTGCATTTGTATGGCTATTTGTAAACAATTCAATCCCAATATTTGCTTTTTTTCTTCTCTTTCTTTCTTCTCTCTTTTTGCTTGCGTCTTGGTTCAGATGTACTTTCACGTAAATTGTAACATTTAAGTAGCACTATTATTCTACCTTCAAGGCACTCAAAGCACTTCACATTAAACACGTGCACAGACGCTGGGGGAGGGGAGGCTTAAGTGTCTTGCCCAAGGACACAACAAAAGTATGCTGTATAAATGCTGAAGCTGGGATGTTGAAGCTGCAATGTTTACTGCTCTACCTCTTACATCGGGAGTGTCATTGTAGTTCTGTTAATTAATAATTACCATAACCTAAAGAGTGCTGAATAATTAATCTTCGACTACTTCAGACTGCAGCCTGAAGTGACTCAAATCAGATTTTTTTTGCCCCTATGCGACCTGTGTCTAATCTTTTAATGACAGTCTGAATGACATAGACCCGATTTTTACCTCCGCCAAGGAGGTTATGTTTTTGCCGGTGTTTGTTTGTTTGTTTGTTTGTCTGTTAGCAACATAACTCAAAAAGTTATGGACCGATTTTGATGAAATTTTCAGGATTTGTTGGAAATGTGAAAAGGAAGAACTGAATTCATTTTGGGGGTGATCTGGAAGAAATCCTGGATTCTGGATCACTTTGAAATTTTAGTTAACACTGTGGTAAATGGGGCCAAAAATTTTGTTTCTCAATATCTCGGTTAATTATTGACCAAACCCCATGAAATTTGACTCAGGGATGGACAATGGGATCCTCTTTCATATTCCAAAGACTGATCCAGATCTGATCCAGAAGACTGATTTTATCGCAATTTATATAAAAAATGGGGGTAGTCCTTGGCGGAGGTCTGCGCTCTCTGAGTGCTTTTCTAGTTTCAAATGCGACCCAGGCCACTTGGATATGTGCTCCTAAAACCGATACATATCCGATCTTTTGACATGCGACTTCAGTCTGAACGACCAGGTCACATTCATCCCACCTACACGTCAGGTTCAAAGTCTCGTCAATGGAGGGAAAACGAGGTTAGTGAGTTTATTAATATTTGGGGGGAATCGCTGTATTCAGGCCAAATTGGACGGGTATTATCGGAAACGGGTGGTTTTTGAAATGATTGCTAAAGAAATGTCAGAACGCAGCTACAGGCATCCTGGCTCCAATATGAACAAAACAAAGTCAAATACAAGAAGGCTAAAGACTCAAACAAACGAAGCGGCCATGGACATGTGACCCGTCCATTTTACAAAGAACTGGACCGTTTTTTGGGAGACAAGCCCAGTGTTTAGGCAACTTCCGTAAACACTAAGCAAACTCGCTGCTTGCGACGTCGTCGTGTCCTCCAATGCTCATGCGGGACACTTTTAGGGCGTTTAAAGTTCACACTGGAGATCACATACAAGTCGCATTTAATTGGAAAAGTGAACAACCTTGCAAAACAATCCAAACTGGGCATTAAGCCCTGCAGTCTGAATGCAGTCTATGAGTCATTATAAATACTATTAAATTTGTGTACTGAATTACATTGCGTTTTATTGTGTCTTTTATTTGATAGAGCTCTTGTCTCCATGGAGATGTTATTGCTTTGCTTTGTATGTATTAAAGAGCCCATATTATGCTGTTTATTTATGCTGATCTATGTTATAATGTTGTTTCCTCATCACAAACATACCTGAAGTTGTATTTTGCTTCATTCATACACATTAACTTGAAAAGTATTGGTGGAGCAGAGCATTTTGAGCTTTGGAGATGTAGACAGACTAATAATAAAAGGATTACTGTACTCAAACATGTGTGAATGAAACAAAACGCAACTCCAGGTATGTTTTTCAGGAGGTAAAAAACTGTCCAACACGACTAAAACCTCACAGGAGTCAATTTTGTGTAAAATAGGACCTTAAAAACCAGAATACACTAGAAGCATGCATGTTTATTAAGGTTACAAACGTCTATAATTGAATAAAAGTGAGATAAATCACATTGTGGAACCTTCCAGACAAAGCCTTATTTAGAAAAGGGTTTACCAAAAGGGAGAAAAGCATAGATTCAATAACTTCAGACTTGACCTCGATTATTTTCAATTTCAAGAAAGCTTCCCTCGGCAATCCTTTTCTCCGCAACAATCCCGCGCTCAAACTGAAAATCCGCTCCTGTTTGAAGTCTTCTGGATGTGAAAGGAGAATTCTGCTGCTTTGTGAATGTCAGAAAACCTGGCACTGATCCAAGAGGGCCACAAAAGCAGTATTTACAAAGCCCTTGCTACGCTTTCTGCACTCAGATTTGATATTTGGGTCGAACAAAAAAAAATTGAATGAGCAAAATATTTTTCTAAATTGTTTTATTATATCTCAATAACCAAAACACTAAGCTCTTCTGAGTGATAGGTTAAGGATGGGGGGTTATTCCTTATAGATCTTAAAAAACAAATGTATACCTAAAAATAAAGACCATTTTTGTAGTAATTGTAACTTAATTTAACTTTCATGTGGGGTTTGTGACGTGTTTGTCTCTGTGGAGATCTAGTATTTATTTAAAAAGACTCTTCCAGTGTTTGTAATCAGAATGCCTGTGCTCCATTAGTTGGTACTCTTCCAGAAATTAGTTCCAGCGCAGAAAATATTACGTGTCAGAGTCCCGCACCGGGTCGGGTATAGTTGCTGAAACGGGCGGGATTTAACGTTTGGGAATTTTACGGGCGGGTAGTGATTATACACGGACGGGTCAGGTGAATCAAAAAACGACGAACGGGAGAAAAATACTTGACGTGTCCAGAAGTCCATTGCTCTGGAAACAAGTGCCATTTCCCGGTCTTTTCCCAGAACGATGGCAGATCAGGTTGAGAGTGTGACTTGTGTAGTTGTTACATAATCGGATCAGCGGCTGCGCTCCTGGTTTAGTACTGGTTTAGACCTGGTTAAGTCCCGGCTCAGTCCTGGTTTAGACCTGTCAATCAGCTCAGCGGTTGCAGTGTGTATATATTTATGCTAATGACACTGGTTTAGACCTGGTTCAGTCCTGGTTCAGTCCTGGTTCAGACCTGGTTCAGACCTGGTTTAGACCTGGTTTAGACCTGGTTTAGTCCTGGTTCAGTCCTGGTTCAGTCCTGGTTTAGACCTGGTTTAGACCTGGTTCAGTCCTGGTTTAGACCTGGTTTAGACCTGGTTCAGACCTGGTTCAGACCTGGTTCAGTCCTGGTTCAGTCCTGGTTCAGTCCTGGTTTAGACCTGGTTTAGACCTGGTTTCAGACCTGGTTCAGACCTGGTTCAGACCTGGTTCAGTCCTGGTTCAGTCCTGGTTTAGTCCTGGTTTAGTCCTGGTTTAGTCCTGGCTCAGTCCTGGTTCAGTCCTGGTTCAGTCCAGGCAGTTGGCTCTGCAGTTTGCGGCGTGTATATATTTATAATCCACTAATGACCTGGCGTAGGTTCAGTCCTGGTTTAGTCCTGGACTACTGGGCTGTCAGAGTGATTTATCATGGGCACGAGCGGGTGCGGATTTAACTTTGACATAATCACGGGTTATCGGGCGGGTGTGGTGCTGTACTGCACGGGTGCGGGTCTCCAAAAACGGACCCGTGCAGGACTCTGCCTTGTAATACACATTTCTTAAATGTCCTATATTATGGAAAATTGCCTCTTGTGAACTTTAAGATACAGTTTTATCCTCTGCCTTCTCCTTTTGAGCACCTCAGCTATGCACTTGACAACAGCACTGACAATGCATTTACTGAAATGTAAAGAAAATGTTGCTCAAATAAATAAATAAATGTTAATCTAGAGTAATCAATACTTTTTGGAAGTGAAACCCCCTTTTGATGGGAAAAAAGCACACATTAGAAAGATAAATAATAAATCATAATAATAAGAGCTGAAATAGATGGGCTTTGTGGACGTTTAAAACTGAGAAAATGAAAATGTAGAAAAAATGTAATGTATAACTGCAAATGATACTTGATTAAAGTTTTTATAAAAAAATTTGATCACAAAAAGAATCAGTAAGTGCATCATTTGCATGCCTCCCTGATCTGGCTGCACGTACCTCCGTGTATGCAGAGGAAGTCGTCGTTGGAGATCGGTCCAGGCTCGGCGAAGGTCTTGAACTTGTTGAGCCACTGTCTGGAGACGTAGAACTGCAGCAGACTGGGCTCCATCATGTTCAGGAGTCCAGACACCCTCCTCCGCTCCTTCACCGCGTCATCGTTACTTTTCCTGAGACAAAACCACAGCAATAATGAGGACACAGAGGTCAAAGGTCAACACTGAGGACAAACAACACGGTGATAAAATTAGGTTTCAGTCTGGTAACATTTTATCATAACTACATGTTTAATTGCCCTAATAAAACATGAACAAATATATATCGAGTTTATAATGAACACTTATTAAGAATTATAATATTAGTACCAGATCCTTTAATTATACAGTTCCTAAGCCTTAATTATATGTTTATTATGAATTAAGCCTTTCATATGTTATTAAAGTACCTATTGTTAGAATGTTATTACCGACTCGATAAACAGACCTGGAGTTGTGCTTTGTTTACTCACAACACATGTTTGAGTAACACTTCATTATTAGTCTGTCTACATCTCCAAAGCTCAAAATGCTCTGTTCCACCTTGTGATGTCATGAAGCTGTAGTTCTTAAGTAAACCTTTAGTCTTTAACCTTTAGTTCAGTAGAGAGCTGAAATTATCCAAAGATTCTAGTGAAGGTGTGTGGAGGTTAAAAACACAGTGGTGCACTTCCTGTCAGAGTCCTGCACCGGTCCATTTTTGGAGACCTGCACCAACACAATACAGCACCACACTCGCCAAAGTTAAATCTGCGCCCATGTGGACCCGTTAACATTCCACCTGTTACCCGCTCGTGCCCGTGATAAATCAGGGTCAGCCCATTAGTCCAACAGCCCAGTAGTCCAGGACTAAACCAGGACTAAACCAGGACTGAACCAGGACTAAACCAGGACTAAACCAGGACTAAACCAGGACTAAACCGGGACTAAACCAGGACTAAACCGGGACTAAACCGGGACTAAACCAGGATAGAACCTACGCCGTGTCATTAGTGGATTATAAATATACACACGATGCAAACAGCAGAGCCAATCAGCGGGACTACACCGGGACTACACCGGGACTGAACCGGGACTGAACCGGGACTGAACCGGGACTGAACCAGGTCTAAACCAGGACTGAACCAGGACTGAACCAGGACTAAACCAGGACTGAACCAAGACTAAACCAGGACTAAACCGGGACTAAACCGGGACTAAACCAGGACTAAACCAGGACTAAACCAGGACTAAACCAGGACTAAACCAGGATGGAACCTACGCCGTGTCATTAGTGGATTATAATATACACACGATGCAAACAGCAGAGCCAATCAGCGGGACTACACCGGGACTACGGGACTGAACTGAAGGAACCATGGACTGAACCAGGACTAAACCAGGACTGGACTAAACCAGACTAAACCGGGACTAAACCGGACTAAACCAGGACTAAACCAGGACTAAACAGGACTAAACCAGGACTAAACCAGTGGAATATACACACGATGCAAACAGCAGAGCCAATCAGCGGGACTACACCGGGACTACACCGGGACTGAACCGGGACTGAACCGGGACTGAACCGGGACTGAACCGGGACTGAACCGGGACTGAACCAGGTCTAAACCAGGACTGAACCAGGACTAAACCAGGACTGAACCAAGACTAAACCAGGACTAAACCGGGACTAAACCGGGACTAAACCGGGACTAAACCAGGACTAAACCAGGACTAAACCAGGATGGAACCTACGCCGTGTCATTAGTGGATTATAAATATACACACGATGCAAACAGCAGAGCCAATCAGCGGGACTACACCGGGACTACACCGGGACTGAACCGGGACTGAACCGGGACTGAACCGGGACTGAACCGGGACTGAACCGGGACTGAACCGGGACTAAACCAGGTCTAAACCAGGTCTAAACCAGGACAGAACCGACGCCATGTCATTTGTCATTAGTGGATTATAAATATATACACGACGCAAACAGCAGAGCCGATCAGCGGGACTACACCAGGACTACACCAGGACTACACCAGGACTACACCAGGACTACACCAGGACTACACCAGGACTACACCAGGACTACACCAGAGCTGAACCAGGACTAAACCAGGACTACACCAGGACTGAACCAGGTCTAAACCAGGTCTAAACCCGGAGTGCAGCCACCGAACCAATCACTGATCATGGGTTTTATGTAATAAATACACTAAAGTCACTCTCAGCCTGGTCTGCCATCGTTCCAAGAAAAGATCGATAATTGGCACTTGTTTCCAGGACAACGGACATCCTGGACGCACCTTAAGTATTTTTCTCCCGTTCGTCGCTCATTTGATTCACCTGACTTGCCTGTGTGTGTAATCACTACCCGCTCATAAAATGCCAGAACGTTATATAACCTGCCCATTTCAGCAAATATTTACAGATACCCGTTGCACCCATTGCAGGACTCCACTCCCTGTATTACCACATGACATCACAAGGTAGAACAGAGTGTTTTCTGTTTGAGAGAAGAACTTGGCCTAAATATGCAGGATTTGTGTGTTAAACATGTGTGAATGAAACAAAACACAACTCCAGGTCTGTCTGAGATGAGAAAACAACGTTATAACATAGATCAGAAAACAGCATAACGTGAGCCTTTTAATGAGTTGACAAGAATCATTTTAGACATTAAAAGATGCTGAAAACAAACAATCTTCACTTTTAACTGTGCAAGATATTTGAGAGGTGAAGCAAATCACACAGTCAACTTGTCAAGTCGGTACATGGCTTCGTAATGTACAGTTGCATTCACTTCCCATCAGATTGTTAGGGTAAGGAAGGAAGTAACTACTTTTCTCCAGCGATGAGAAATATTTTTAGCATTTGCTGTGTCACCAAATCCATTTCCCAGCTACTCCAAGCCAGCATTAACATTTGCAGTACCAAGAGGCAACATCTTTAATAATTTAACAGTTACAATACATTTTCAAACACTTATGCAAAGTTAATAATTATCTAGAACCATAAACAGAATCATTATTTCAAGACAAAAGAGGAGTGTCGTATAACTTTTTATAGAGCTGTTTCAAGGTTTGACAAAGGAACAGTCAGAGGTGAAAAGTAAACAATTACAAATACGTTACTGTAATTGAGCAGCTTTTCTGGATAATTGTACTTTTTTGAGCACAATTAAATTCTAAATTCAGCTTTGGATGATTAAATTTATAGAAAATACTGATCTAAAATGCTGCTAAAAGCTCAAAAGCTGCTTAAAAGTAAGTAGTACTCAGAGTAGAATTTTTCATTTTTACTCTTTATTCTTAAATGTAACTTAACTTAAATCTAGTTTCTAGCTTCAACAAATGCTTTTTCAGACAGAATATAGTGAATCCAATGGCTCTTCCTTCAACTATTTAGAAAACTATTTAGAATTTTGTGTTTTGCAAAGATATATGGAAGATTTGAGTGACTAGAATACAAGGAAACAGACAGAGATGTTCTTATAGTGGATATAAACTAAACAAACAGGTGGGGATCAGTGTAAACACTTACTTGTAAAAGAGCACATAGGCCTCTGCATTCTGCACGCAGGACTCGGACACTTCGGTAACACTTTGGTCGTCAAATTCGTACCACAAGTTGTTGGTGTCGTTCCGGCAGTAGGCGATGTAATGTCCACCTACGACAGCACACACAATCACACCATCAGACTCCAGAGTCAATGATTCTGACGCCAACAGGAACAAACGACACTCGGCCCACTCACTGCTGCCGGCTACAGGACGAGGAATAGTAGCAGCAGTAGTAGTAGAAGTAGCAGTAGCAGTAGTATTTGTAGTAGAGGTAGTAGTATTTGTAGGAGTAGTTGTAGTGTTTTCCTGTCACTAACAACATAATGAACTAGATTGTAGTGGTAGTAGTAGTTGCAGTAGTAGTTGTAGTAGTAGTTGTAGTAGTACTTCTAGCAGTTGCAGTAGTAGTTGCAGTAATAGTAGTTGTAGTAGCAGCAGTAGTAGTAGTAGTAGTAGTTGCAGTAATAGTAGTTGTAGTAGCAGTAGTAGTAGTAGTAGTAGTAGTAGTAGTAGCAGTAGTAGTGTTTTCTTGTCACTAACAACATAACGAACTAGATTGTAATATTTGTAGTAGTAGTAGTAGTAGTAGTAGTAGTAGTACTTCTAGCAGTTGCAGTAGCAGTTGCAGTAGTAGTTGCAGTAATAGTAGTTGTAGTAGCAGTTGTTGTTGTAGTAGTAGGAGTAGTAGCAGTTGTAGTAGTAGTGTTTTCCTGTCAATAACAACATAACGAACTAGACTGTAGTAGTAGTAGTAGTATTTGTAGTAGTAGTTGTAGTGTTTTCCTGTTACTAAAAACATAACGAACCAGATTATTGTAGTAGCAGTAGCAGTAGCAGTAGTAGTAGTAGCAGTAGTAGTAGTAGCAGTAGCAGTAGCAGTAGTAGTAGTAGTAGTAGCAGTAGCAGTAGTAGCAGTAGCAGTAGCAGTAGTAGTAGTAGTAGTGTTTTCTTGTCACTAACAACATAACGAACTAGATTGTAATATTAGTAGTAGTAGTAGTAGTAGTAGTAGTAGTAGTAGTAGCAGTAGCAGTAGCAGTAGTAGCTGTAGTAGTTGTAGTAGCTGTAATAGTAGTAGCTGTAGTAGATTTTGTAGTAGTTGTAGTAAGTGTAGTGTTTTCCTGTCACTAACAGCATAACGAACTAGATTGTAGTAGTTGTAGTAGTTGTAGTTGTAGTAATAGCTGTAGTGTTTTCCTGTCACTAACAACTATAACAAACTAGACTGTATTAGATATGAAACTCTTTATATTTACATTTTATTTATTTTTTTAAGAAAAGGTCTTCTTCACTATAAGCACCAGTAGTAATCAGCAGTACACGTTCTTGTGAAGAACAGTACCTGGTTGTGAGAGAATAAAAATATAAATATTGTAATAATGATGTGATAAAATATTATGTTTATAAATGTGTATACCATATTTTTTATTGCCAATATGCAAGGTCGATTTACACGTCACCCTTTAAAGATTTATCTTACGTAATTACAGTCCCTAACATTTTAAATGTACAGTGTATTTAAACACACTAATTATACATTTGTAGGACCCCAGGAAGACTAACAACCGCTGGATGAAGGTAATGAGGATCCAAATAAAGAATACTGTCATCATCATAAGAAGAGGAATAGCAATTGTAGTAGTTGAAGTGAAATGTGAGTTTGTATGTTTGTAATATACGTTTGCTATATTTTTTTATATTTGATTCTCTTGATACATTCACCGTATTTATTGCTTTTTCATCCAATAATCCCACTGCTTTTTAGTGAACAGTTTTAAAAGCCTTTCTGGGGACTGGTGTTGTGTGTTGCCTCGGCTACAAACACTGTGATACCTGCATCAGATTAATGAATTGTTAAATATGTAGTAATACAAGTAGTACAAATAGTAATAGTTTGTGGTTTTGGCTGAATAGTACAGTAGTAATAGTAATAGTAGTAGTAGTTGTAGTTGATCCCACTCACTGCTGGCCGTGCCGTGGTGACAGATGACAGACAGCAGGTCGTAGTTTGTGGTTTGGGCTGAACTGTCTTTGGCCAGAAAAGGCTGCAGGTCCAGACCCTCCAGAGGGAACGAGACGTGAGTGCTGATCTTTGTGGAGAACATCAGCTCGTGTCGGAAACGCTTCAAGTGGATGCACAAGATCTGAAGAAGGAGGACAAGACACAAAGTTTAATATATTACAATGTGCAGTAACACCATAGACTGTATAAAGAAATGGACTAAGTGAGTGTGAAATCAGCTATAACTTTTGTCTCAAATTTGGAGCCAGAAAAGGAACTGATTAATGGACAAAATCGCTAAATAAAAACACCAGGAACAATGTGGAGCGAACGTTTTTAAGACCAGTGCAGCAGTTGGAGAAAGAGGGGTGACAATTTTTCAGTGTGAAGGGAATTGGACCAGAGTCAATGAAGTCAGAAGCGCCCCCATGCTCATTTCCTGTTTGGTCATAGCCAACCCGCGAGTCGTTGCGTTCCAAACATATGCGTAACACTTTATAATAACTAAGCTTATTTAGCCTTAATAAAGCACAGAGAAAGACTTAAAGGGACAGTCTGGAATTTTGGACATAGGGCCTCATTTCCTCATAAGCCAGAGTGTTGGAGACGTGTGGAGACACTTTTTCAAATATTCCGTCCAGTCCTCCTCCTTCCAGTATTTGCAGAGATCGTTGATCACAGACTATCAGTGTGAATGTCTGTGTTGATAGAATTATTTTAGAAGTAAAACCAACCTTGCATTTGAAGGATTTATGTCTGAGCAGCAGCAGTGGGTTGTACTTCCTGATAGAAAGCTTGGCAGTGGCGGACTGATATATGAGAAAATAGTCCCTCAACATGCGACGATTCATGCAATGCAAGGTTAGTTTTATTTTTATTTATATTGTCAACACAGACATTTACATCAACAGTCTGGCGTTGTAACCATTTTGCTTCGGGTGTTTTGTGGAGTGGGTAAGACTGTTTTTAGTGGCAGGATAACTATGGCCATTGACATGCACTAGTTGAGCACCAGCGACCTCTGTAAATACAAGGACTGGATGGAATATTTAAAAAAGTGTCTCCACACGTCTCCAACACTCTGGCTCACTAGGAAATAAGGACTTATGTCCAAAACAAACCTGTCCCTTTAATAAACCTTCTTTTTATTATGAATTAAGAATGATTCAGGCTTAGTAACTACTTAAAGTGGGACTAAACACCTAAACTCCGCCCACAACCACATTTCAAACAAAGCTGCTAAACTGGACAGTACCTGGAGGACTAAAGGGGAGAGTGCGGAAGGAGAAGAGGCGAGTCAGGAGGTAAAAGGAACAGCGTGATTGATCTAACAGGTATCCACAATTCAAACTCCACCCCTGCAGCCAGGTGTTTGCAATAAGAAGTCCTGTGTGATGTCACGTAGTACTTGAAATTGCAAAGGCAGCTCAAACTTATGCGTTTTTGTCCAGAAAGCTCCAAACTTACCTGATTTGCACTACATTTGCAAACAAAATGGCAAGAAACGGTAGAGAATGCTTTTAAAACACCATATAGGCAGTTTAGTTGAGAAAAAGGAGGATTTAGTGCTTAGTTCCACTTCAAGATGCGATGCAAGAAGTGATATTACGTAACAGTTTTTCTATTTTCATCACATTTACTTTAATATCTCTAGTACGTGCAAAGAATCTTAAAGCAAGTCGCCCTTCTTAAAATATAGATTATTTTGTTTGCCATACTGATACACCTACTTATGAAGTCTACGTCCGAGCAATGAATTGATTCTGGTTTTATATTTAGTACTAACATCCTTACCTCTGGGAGACTTTGCATCTTGCAGAATTTGACACCGTTTCGTAATCTAAAAGTAAAAGGAAGGCAGTCATTACATTAGCGGTCACCTTCAAACAAAACAAAACCCAAAATAGGGAACTCACTTCTTGCATTTTTCACAGCTGTACATGTTGTCCCCTAGAAACAAAGAATAACTTGCAATTAAGTTTTTAAAAGAAAAGCAAATGAATGTAGGTTTTTTTTATGTCCAAATATTCAGACTGTTCCCTCACCCTTCAGTTCATCTCGAGCGAAGAAAGCAGCGAGACAGTCCTGCAGCGTGACCATGGGGCCCCAGAACCAGCTCTTGATGTACTCCATGACGAAGGCGATCCAGCCCTGAGGAGCATAGGCCTCCCCACACGAGCCCGCCTTCACCAGGGCCGTCTGATGGGACGCGGAGTGCAGCTTGGCCAGGTCCTCTTTACCGGGAATGGGCAATGAGATGTCCTGGAAGTTCTCCAACGTCACAGACACCTGGACAACAGAAGAGCAACACAATAAGCGGTGGAACGAAGGAAGTAGACGAGTGCTTACTGGTGTTACATTCTCAAGCAAAGTACTTCATCCACTTGCAGATGTATGAACGAGGTGGGAGAATTATTTTATGTAATACAATTTTTGGAGGTTAGAGTCACATCCTACCTCTGCTCATCAAAAAAGGACAGAATCAAACTTATTTATAGATACTTTATGACAATTAGGCCTGTAACGGTGACAGATTTTGCTGGACGATTCATTGACTAAGAAATTATTGAGATAATTATTTTCATAGATCCATGGTAGAGAGCGATAGAAGCCTTTTGACATTCAGCCTCTTTGGTCAAGAGTGAAAGTGACAAGGAGAACCAACAAGCATGCAAACAGAAATTATCGCGTCCAGAAAAGTTATCGAGCTCGTTGAAAGTTATAGTGCAATTAACTGATTTATTGATTATCATTACAGGCCTAATGACAATACAACAAGCAAAAAGTACCACTTGTTTTAACTTATCTGGAAAAAAAGGCAAAAATACTAGGGGTGTAAAGATATCAAAGTCTCACGATACGATAATAATTGCGATATCGTGGGAAAGCTCACGATATGGTGAGGGATGTAACGATATCCAAATCTCTCCTGTACGATATTTTCACGATATACATCTCACGGTACGATATTTATTGCGATATTTTGTGGAGGCTAAACAACTAAAACTGTTCAATATGCTACTTTTCTTTTGCCTTTACCTTTCTTTTACCTTTTTAAAATGCCTTGACAAGACATAAGACATAAAAATGCTTAGAACTGTCATTTCTTCTTGTAGTCTGCACTGAAATGGAGCAAAGCATCATGGTCTATGTAGTTCCCTCTGTCTTTTTTAGCTGTTGCTGCACCATAACTCTTAATTTAAGCAAAGAGACTTGTAATTCGATATATTGTGATGGCCCTCGATATTATTGTGAGAACTTTGACGATACTATATATCACGATATTTCGGTTATTTTTACATCCCTAAAAAGATTATGGTGAGTTTGAGTCTACCTGCCCACAGCAAGCATTGAAAGTGGTAGTAGTTTTTCTGTCAGTGACAAACTAAGAAGAGATGAAAACCAAAATCCAATTTCTTCATGAAAAATAACATGTCTGGGTATATTGGCTCTCAGTGTGCTCTAAGAAGTGGAGGCAGTTGTCCGGTATCAGCTGTCGGAGCAGTAGTTTTAGTCGTATTAATAGTATCCTGACTGTAAGTGTAGTAACAGCCGTAGTTGCTTAGTGTAATTGTGTACTTTTGGTTGATGCTACTTAACTACATGCTGAATTTGATGTGATTTTGCTGATAACATTTTCAAGTGTCCGTATTTCTAATTGTTAAGCAGTAAGTATTTGCAGTTTTCATAATGCATTTCAAGGTTTGAGCCCAACACAAAGCAAAGGTTTTGTTTTAGTGACATTTGGTGAATTGCTGGTGGCTGCGTGACCTTTATAACAATGAAAAGAAGGACGGCGTTCACAGAGCAGCCGCGCACACACGCACACACACACACACACACACACACACACACACACCACCCTGGCACAGAAGCAAGCGCAACAATGCCACAAGACACTGAAATGACTCTGCAATGCTTTCCTTCGTTATTATTCTGCTATCATCTCAAAGTGAAATCTAACTCAAATTACTGCTTCAACTTTATGCGAGGCCAAACTATTCAGCTGTCTCCTTTCGGTTTTATCTGAACATAAAACGAAAAAATTACAAGCGAACTAAAAAGGAGAAAGGAGCCAGGGAGATATTTTAAAGCCTTATAAATACTTGAGGTTTTTAACAACGTTCAAACAAAGAGACACTAAAAGAGTTAACCTGCATTCGGCATTCAATGAGGAGGGGAAAAGGACACAATAACCGCAGTAAAGTTGTTTTCTGATCTCTGTTATAATGTTCCCTCATCGAAAAAAACAAAGATGGATTTGTGTTTTATATCATTCGCACATGTTTAACACACAAATCCTACGTTTTCACCTTCCTGTATTGTCTTGTGGTGATACAGGAATTTCTCCACTGTGGTTTTAAACTTCGTACACTTTGGGGTCCCCCTGGAAGAGCTGGAGGAAGTGCGTGTGTGTAAAGGGAAGTGTGGGCCTCTGCGCTCAGACTGCCGCCTCTGTGACCCAGCTACGGAGAAAACGGAAGGAAACGGATGGATTTTTGAATGAGTTTTCAGACAGTCTAAAAACTTGTGTTTGCTTATGTGTGCACTGAGTCAAGCAGAAGTCGAACCAAGTCGTTGTTTTGTAAGTCTCAAGTCTGAAGTCTTTCACCAAGTCCAAGTCAAATCCCAAGTCAAATACAGGCAAGTCCAATTTGAGTCTCGAGTCGCTGGCCCGTGATTAAGGCTGGGTATCATTCAGAAGTTGCCAATATGATACATACCTCGATACAGTGCACATTTGGTTCAAAACGATATATTTCAAATTGATTTGATGCAGTTCAATAAAAAAAATAAAGGCTAAATCATGGCTGTGATACTAAAAGTCTTTGTTAATCCACTTCTTGTGCAAAGTGAATATGAAATACAAACATTTTAATCATAAAAACAGTGAAAATGTCAAATGTGTTGCATAAACAAGTTTCCTTTCTCTGAACAAGCAACAAAACTGTAGCTCTGTAACAAAATAATTTAGTAAATAAACCAAAAAATACTCTTGGCGATATATCGATACAGCAGCCCACGATATCAATACTGTATCATCACATTAAACAATATGACTGATCAATATTTTGAAATTTTTGCACACTCTTACCCATACGTACGGGTATTTATACAAGAGTTGTAGAAATGCTTTTTTTTCTTTTTTAAATGTCTTGACAAGATCTTATTGTGAATCATTACAGTCAGAACAGAAACAATTCAGATTTTTAAAGAGCTTAATAACAGTTATTTTGTCATGTAGTGAGCACTGAAATGGAAGGATCATGTTCTTTGAAGTTCCTGCTGCTTTACTGTATTGTACTTTATATTACTGTAGTACATTTGAGGATACCACATCACAGTACTTCAGTTCTATCCAAAGTAACAAACAGAAAAGTGAGAGGGACATGTTCCAGTTTGTTCCTTCAAAATTAAGCAACACATTTATCAACTTGTAAAGAGAAAAGTATTTTCTAAAAACATATATATTTTTAGGTCACAGGTGTCAAACATGCGGCCCGGGGGCCAGATCCTGGCCCTCCAAGACCTTTAATCTGGCCCTCGGCTGATTTTCTACTAAAATATTTTAATTATATTTTCTATTAAAATCTTGTTAATTTTCTGCGGTGTTTATCACAGCAGCGTCTCCAGCGTCTCTGTACGTGGCCCCTCCCACCAGAGCAGCACAAATGAAGACTTGTCTCTTTCCAAACGCTCTTAAAGGACGATCGTTTTGACTGTTGACCGTGACACCCTCATCAACAAAATGTCCAAAATGAGAAAAGCGGAGCTGAGTGCAGGATTTTCCAAAAAATTTACTTATTCTTATTTGTAAACAAGTTCATGTTAAAATGTTTCTTAAAGTTTCAGATTGTTCATAATATTATAATATTTTGTAAAAGAAAGAGTTCATCAATTTAAAAAGATTTCTGTAATAGATTTGCATTTCTCTGCACCAATACTTAAACTTATTGTTATTTTTGGGGTTTATATGACATGAGTTTTCTGATCCGGCCCCTTTGGGATCAAAATAGGTTGGATACGGCCCCCGGACCAAAATGAGTTTGACACCCCTGTTTTAGGAGAAGCGTCAAGTCTTCTCAAGTCACAGGCCACAAGTCTAAGTCAAGTCCCAAGTCACTGACCTTCGAGTCTAAGCCGAGTCCCAAGTCTTAGTCCATTTTAACAAGTCAAGTCTCAAGTCCTAAAAATAGTGACTCAAATCTGACTCGAGTCCAAGTTACGAACTGCAGGACCCCACCTCTGGAGTCAAGTATCAATAAAAGTATCAAAGTATCAATAATAGGAAAAAAAGCTTCAAAAGGGTTGAAACAAACAAACAAAGCATGCATGTTTTGTTTAGGGTTTTTTTCCTGTGTAAAATGAGAGCTCCAGACTGACCCGGTCACAGGTGAGGCACTGCACGGAGCTGACTATGGTCCCATCGAACACGTCTGAAATGACGCTGCGATATTTCTTCTGTCGTTTGTTCTTTGGTGGAGAAAACGTGGCCATCGCTGCGGATCGAGAAACAAGAGAAGAGCTGATTTAATAACAGGGACTTCGAGGTATCATGTAACTGTAGACAAGCATTTTCCCATAAACTGCACTGAACCCTCCACTGATAGAACATCCTCGAATAATATGAGCAAAGATTCTTAAGGAGAAACACGACTTTGTTTTTTGTTTCAGTTCGGTCTTTTAGAATACAAGTGTTCATGTCGAAAACCAAAAGGTGTCCACTCTGAATTAAATATTAAAACAATTTTCTGCGCTATCAACTTGCATTTATAGAATTAAAGTAGCACCGACATCTACCAAATGTGTACTTAACGAATGGTTTATGAAAATTACAGAAGGATTTTTTGATATGCAATAACTTTTAACTAAACATAGACGGATTTAGTTTACTCAAATACCAAATAATATATCCAAAATCTCCTCTGTTTATTTTTTAGCATCTAATATGACAGTAGAATTATTAAGTAAGAAATTTAATCCTGATCCGATCTATTTTTGAGATTCAAACGTCCCAAAAAATGTTAATCTTGTTAGTTTTTACACATAAATTGCCTCGATTTGTATGAAAATATTACACACATTTATTACTTATATTTATATGAGTAAAGTACACTTCACAAGTTTTAAATTGATATGTCTACATTTTATTTTCCTATTCCCCTGCAGTGTCTTTTGAACTCAAATTCATGTTATCGAATTATAGAATAGGTCTACAGGGCCAGTATTAGGAGACAGGTCACTTTGAGTACCTTTTTTGTGGGCGGGGTTGAGACTGGGCCATCCTGAGGACTTGGGGGGGCTTGTGGACATTTTGGGAATGTGACCCTCCATGGGCACTGGGCTCTGGGGCCTCGGGTGAACCGTGTTGTTGGATAACTGGATGTCTGGGAATGAATCTGGAGGCAAAACAACAAAATTAGCCACATAAGTAAAGACATTTAATAGTAATAAACTGGCATTAGAGGTCTCATAAAGAGGCGCGGGATTATTTTAAGACTGGAAGCTTATTTAAAAGGAACTGAGCATAAAACAAGCTATTCTAGTATGTTTACCTGAGATGCGGCTCTGTACTTTGAGGGCCCCCTGTGTGCTGATGATGGGCGTTGTCTCGTTGGTGGTGTCTATGTCTTTGTCTGCGTCCGTCAACCCCCCTTCTCCTCCTCCTCCTCCTCTGCCTGTGGATCTGTACAAGTCGTTTATCATGTTCTTCTCCTTCTGCCACTCGCGGTTGGCCTGGATCTCCTCCTGCTCCGGGATCAGCATCTCCGCCTCGTTGGTGTCTGTGTAGGCCACAATGGTACGTTTTTGTGTTAATTGGGGTGAAAATAAACAAACATTTTGGGTTTATTGGGGTGGAAATAAACATAATATCCAAGTTACAGGTCGAATCTTTGAAGAATTGACCCCACTCACAATAAGAAGACATGTTTTTCAGCAGTCAGGTTTTTTTTTTTTAACAATATAAACACCAACCTTGAGTGTTTCCCACCATGTCCCACCCACAGACCATGTATATGAATGGACATAACTAATGCTCTAGCCACCACGTTCCAAATAGGAAATGGTTCTTCTGGCTTCTTGTGAATATCGTGGCTCCTCTCTCTCTAACTGCTGCTGTGAGCCTCGTCATTTTGGTCTCAAAATGTTCGTATTAACCCGCTCTACATGATCCTGAATTTTTCATTTAGCTATTTTGTCCCTAAATCAAGATATGAACATAAATAACAGACCAATCAGATGCCTTCATTCCCCCGAGGTCGCTCCTGTTAGTGTTTGCAACAGGTTTGACTGACAGCTAGTGTGTTTTGTTGCTAAGTAAGCTCCCTTCCTGCTTTCCGGTGAGAACATTAATCTATTAAAATAACTGGATAGGGTGTTGCTGCTTGTAGCTGCCTCCAGTTGACATATTGGCCACTCACCGGTACAACAACGGAAAAATCCACTGGGCTGAGAAAGGATTTTTCTCATGAAGAGTAATATAATCATAAACTGCTGGTGTTCGGCTGACAGAGCACCTACAACTTTTAAAAATGTCGGATTTTTTTGGTGATTTTTACCTATTTTTAGATCATAAACTTTTTCTCAGCTCATCTTTCAGCCGTCTTAAAAAACGCTTTATAATCGTTAGCTCCGGCTCCGCTCTAGCTCTTCTCACTCTGATTGGTCAAAGCGATCACGTGATACTCATGCGCGATGCTCAATCGGCCCAGAGCCACTGGAAGTACCTAGACGGGTAAAAGGATAATCTGGAGTCATGCGCCATTGAGCTCGGCCCATTGACTCAAATGGGACCCCGGAGCTTGGGTGAGAAGGACGGGAACATTTAACAACCTCAATCATGGCTCTTGTGGTTGCTGTGATATTCACGGCTGGATTTCCAAATATGGGGCCTGGCTCAGAATTCGCTCCTGTAACCTTAACTTTTTGTTGGCTTTGCTCCTGTAAGGGTGAAAAAATGCATAGCACACTCGGTTGGCCGATGTCCAAATACTTTTTTATTAACGATTCATTCGATTTTCTTCTAGGGGTAATAATGGACTCAGACTTGAACTTTAACAGCCACATCAAATCAATAACATCTGCAGCCTTTTACCATCTAAAAAAACATAGCAAAAATCAAAGGTTTAATGTCTAAAGCAGACTTGGAGAAACTTATCCATGCGTTTGTCTCCAGTAGGTTAGATACTGTAATGTTCTGCTCACTGGTCTCTCCAAACGAGCTGTGCTGAACATCCAGAACGCTGCAGCTCGGGTCCTTACTCGAACTAGGAAGTACGAGCACATAAGTCCTGTGCTCAGGTCTCTGCACTGGCTCCTGTGCCTCAGAGAATAGACTTTAAAGCAGCTCTGTTTGTGTACAAGTCTCTCCATGGCCGAGCACCAAAGTACATCTGTGACATGTTAGTGTCATATGAACCATCTCACACTCTGAGGAGCTCATGGACCGACCTCCTGCTGGTGCCCAGAGTCACGACTAAACAAGGGGAGTCAGCGTTTCAGGTTCATGCAGCTAAAACCTGGAACAGTCTTCCTGAACATGTGAGACAGACTCTTCTGTGACGCTGTTTAAATCCAGGCTCAAAACATTTCTGTTTGACTGTGCATATGACTGAAAGGTTTTCATTCCGCACTCTTCTCTCCAATTTATGTCTCTCTTTTTTAATTTTAATCTTCATGATTATTTATGTTTTGATTTGTTTTTATTATGATTTTAATGTATTTCTTATTCTGTAAAGCACTTTGAATTACTTTGTGTACGAATTGTGCTATACAAATAAACTTGCCTTGCCTTGCCTTAACAAAATAACGTTTCGGCAAAAAAAGCCTTCATCAGATATTTTTCTTGTCTTGGACCACAGCACACAGCCCAGGTGCCCATATACCCCCTCAATGAATGGGAGGTCCCAAAGTGAGGTTACCCAGTGAGTTCAGCCCATTCTACAACAAGAAACAACAGTTTACATAAAAAAAATATTTTATAAAATACAGAAATAGTTTCAGTCTATCGCAAAAAACATCTTAAATCAAACTCCACTTTGCTCCTGTAACCATTAGCATCGGGAACTTCATTTGAGTGGCGCTGAACGCTGTTGTGTGGTGCTTGCTTAGTCCACTTCTTTTATACAGGCTATGGTCCCATAACAAACAGAACTTGTTTTTAACCTTTTGTCCCATTTGAAGTGGTCACTGCACCACCGAGACCAGCAGCTGACAGTCCCCCACCAGAAAAGTGACACAGTGCATCATTAATAATAACCCACCTCCCCCTCCTCCCTGCAGCTCGTTCTCTGCCTTCTCGCTGCTTGCGCACGACTCACAGGACTGGAAATCGTCCGACTGGCTGCGGGTGTCCTCCTCGGGGCCGGTTTCCACAGAGACGGTGCTAGAGCCGTCGTACGGCTCCGGGAGAGGCTCCTTCAGCTCCTCGTGAAGCTGGTCCATCAGGCAGCGCAAGAACTCCTGAGAATCCTGAAGTGGAAGGACACATAAGCAATAAGGACAAGGGGTGAATAATGGCAACCAAAACTCTGAAATATCTGAAACTGCTAAACTAATCACACACATATGTACACACCCATCAAAAGTTTGGGCTCACACTTTAATTCAGTGTTTCTTTTTATATAAATGTTTACAACTTTCTACATGTTATATACATACAGAAGACATCATATATACAAAGTAAGATGTATGAAATTATACACCAAAGAAAAAAAGATTACTCATTTTGTTTAGATATTTCATATTCAAATCATCTCTTTACTTATAATATTTTTTTGAAAAAGCAGTTATCTATTTACTAGATTATCATAAAAACATTCAATGAGAGGATCCAAACTTTTGACTGGTCATATATGTTTAAAAGTCAAAAGTTTGGACACACCTTTTCATTCAAGTTATTATTTTTTTCTTTTTTCTTACTACTTTCTAGAATTTAGATTCATACGATATATATTGAATTCTTTAGTAAAGAAAATAAGTTAAATAACTCTACTTAATATTAATACAAAGTAATGGGTGGCAAATTTGAGGATTTGAATATAAAAAAAAGTAGAAGAGTTATCTAACTTTTTTCCATATATCTTAATTGTATATAAAATGTAGAAAAGTAGTACACAAATATAAAAAAAAAAACATTGAATGAACTTTTGACTGGTAGTGTTTAAACCATGTCATTATAAAAAATCATTATGAATTGCTGAGTCACTAAGGCACGTGCTGTAATAAGACTTAAGCTGCCAAGTTAACACAAAGATCAGTCATAAATCTTTAGTGAGCCTGATATTAAGAGCTTTGTGTGCAAGAAATTAGAAATCCAATCTTTATCTATCCAACTGCACTACAATTTATGCAGAAAAACTTGGTTACACTTTACAAGACGACATACCTACAAATCATTTGTACATGTTTAATAACCACCAATTAAGCACTTACAAAAAATTACAAGTATGTAATCATGTATAAGAGCAGTTAATGAGTAATCACTCCCATAACATTTCTAATTCTAATGTCTTGTACTTGTCCAACAACTGCATGTGGAAAAGAGCTTGTAGCTAAATCTGGCACAAAACAGATTTCCTCTTGTATTCTGTGCACTTGTTTTAAATAAGTACAAATTTTGACATTTATGAATGTGTTATGAATTAATAATAACACTTTAATAATCATTTACAAATGAGAATAAACATTTGTTTCGGGGGGTAAGTCATTTTTAGTAAATGATTAGTTAATGGTTAATAAATATTTACACATAATTTGTTGGTATGCCTTATTATAAACAGTGTAGCTCATGATTTTAATCAGATTTTTACGTATAAATACCAAACAACCAAATCAGTTCTCCTTTCTGCTGTGTCCCATATAATCTAAAGAAAATCATTGGTTTACTAACACAGGTTTTGGTCCACTAGGAGACCATCGACTAATCACCGACTAAAGGCCTACAGCTCCACAACCCTAAAAAACTTCAACATAGGCCTCCAAGAAGAATAGCAGATGGAGCTAATCGAGGTCAATTAACTAAAACATTAAATACAACATGCATCTAAAAACTTTGTAAGGTGAGGTTCTTGGCCATACTTTGCTCTATGATGTAGATTTTTCAAGGTCCTATATTATGAACTTTAAGTCAAGTTAAAAAGTTCTTACCTCCTCAAAAACATACCTGGAGTCTACATCTCCAAAGCTCAAAAAGCTCTGTTTTACCTTGTGATGTCATGAAGCAGTGTTGTTCAAGTTAACAGCTCCTTTTACCTTTAGTTCAGTAGAAACTGTCAATTCCAGGACTGAAATTACCCAAATGATTCTAGTGAAGGTCTATGGAGTTTAAAAACACTGGAGCATTTCCTTTGTTACTACATGACATCACAAGGTGGAACAGAGTGTCTTCTGTTTCATCTTAAATATGAAGGATTTGTGTGTGAATAAAACAAAACACAACTCCGCTGTTTTTGATGAGGAAACAACATTATGACACAGATCAGGAAAACTACAGGCTTAGCAGATTTTATAAACAGCGCCCCCATGGAGACAGGACCTTTTGTTTTCTGCAGAAGATTACCAGAATAATTGTAGCCTTTGCGGTCGCTAATTATGACCATTCAAATTGTGATTTTGACTCACTTTATTCCTTAGTTCTAATTAGTGTAATAATAATTGTTTATAATTGTGCACATCAAATAAATAATGGTGTATGTCTTATTAAAAGGGAAATAGAGTCATCTTCAGATACTGGAGGAAAATATACAGAGTTTCATTGATTTTTAAGGAAAGCAAGCTCACACTCTGTCAGATTCATCTCACACAGAAAAATTCAAGGACAAGGCATAAAATCAATAGCTTCCATTTAACGCGTGGAAAAGCAGAAAGCTAAACATTTAACACCTAAACTCAGCCAAAAACCACATTTCAAACAGGGCTGCTAAACTGGGGAGTACCTGGACATGAGGACATATGAGGAACAGGGTGATTGGTTAAAAACAGGAATCCACGCTTTAAACTCCGCCCCCGCAGCCTCACGTTTGTACCGATACTCACAAACTCCAGGCTGTAATCAGGGTTAGTGCTGAGCTATAGGCGAGTTTCAGCTGACGTCATTGTTATTAAAAGCTCGCGTTGCATGCTGGGAAATATTTTGGTCGGAGGCAAGAAACACGATAGCGTCAAACACAGTGCGTAACCTTGCGTATTTATCCCCGATAATGGTAAATTCCTGCCTCATTATCGGATGCACAAAGAAGGAAAATGTCTTTTTCGTATTCCGAGTGAAAAGAACCGCTAACGGCGAATTAAACGGCTTTCAAACATCCGCAGAGCAAACGTAGAAGATCCTAACAAACCGTGGACTCCAACAAGTTCAACAACACATCGAGACTCTTGTAGACTTTCATCTTTTCTGCTGTGAATGGCCCAGGAGTTTCCACCAAGTCATTGTGGATATCGCCGAAAGTGAATATTTGTCCAGGTAGTTGGCGATTCCGACCAGAAATTTTGTTTGGTCCACCTTTTGTCGGGGTTGAAAAGGGTGATTTGTCGTCCATCGATGCTTCTGACCAATTTCTGGTCAAATCGTCTTGGGTCCTCTGCCGTTAGAGTGGATAAATAACCGGGATCAATACCCTTTACGTGCTTTCTCGCTCCGTCCGTCATGTTGAATTAGTGTTTCTTGCCGCCGACCAAAATAATTCCCAGCATGCAACGCGCGCTTTTGTCAACAATGAAACTTGCTTATATAGGAAAAACAAGAATCATGTATTTTGTTTCCCTAGAATGAATCTCGATTTCCGATTGGATTTTCTTCCACCTTATTGAAAGCACAGACAAGTGGACTTCAGGCAGAAAGAGCAGGATCACTACAGTTTTTATTTCATGTTCATAAGTTCAAGTTTCGGCTAATGGCAATCTGGCAACACAGAGATCGACTAAATTAGTGTGTCAAACTCAAATTCACAGAGGGGCAAAATTAAAAACTGGGACAAGTCGTGGGCCAAAATAAATATTTATGGAAAAATTTAAACAACACCTGCATGTTTTCTTTTCTTTTGAAATATGTAATGTTAAACCTTTTCTTATTAAAATAAATGTTTCATAATAGTTTTGCTTAAACACTGAATTCAGAAGAAACAGAAGATAAACTAATAACATTTTAAATAAATAACGTCTCTATAGCCTATCTGTAGGCGGTGGACCAGCTCTAATACATATTTGATATGACTTTGTGAGCCAAATATAATTATATTGAGGGCCAAATTTGAAACTGACATGTCTAGACTAAAGTTTATATTGATCTTTTGATTTTTGGTACAGTTCATCTTTGGCACCAAGTATTTAAAACTGCAGTGGCCAGTGGAGCAAGGACAAACACTTTTTTTTATTTACCACAAAGCTGCAAATGTACCTAGTTTGCACTAAAACTGCCAACAAAAGGACCTGTGGCGTATGCTGCGGTCTAAGGCGAGAGAAATTATCTGACGAAAGCTCTTTTGCCGAAGAGTTGTTAAGAAATGGGGGAAGCTTTTCGGCCATCTGAGTGTACTATGCATTTTTTTAACTTTTTTTCTCACCATATACACAGTTTAGTAGTAAAAAGAAGTTGATTTAGTTTTTAGTTCCACTTTGAAATCTTCACAATCAATTTGAGCTAATTAGATCCAGTTAATTAAATATATCAACAAATGTGCAATAAACAAAGTAGACAGCTAATCTTCCCCATGCTTCAAATTCACTTCATAGTTTTGTTTATCTGCAATTTCACAAAGCACCAACGTGGGACCCGATACTAATTAAAGTGCAACAAAAGCTAATAATCTCCTGAAACACAACACCTCTCTCAGACTAATCGAAGTCTTTTCTCATTGGACCAAACATGGCTCCGTCGTGCAGACTGAGCTGCTCAACAAAGTGTGACAGTTTAATATTCCTCAGATGGTTTCAGATAAAGGAGGAGGAAGAGCTGCATTCAGCATAAACAACACCATTCACACTTTGTCACGTAAATAACAAGTTTAGGAAATATATAGGGCCCAAGAAAAGCTAAAACAATTATGGCTAGACACTACATTTAGAAAAGAAAAGTTTTTATATACGCTGCTTAAAAGCATGTCATTTTTTCTGTACTGACTCAATACAGTCGTCCCTCAATATATCGCGGTTCACCTTTTGCAGTCTCGCTGTTTCGCGGATTTTTTTAGTAGAATTTTGCATGTGTTTTTTTTTTTTTTTACAGCGTATGAACGTGTATTGCTTATTACGGGAGGGTGGTAATTACACATGGGCGGGTCAGGACTAAAACAGGACTAAACCAGGACTAAATCAGGTCTAAACCAGGTCTAAACCTAGGTGTAAATTAGGTCTAAACCAGGTCTAAACCAGGATTAAACCAGGTCTAAACCAGGTCTAAATCAGGACTAAATCAGGACTAAACCAGGTCTAAATCAGGACTAAACCAGGTCTAAATCAGGACTAAACCAGGTCTAAATCAGGACTAAACCAGGTCTAAACCAGGTCTAATCTTGGACTTAAGAGAGAAAACCCCGAGGAGGGTGTCCGCAAAGTGCGATCGGTCAATTGCCGTTCTTAAGTCCGTGAAATACAGAGCTCCCCGTCGGTCCTTTCTCCTGCGGTCACTTCTGAGCCCATCCCGGCAGTGAGTCCTGTTTCAGTCCTGTTTCAGTCCTGGTTCAGTCCTGGTTCAGTCCTGGTTCAGTCCTGGTTCAGTCCTGGTTCAGTCCTGGTTCAGTCCTGGTTCAGTCCTGGTTCAGTCCTGGTTCAGTCCTGGTTCAGTCCTCCTCTTCAGTCCTGGAATTAGTCCTAGGTTAGTCCTGGTTTAATCTGGGTTCAGTCCGTGGTGTGTGCAGCACAAAAGTTTGATATAATCTCGGGTAAACAGGCGGGTGCGGTGCTGTACTGTGCGAGATCGGGTCTCCAAAAATGGACCCGTGCAGGACTCTGCGCTGTAGGGCTCCATTACGAAATAAATTAATCTTCGGTTCGTAACATAAAGAAGGAGGAGAATAACAAAAGGACGACAGCAGCAATAAGTTTTAAGAAGGATGCACAAAGGGCCCTGTCTGAGAAATGTGTATAAAGTGTGTGGTGACAGCCTTAAAACAGAACTTTATGTTACCATTAGGTCTAATACTTGATTAATCTCAGAATTACACTGTTCAGGAAAGGTCACATTTTGTCCTGAAAGTCCCAGTATGTAACTTTTTTGCATCCAAATTGTACTGAAAAACACGCATCCTTACTCTGAGTACGCTTGCATCTCCACAAACCTGACTCATAGAAATGTTCTTCCTTTGGCTGTGTGGCATAAAACTACGGAGAATCTTCCGAAGTATGATTTTGAACTTTCTACTTCCACGGAATCACGGAGTTGAAACTTTCGACAACCCTACATTTTATAGTGTTTTAGTTTTCATTTGACATAAGTCTGGGTGTCATGGCAGAAAAAAAAAAAAAAGAATTACAAGGCAGTGCTCGGCATAGCACTTTTTGCTTTTCTCCGAGTTGGTGATAGGCAGTAGTTGTTCAGGCGAGAGGCTGAGTGCATTACAGAGGCTTGGCTCTGTCAGTGATTTGACTTAATGCGATTTCTACAACAATAAACGGGCATGGACTGAAAGGGAATAGGCAGGGACAGGCCACAGGGAGTTTTACAGCCCCTTCACAGAGCGTCCTGTAAGGCTCAACGATTTTGGGGAAAATATTCAATTGTGATTTTTTTTTTTTTTTAACCAAGCACTGCGATTGTGATTGTATTTGCTATTATTATGTGATTAGGTAATAGAGGACTACGATGCTTTCAAGTGCTTTTAGTCTTTTTCCATTTTCATTTAAACTCAACCTGCTCCCAAATAATATTCAAAAACCGTTCTGCACAAATGATTAAATTCAAATACAACCTGAGAGGTCAAATGAATTTTAAAAAAGCGATTGTCTCGAACCACTCTCAAAAGCATGTGACCATATCAAAGCTTGTACTAAATTGGTGCGCTTCAAAAAAGCTAAATAAAAATCAAATCTTACAAGTAAACCACGACTATTAACTAAACACATGCTTTTCTTTAACATTACCTTTTCTTTTGATCATAAACAATAAATTTTGTGCCTTCTTTGTCACTGTTATTAGTTTCTACGACCATAAACAAAAACAAAAAACTTAAATTTTTCTCATTTTCATTTTGCTAATTTTGAAACAATTATAACTGATAAACTTCTGTGCGTGAAATTTATTTTACTATATGCAAATATGTGAAAAGTTCCGTGATCAATGTCGATAAGAAATCACATCAATTTTTAAACTATGTCATGAACAGTGGTGGGTTCGTATAAGTTTTTTCTTCTTCTCACACCTTTTCAAGAATTTTCTGTTGTTTATAGTGTATATGTAGTATGATTATTGTTTCTCTTTTGGCACAAACTTGGAAAAATAAATAAATAAATAAACAAATCAAAACATTATTAATTATAAAGATACTCATGTTAGTTGCATTTAAATCCGCAGCACAAATATACTTTACATCCAGTGTTGGGGAGTAACAGATTACATGTACCGGTGTTACGTAATCAGAGTACAAATTATGAGTAACTGTATTCAGTTACAGTTACTGTTTCAGTGAGTGGTAATTGGATTACAGTTACTTTGTGGAAATAAATGGATTACATGAAGGTATTTTCCTGTTTTCACATTTTGGGCTAAACCAGGCCTAAACAAGAACTAAACCAGGACTAAACCAGGACTAAACCAGGACTAAACCAGGACTAAACCAGAACAAAACCAGAACAAAACCAGGACTAAACCAGGCCTAAACAAGAACTAAACCAGGACTAAACCAGAACTAAACCAGAAAAAACCAGGACTAAACCAGAACTAAACCAGGACTAAACCAGAACTAAACCAGAACAAAACCAGGACTAAACCAGAACTAAACCGGGTCTAAACTGGGACTAAACCAGGACTAAACCAGGTCGAAACCAGGACTAAACAGTATGAGACCTAACAGTAGGTGGACATACTCATATAAATTTCTAATTTCTCATATAAAAATCATTTCTCTATCAATAATATTTTTAATTTGGTTAAGGAAAGACTGGACTTTTTATTTTCTTTGCTTCTCTACAACAAACAAAAGTCTGTTCATGAAGTCTTGGGCTCAGCCAATTTGAAGAGAACAAACATGAATTTTCAGGATGTGGTTGATACATTCATGTAGTTTTAAAAAACATGACAATATCAAGTAATCCAAAGTATTCAGATTACATTACTCACTTTAAGTAATTTAATGGATTACGTTACAGACTACATTTTGGGGTATGTAATCTGTAATCTGTAGGGGAATACATTTTAAAAGTGACCTTCCCAACACTGCTTTACATTGAAGCTCCTGCAGGTTTAATTTTCACTTGAACGACCAAAATAAAACAACATGTGGTCAGTGGGTGCTCGTGGAAATGTCATAGTTTGTCACTGCTGTTGATCTAAAATGAGTGACTGAACTTCCAAACACGTCAGATAATATTTTCCTGACTGTTTTTACGCTGTGCAGTTGCCTCCCCTAGTCTGCGCCTAAATCAAACTGTGATATTATATTCTTCTCCAGATGTGTTACTGGGATCTTTGAGATTCGATTCACGACATCCTCTTTTCTCCCGGGTTTACATGCATTTCGAAAAATCTGCTTAAACTGGACTAGGCCAGACATGCAGTTTTCCTGACGTGCATGTAAACGTAGTGACTGACAAAAAGACTGAACTGATTATTTATATATTTGGAATTTTTGACTCGTTTGATTCACGGTTCAAAATCAATCAGGTAAAGGCTCTTTCATCTTGCAGCTCTAGCATCCAGCGGGTTTTGTGTTCTACAAGACCCGCACTTTGTACAACATTTTGATTTTCCAGAAGTGCTTTAAACTCAATGAAAAGTACCAGCATGAGATTTTATAGGAGACACAGTGTACCTGCTGTGAGTATCCTCGGAACATGGGGTTAATGGCTTTGATCCCTTGGAAAAGAGTGGTCGGCACAACGTACGAAGGTCTGCAAAGAGAGAGAGACAAATTTGGTATGAAACTCAGTTGCCACGTTTACATGAGGGCTTTAATTCCAAATAAAAATCATTAAATTCTGAATAAAAATGAATTCCACTTGTTTGTTTTGTTTAAAAAGATCATTTAATGAAAATGATTAGTCAAAATTAAACTTAATTCTCAAGTAAATGGATGATTTGTTATATTTTAAAGGCAAATAAATTTATTCCTCAATCATGTAAACATTTATTCTTCTTAAAAATAATTCCGGTCGTTCAGTGCATGCTCGTTGGGTCGCCTTTATCGGACAATCTGGCTCCAACTGTCCTTGTTTCGGACTTTCATCCACTGCTCTTTGGATTTGTGAGCAGGATGCATGAGTGGGCAGAGGTAGAGCAGCTGTTGTCTCAGTTTGTCTTCTTCCTCCCTTCTCCGACACTCTTCCCTTCTCTCCCTCAGCTCATAGACGTAAAGCGAGATGAGAAAATTCTGGAGCTGCTGCTTAATCATCATCGGAACGGCCGTGAAAAAAGTCGGATCATGTTTGTGTCTGTGACGTAACGACAAACCAAGATGACAAAAAGCCAGTAGCAGCTGAAGTATGTGTTTTCTTCGGGTCAACGTAAATATGTTCGTGAACCTGTCAGAACCCTTCCCCACCCCCAGACATTGAGCAGAATTAAATAAAAGCGATTTAACTTGTTTTCTATGTAAACCTCAATTCGGAATTATTATTTCCATGTAGTCTCTGAGAATATTTTAATTCAGAACTATTCATATGGAATTAAAAAAAACATCATGTAAACATGGCCAGTGAAGACTTAGTTATAAAATGAAGAACAAGAAGTAGCAACATTCATTCATATTAGGCTTTGACAAACTGTACTGATACTTTGCAGCTTATGGCATCACACTCCTGTTCTGTCTAAGGCTCTGTTACTCAAGTTAGACTTTAATCTGAGTTTTGGTTTAACACAATCTGATCATAAAGTGTGGTTAAACTCGATTACCCACCTGTTTTTGTGCCACAGATCTGATACGAGTTTCTGATAACTTTTACAGAGCGCTGGCTTCTTATCCGTCCTCACCAGGGCTCCACATTCGATGAAGAACTGCGTCAACGGCGGGCTGAAAATAGACGAGGAGATATAAATAAAGTCATTATGGAGTTAGGGGCATGATATGTCTGGAGATGCAGACAATAACATTAGCAGAGGTTAAAGGAAGGAGAAGAGAAGGATATGCAGCTTAAAACCATCTGGGTTTCAGATGACACCATAATGATTTAAAGCACAATAATACTTGATACGATGGGGGCAGGTGAAATGTAAATTGTTATGACAGATTTTTGTAGTAATAATGCGAGTTCTAGGGTCTAGTCACTAAAATGTGCGCTAAATGCTAAAATTTCAAACTTGTTTTCGATACTAAGGACTGTTCATACTCAATACTGATTTTAATACCACATTGATAGTTTAAAGACACTCTTCATTTAGACAATAGAATGTGCTTTTTATCATTGAATCATAATATTTTCTATGTAATCCCTCAATTGTCCAGGTAGCTTCCATAATGGCCCATGAGCGTAAACTAGTCTACTGTATGTGGTCTTCTGATACAGCTCAAGATCATTCTGAAGCTCTTCAGGAAAGGTTCATTTCTTTCCTGTGAATGTGACTTTTTAGTATCGATACTTCAAATGTGTACCGTATTTTCTGGAGTATAAATCGCACTCAGTGTCACTTTTGAGCAACTCCGCGACCTCCGGAGGTAAACAGAGCGCCGCTTTCTCTTCGGCATAGCTGTCGTCAGACTCAGCATCAGTTCCAGTTAGAATTATTCCGGCCTTTCTGAATCCCGACAGGATGGATTCAATTGTCTCTGAAGTCCAGACTTTGTCCATCCATCCAGTGACTTCCAGGAAAGTTGCATGGTGCACCCTACCGGTTGTCAGAAGTTTCTCACTCCCTCCAAATTTTCTTTCTGCTGCTCGATTACCGTTTTCAGCCGCATATTTCGCTACTTGGAACTTGTAATCTGCAAAATATGATTTTCTTTTTGGGGGCATTTGTGTTCAGTCTTCTCAGTCGTCTTTATAAGTTTGTTTAAGTTTTAAATTTTCAGTGGTACAGAAGTAATGGTGCAATCGATTGACATGATACAGACAGGACAGAGGCTCTTTCTGCAGGAGACATGTGCAGTAGAGTGAAGTGACAGTGGTACAGGAGGAACAGGAGCCGCAGTTACTAACACACAAGACTAGAGCGCCCTCTTGCAGCTGTCAGTGTGAACATTTTAATACATAAGTCGGAGTATATGTCGCAGGAAACACCCAAACCATGAAAAAAGTGTAACTTATAGTCCGAAAAATACTGTCTAGTTTCTATAAGCTTTAGTTGACAAAACTGCTAGTCACCGATATCTCATCATGTTCAAGAGCTCTTTTAAATGAGCTCTGACTGTTGTCGTCTCTGGCTCACTGTAGTGTGATGTATGAGTATAACCGCGTTTTAACCTGCTGGCAGTGAGCCCAAGACCAGTTTCCTCTTGGGGATAATAATATTTATCTTATCTTACATTAGTGAATTTATCTTCCGGGGATTTCATGGCAAAGTACAATTTAATACGTAGGGAAAAATGACTCTTGCCCCCCATTTGAGAGTACGACAGCATCTTCTAGAAACTGAAATCTACCAACTGATACTTTGCAATATTTGAGTGAGCTGTAAAACAACTATAATATATTTACACTTCTTTGTAATTTAATTGAACTTCCTATATACATTTTTTTCCCTCCGACTGTGAAGGCCTGTTTTTGTCTGAAAATGCCCCAATTAATCCTTACTTTTATTCAAAAAGATGTTAAAACCGAATGAGATTTTCTTTAGCAGTAATTGAACTAAAAGGATATGCAAAGAGGGAAAAAAATTGTGGGATCTGAACATATCCTGTGGTGTATCTTTCTAATCTAAGTGCATATTGAGTTGTGACCCTGGGGTGATGATGAAGAACAGGATTTGTGCAAAAACAAACATCAAAGCTCCATGTAAAAGCGGCCGCTCCCTCTGCAGTCATGATACTCCTCTGCAGTCATGTTACTCGGGCTCCACTATTTTTGGATTAGATTTAGATTGCAAATTTCGACCCACATCTTTGCTGTTTGACTTGAGCCCACATAGAGATGGGCGGTGTAATTTAAAACTCATGTCCCCTGGGTGAGAGGAGAGATGTGTTGCATCCGCCGTGAGCTCATCAGGCTGAAGGGAGGGGGGAGAAACTCACGCTCGCATTTTTGGACTGGTTTTGTCTACAGCAGTGAGCTCGAGACTAATGCAGACAACAAACTCAACTTGTCTGACTGGAGTGAACATGTCTGTAATTAGAAAAGGAAGTAAGAAGAGCTAGTATTTTCAGAAACAAACCAGTCTGAAGACATTCTCAGGTTAAGAACAGGCCTCATGTGAAAGCTCAGAACCTCCAGAATTCACTCCCTGAGCTGCAGAGGCGACATACACTAACACTGAGTCATGAACGGTTGGCTTCTGGCCTTCATAGTCTCACGTAGGGATGGGCATTCGATGAAATTTTCTTAATCGATCGTCGGGAGAATTTTATATAATAACAAGTATCATCATTATTATTACTATTTCTAATCTGCATAAATAAACTCAACTTTACAACATATAACCACTATAGAACCACATCAGCCCGTTTTGAGATTATAATGTGTTTAAAGCAGCTTTGCACAAGTCTCACAGAAACGAAACTTAAAACCGCATGGCTAATTTGCATAAACGAAGTAGAGAAAAAAAAAATGCTCTTGTGCGCTGATGCGGTTCAGCTTCTGTCGAACTAAAAGGACACAACTCAGTGGAATATAGGTGTTTTTTTTTTCTGTGACAGAGGGATGTAGATGCTGAAGGTGAGTCTGTTTTATATGTGTGTCGCGATGTTTTCAGAGATCGTACGTGTGCAGGTTTAGCGCAGCTCTTTATGTCGCAGTAAGCGGGATACTGCGTTTACATGACAAAACTGGGACACTGATGTGCATGTAAACACATTCACTGAGCGGTACAGTGTCTCCAAGGAGGTGCCAGAGCTAAAATGTGGGACTGAGGCCGCAACTCCCGTGTTTGCGCTGTCAGATGCAGCTTCGTATCTACGCACAGAAACCTACATTCAGTTTGTCGATTAGAAATGAACGTAATCAACGAAATTCTTAATGATCAATAAGCAATTAGTCAACTAATCATGCCCATACTTAGTCTCACTACACTTGCTTTATAAACCTTCTCTTTGGAAGCAGAGTCAAAGGGGCTTGAACACTCAAAAATCATACTTTGTTGACTTTTCAATTCCCCCTGGACCTGTATTAATGACGATAAATAAACTTCTCCTGCTAAAGACATCCAGTTGGTCTCCAGCCATTTACTTCCAATGTTTCTTGGACAAGCTGAAAACTTCAACAGCGACCATTTAGATCAGAGAGAAGCATTTTATGTTTAAACCAAATGGATTTCAGCATTGAAATTGGCAACACAAATGAGAGGCTCCTGTGAGGCTCATTCTGCTTTCTGGATAATCGTCTTGAGAACCAAAACATCACATTACAACAAGCACCTTGGCCATCATGTCCGATTGTTAAGATGTATATTTGATTACCTCATAATGTTACACCGCTGCTTTATGTATAATTATCTACGTAAGATACAGCATAGAGATTAGGTTTTCTTAATTAGATTTGCAAAGATCAATATGTACCAATCGCTTCGTCTCATAACAAGTACAAGCAGAAATAGTGCTCAATATAAACCAGGTGTGTTGCGCTGATAAGAAAAATATCAAAATGCACTGACACATTTAATAAAAAAACTGCTCCTGAACATTCTGCCCGACTCTGAGGCAGAACTACAGACACATGTGTTTCTTTAGTTTATTTTTTGTCCATGGAGCGGCGCATATTTTCTTTCAAATTAACTTGAAGTGTTAAAATGGAAACTGAAAGTAGCTTGCCCTTTGTTGCTGTGACTGTGCAGAGCCGAGCTTGCGCGTTAACTAACGACAGGGGGAGATAAAGGACGCTTCAACTCGCCCCACAACAATTAATTTCCTCAGCACAGACTCAGAAACATGATCTTTAAGGAGAGAAATGTTCAGTTCAGCTGCGTCTGATCCAAAGTCTGTATCAGTGACGAATGTTTGTGTAGACTGCAGCGTCCCTGTGGTTTAAATGTTCGCTGGTTTTCTACTCTTGACTTGATTTTCTTGTTTTAGATGTGAAGCTTTTACAGAAGAAAATGTCACTGTGTTAGGCTCGTCACAGTAACACATTTTGAAGTACCATATATTGCTCAGGAACCTTTAGACAATAAATTATAAACACTGCAACTAATTTATACCACTGACAATAACCAAAAATCATGATTTATCCCCCCCAAAATATTCTAAATGTACAATATAATAAAAAATATATATATTAACTGAAAAAATATGTAAAAAATATAAAGATATATGTGTGTTTGCCATTGACACTCTGATAATGTTGTCAAAAAAATCAAAAAATTCATCTATTCTATTCTATTCTTCTATCTAAAAAGACAATCAAATACACTTCTCTATTTTAAGGATATTATATTAAAGGGCCCATATGACGCTATTTTGTGATCTGTGTTATAACGTTGTTTCCTCATCACAAACAGACCTGGAGTTTTGTTTCTTTCACACATGTTTAACACACAAACCCTGCATATTTAGGCTGAGTTCTTTTCTCAAACAGAAAACACTCTGTTTTACCTTGTGATGTCATGTAGTAATTACAAAGTGTTCCAAAAGAAGTGTTTTTAAAAGCCATACCTCTTCACTAGAGTTAGATTTAGAGTTAGATTTAGAGGTAGATTTAGAGTTAGAGTTAGAGTTAGATTTAGAGTTAGATTTAGAGTTTAGAGTTAGATTTAGAGTTAGATTTAGAGTTAGATTTAGAGTTAGTAGATTTAGAGTTAGACGGTAGATTTAGAGTTAGAGTAGATTTAGAGTTAGATTTAGAGTTAGAGTAGATTTAGAGTTAGATTTAGAGGTAGATTTAGAGTTACAGTAGATTTAGAGTTAGATTTTGAGGTAGATTTAGAGTTACAGTAAATTTAGATTTAGAGTTAGATTTAGAGTTAAAGTAGATTTAGAGTAGATTTAGAGTAGATTTAGAGTTAGATTTAGAGGTAGATTTAGAGGTAGATTTAGAGTTAGATTTAGAGGTAGAGTTAGATAGAGTTAGAGTTAGATGTAGAGTTAGATGTAGAGTTAGTTAGAGTTAGATTTAGAGTAGATTTAGAGTTAGAGTAGATTTTGAGTTAGATTTAGAGTTAGAGTTAGAGTTAGATTTAGATTTAGAGTTAGATTTAGAGTTAGTTAGATTTAGAGTTAGATTTAGAGTTAGATTTAGAGTTAGATTTAGAGTTAGATTTAGAGTTAGATTTAGAGTTAGATTTAGAGTTAGATTTAGAGTTAGATTTAGAGTTAGATTTAGAGTTAGATTTAGAGATTTAGAGTTAGATTTAGAGTTAGATTTAGAGTAGATTTAGAGTAGATTTAGAGTTAGATTTAGAGAGTAGAGTTAGAGTTAGATTTAGAGTTAGATTTAGAGTTAGATTTAGAGTTAGATTTAGAGTTAGATTTAGAGTTAGATTTAGAGATTTAGAGTTAGAGTTAGATTTAGAGTTAGATTTAGAGTTAGATTTAGAGTTAGAGTAGATTTAGAGTTAGATTTAGAGTTAGAGGTAGATTTAGAGGTAGATTTAGAGGTAGAGTAGATTTAGAGTTAGATTTAGAGTTAGATTTAGAGTTAGATTTAGAGTTAGATTTAGAGTTAGAGGTAGATTTAGAGGTAGAGTAGATTTAGAGTCAGATTTAGAGGTAGAGTAGATTTAGATTTAGAGTTAGATTTAGAGTAGATTTAGAGTTAGAGTAGATTTAGAGTAGATTTAGAGTTAGAGTTAGATTTAGATTTAGAGTTAGAGTAAGAGTAGATTTAGATTTAGAGTTAGATTTAGAGTTAGATTTAGAGTTAATTTGAAATTTTTTTTTAAAAGGTTTGAAGGCACAACATATAGTCTCTATTAGGGCTGGGTATCATTAAGAAGTTGCAGATATGATACATATCTTTATACATAAGCCATGATGATCTTGATACGGTGCTCTTTCGATTCGGTATGATATATTTCAAATCAATTCAATACGATTCAATAAGAAATAAAGGCTAAATCATGGCTGTGATACTAAAAGTCTTTGTTAAACCACGTCTTGTGCAAAGTTTATATGAAACACAAACATTTTAATCCTCAAAACAGTGAAAATGTCAAATGTGTTGCATAAACAAGTTTCCTTTCACTGCAACAAAACTGTAGCGCTGTAACAAAATAATTCAGTAAAATATACCAAACAATACTCTTGGCTCTATATTGATACAGCAGTCTGCGATATCGATACTGTATCATCACATTAAACGACACGATATATTGATATTTTGATATTTTTGCACACCTAGTAACTCTCCAAACACATATATTTAACAAAGAAAGAAACAAACAAACAAAACTGTTAAAATCATTCAATTTTCTAAAAAAGATTTATCAAATTTACCATTTATCATTTACTAAACTACCACTACATGACATCACAAGTTGGAACAGAGCATTTTAAGATTGGGAGATGTAGACAGATTAATAATACAAGATTACTAAAACGTGTAAATGAAACAAAACACGACTCCAGGTCTGTTTTTTGTGAGGTAACAACATTCTAACACGCCTTAAAGCTCACAATAGTTCATTTTGAGGAGTATAGGACCTTTAAGGAGTGAAAATGACTCGAGCGGGAGACAGACGAGACGTGTGGAGGTGGCTTAAGTGAAATGGTGATTGGGGGAGAGAGAGCGCTGGTGTTGGGCGGTAACACTAGACCCTAAGGGAGCCACAAAAGCCCATTCAGACGCTATGGTGCAGTGCAGCAGTCACACGAGCCCTCGACTCCACTCGGGGAGAGAGCAAAACCACTATTAAGACCACAGCGGGGACAAATGTGCACGTTTTAAAAGAGAACAAGTGGAGAGGTTACGTCAGGTAAAGAACTGTGTAATAGAGCCAGACCGATGTGGAGTTATGGGGGCTGATGTTGATGCTGATGTTAAGTGCCTCGGAAACGCTGAAAACCATAAAGCAATCAAGCTAATTTGTCTTTTATTCACTGTACTTATCAGCCCCCACAGTGGAGAATTTTAAGTCTCATCCACTTTCGTCTCTGGTCGGGGTCTTTTATTGCTCTTTTTTATTAGTATTAAAGAAGACATACTGTGCCTGTGCCTGCTGTATAGTTATAATCTATGACACCCGTGGACATTTTAATTCGTCTCATATTACAATAAACACGGCCGCTGACTTCCTCCTGAGAAAACTATGGTGCCCAGTGGGAGCTGACAACGGCGTAAACATCACTACAAAAAGCCATGTAGCTGTTGGCACCTCCTGTGGATCGCATTTGTACCTAAATGACTACGCACTGTGTGTATCCTATGTGCTTATATCATATCATATTCTACAAGTAATTTTACACAAATTGTAAGAAAAAATGCTCCCTTTGGTTGGTATTTAGAGGAGGACTTATGTTTTACCTCAATACATAGGCCACGATACGATACATATCTCGATACAGTGAGCTTTCAATTCGATACGATATATTTCAAATCGATTTGATACGGTTCATTAAAAATTAAAGGCTAAATCATGGCTGTGATCCTGAAAGTCTTTGTCAAACCACTTCTTGTGCAAAGTTCAAATGAAACACAAACATTTTAATCATCAAAACAGTGAAAAAGTCAAATGTGTCGCATAAACAAGTTTTTCTTCCTCTAAACAAGTAGCAAAACTGTAGCTCTGTAACAAAATCATTTAGAAAAATATACCAAAAAATACTCTTTGTGATATATCGATACAGCAGTCCCTAATATCGATGCTGTATCATCATATTAAACAATACCATATATTGATATTTCAATATTTATGCACACCCCTACTTATGTTGTTGGTTTTATTTTGAGGCATACATCTTAACATTTTATTTTCAGTTAAATAATAATCCTACATGTATCTTACGCGTGTACTAGGGGTGTGCAAAATTACTGAAATATTGATATATCGTATTGTTTGATATGATGATAGTATCGATATTTTGGGCAGCTATTTACTGGCATACTAAATGATTTTGTTACACAGCTACAGTTTTGTTGCTTGTTCAGTGGAAGGAAACTTGTTTATGCAGCACATTTGACATTTTCATTGTTTTGATGATTAAAATGGGCATGTTTCATATGAATTTTTCACAAGAAGTGGTTTAACAAAGACTTTTAATATCACAACCATGACTTAAACATATTTTCTCAGAGTAGTCACGTGATGTTGCTGTGATGTGTCCGGTCAGCTGATTTATACAGGTTTTAGTGCTCACGGTAATATAAACGGGGATGAGGGGGCTTTTTTACTCTCACACACTTGGGATACTGTCCTGAGGAAATCGGACTGCAGATGGCGCTGTCGTCCTGCCTCCACCGGTAGAAAGACAGCGCCAAAACCTGTATAAATCAGCTGACCGAACACGTCACAGCAACATCATGTGACCACTCTGAGGAAGACGGCGAGTGAGCAGTCGAAACTGTCAGGCATGAAAAACAAACAAACTCTTGGTCTGAAAAAAGAACCTAAAAACATAAATTATCAAAAGGTCAAATGAACCTCATTGGACTATTTTTTATTGAACCACATTCGATTTGAAATATATCGTACTGAACAGTATAGAATCGAAAGCTCACTGTATCGAGGTATGTATGGTATCGTGTCCTATGCATCAAGGTATGTATCTTTTTGCCAACTTTTTAATGACACCCAGCCATAGTGTGTGCAGTGTGTATTATAAATTAAGAAAATAAAACAGGAGAACAAAGTAAGTACATCACAGTGGGCGTGTACTGGTAGCAGTGATCAAAACAATGACGTCTTGAATACAGGACAATAAAAGATTACCGGTGCTTAACCATGTGTGAATGAAACAAATCACTATTTAAGTTTTGTTTTTGTTTGCACATTGTAACGTGCCTTAACAGTCACATGTCATTTTTTTGTAATATATAAGCTCTTTATTTCTGTATTTCCGATACTAAAAACGTGCTATTATTGTTCCTTATTATATAAATTCTCCAGTTCAGTTGTATCCTGTAAGAGTTCTCAGTTTAATAAAGCCGTCGCTAGTCTGTCGTCTTGCTCTTCTAAATGATCACATGGACTCAAAACTGAAAATGCCAAAGGACAGAAATAAAATGTCATCTCACCAGTTGGACAGGGCCTGAAGAGCTGCGTTCATGTAGCACGTGTTCCCGATGTTTTTCAGACCGGTCAGTCCTGAAAAATATAAAGAAAACATAAAACAGTGTTAAAACAGGAAAGCAGCAATATCAATTCTGTAGAAATAGTTATAGAAAAATGCTCACTATAGTGCACTTTGCTTTGTTAGAGGGAATTATTTTCAGATTGCAGTTTAGATTATGGGCAGGAGATGTACACACTTCATAATTTAAATCATTAATTAAATACATTTATATTGTAATAGTTCTGTCCCAGTCCCACAGTAAGCAGCGGTGAGGGACATTCAACCAATTTGTCAAGAGATACGTAGTGTTTGTGTTTGTTATATAGTTAATCATTACACTTGTGGATCATTATGTTACATCTTAATGAAAGAAACATGTCTGCTGACGTTTGTGCTAGAAAAACCCAATGGGAGTTGACGTCACCGTAAACGTCATCACCACAAATTAGGGCTGCTCGATTATGGAAAAAATAATTATCACAATTATTTTGGTCAATATTGAAATCATGATTATTCAAATGATTATTTTTTAGTTATATGGTGCATTTATTCAGCATTTCTCTCTCTCTCAAAAACCTTAGAGCAGTTTTATGATGTATAAAACATAATATAAATAAAATATACTTTGAACATGAAATAAGACATAGAAAAACATAAATGTATCCAAAATAAACTATATATCCAGCTGTTCTACAATCTCTATATTAAAAAAACAAAATAAATATACTTATTTATATTTAAAAAATCCCAAAATGAACTTTATTAAGATTTTGATTCAACTCAGTTATATGAGTTCGGAAATCGTTTGACACACAAATCGTTTCGATACGGTTCAGTAAAAATAAGTCTAAATCATGGCTGTGATACTAAAAGTTTTTGTTAAAAACCATGTCTTATGCAAAGTTCATATGAAACACAGTCATTTTAATCATCAAAACAGTGAAAATGTCAAATGAGTTGCATAAACAAGTTTCCTTCCTCTGAACAAGCAACAAAACTGTAACGCTGTATAACAAAATAATTTAGTAAAATATACCAAAAAAATACTCGTGGAGATATATATTGATACAGCAGTCTGCGATATTGACACTGTATCATCACATTAAACAATACGATACATTGATATTTTGTATATCAGTAGTTTTATGGGTTTGGAAATAATTTGACACACAAATCGAAATCGAGATCAAAATTCAATTAATTGCACAGCCTTACAACAAAGTGCCGCACATCTGTCAGCATCTCCTATGAAGAGCTGCACATCACACTCGCAAGTAGTGGATTTTTAAGATTTGAACCAGAAATAAAATTAAATTAAATTGGAGAATGAAGTAAGTAAGTCACTCAGTGTGCTGAGATCTGGGCAGTAACGTTACGTCTTGAATACAGGAGAATAAAGATGACTCAAATATGCACGAATCACTCTGAAAACAATTTCGGTGGGTAAATGAGAAGGGGTTACAAGGTTAAAAGCTCTAAAAAGTACAAAAAGGTTTTAGCTGTAATACAGTGAGCACTTTGGTCTAGTCCATAACAGAAATGATCAGGTTCAGCATGTGTGCATTTGTCTTAGATTTCATGGCAAAGTACAAAGCAATCAATAAAGAATCTGGCTCTTGCCCAAGGTCTGGGAGCATGACGGCATCGCGGTCTGAAATTTACCCCTATTTGGTTTTGAATTGTTAATTGCTATGGCGACAGGGCTAATTCGTCATCACCCTGTAACCCGTGGATGTGTTTCATTTAGTTGAGTCAGAACGCAAGACAAAAACTGAAGTTACTTTTTATATAAAGACAAAGACGAACTCTAAATAAAAGGAAGTGCGCGAGGGACTAAAATAACTGGACAGCAGCAGGTGCCGGGTCCATCTCCACATGAGGTTTACTGCGACATATGGAGTCTGCCCGCTTCATCCTGAGCTCTGGTGTTTACAAACGGTTCAGTAGAATAGAGTTAATGAAGATACGCAGCCAAGTCTAGAACACAATATACTGTATCATTTAATTTGATGATACAGTATTGATATCGTGGGCTGCTGTACCAATATATCGCCAATAGTATTTTTAGGTATATTTTTACTAAATTATTTTGTGTAACACCTACAATTGGGTTGACATTTTCACTGTTTTGATGAGTAAAATTGGTGTGTTTCATATTAACTTTGCACAAACTTAGTCAACTCTAAGTATCACACCCATGATTTATAGGGCTGTAACAATAACAGAAATATCGTGATATCGTATCGTCAAAGTTCTCACAATAATATCGTGGACCATCACAATATATCGAATTACAAGTCTCTTTGCTTAAATTAAGAGTTATGGTGCAGCAATAGCTAAAAAAACAGAGGGAACTACATAGACCATGATCCTTTGCTCCATTTCAGTGTAGACGACAAGAAGAAATAACAGTTCTAAGCACTTTAAGAGGACAAAGTTGCATATTAATAGTTTTGTAAGCCTCCACAAAATATCGCAATAAATATCATACCGTGAAATTTATATCGTGAAAATATCGTACAGAGAGATATTGGATATTGTTACATCTCTAATCGTGAGCTTTCCTAAAATATCGCAATAAATATCGTATCGTGAGGTTCATACTGTGACAATATCGTATCGTGAGACTTGGACATTGTTACACCCCTGCTGTTTTAGCCTTTGTTTTTCATGGAACCGTATCGAATCAATTTGAAACGTATCGTATCAAACTGTATTGAATCAAAAGTGCACTGTATCGAAAAACATATCGGCAGCTTCTTAATGATACCCAGCCCTATTTGGGGGTATTGATACTTTGCAGTGACATCATGCTGGGGGTGTTCAACATGTATCTGTATCTGATGCAGTGTTCAGCTGTTACCATGGTGACAATGCACACATTAGCAAATACTGCCCAAAAACTCAAGAAAAAATACATTTTCAAGAGCCTGTGATAAATACATGTCACTGTTTTGATGTTTGATTTTCAACTAAAACGATGATGTAGTTCCGGCTATTTCTTTATGGTCAGACTGTGTTAAAATAAAGCTCATTTTGGTTTCAGACAGAGCAGTGCCTACATTTAGCATCACACTTCCAGAGAACGTTGATGACATCTGCTGCAAAATATCGACCGGCTTATAAACAGAGCAACGGCAGAAGTAACAGAAACGACAAATCCGCGGTTAGTGTTGTAACCAACGAGGCTGGTGCCAGTATTAATGTTCATTTCATGTTAACAAGGTCGAAAAAGAAAAACGTTTGTAGCCTGCAGCAACTAATGGCTCTTGTCTGGATATTTGTTACAATGCACTATGGGTAATGTAATAAACATCAAGATCTGATGGCGAGTTCACTGTTAGCAATTAAAACAACTGTTATTTAATAAACGCATGAGAGATACATTTATAATTATAATAATGCATTAGTCATATATAGTGCTCAGAGTCCATTTTGTGCATTATTCATTGGTGGTAAGATACTATCACAGCCACAACTGCTCTGGGGCAAACTGATGGACGCCAGGCTGCCAATCTGCGCCATCAGCCCCTCCGACCACCACCAAAACACACACGCACCACTTTCAAACTCGACAAAGTGAAGTGAACAACAACAGTTTTTACCGCTGGCGCCCGACCAGCAGTCTCTCGTTCAAGTACTAACCAGGCCCGGCCCCGCTGAGCTTCTAAGATCTGACGAGAGCAATAACATCTCCAAGGAGACAAAGTTAAGGTGCACTCTATCGTCCCCGTAGGGAAATTTGTCCTGCATTTAACCCATCCTTTGCTGCTGCTGCTGCTAGGGCAACATGTCAGGAAAAGTGTTGCTGCAATACAAACAATTTAAACTTGAGTTGGATAGTAAGGAATGGACTTTGTACTCAATAACAATTCTGACACCCTATATTTAGACAGAACATGAAATCATATCACTCTTTTAAATCCTATAAATAAGATCCTCCTCTGATCACTTACAAAGGTCTCCATAACCAGGCCCCTAACCGTCCCTCCCGCCGCCTCCGATCAGCCGAATCTAACCTTACCACTCAGCCTTTGCCATGGCTGCCCCCACCCTCTGGAACTCTCTCCCTCTTCACATCAGAAACTCAGACTCACTAAACACCTTCGAAAAACTGCACAAAACGCACCTTTTCCTCACAGCCCACAGCCCCGACACATGATTGCTCCTCTGTTACTGTCTGTCCTGTCCTCGTTTTAGTGTTACTTTATTGTGAAGCGTCTTTGTGATACCGTGAAAAGCTCTGTATAAAACTGACATATTATTATTATTATTAAATTACCATGTGGAGTTATATCTGTGTAGTCCCTCAGTCATTCAGGTAGGTCCATTGTGACCCAAGGACCACAGTGGGCCTATGTGTTGTTATTGATACTTCGCAGTGTCACCATGTTAGGGAGTGTTCTGCCTGTAGGGTGACATGATGACACATTTGCAAACACTGCCAAAAAGTTTTAAGATCATCTAAATCCATTTTATTATTTCACAGATTTTCAGGAGCCTGTGATCAAATACAGCTGTCCATGATCCTGTTTAGGAGTTTGATTTTCAACAAAAACGTGAGACTAACTGAAAAACTAATTTGTGACATGTCATGTTTAGGGGTGTGCAAAAATATTGAAATACCAATATATCGTATCGTTTAATGTGATGATACAGTATTCATATCATGGGCTACTGTATCGATATATCGCCAAGAGTATTTTTTGGCATGTTTTACAAAATTATTTTGTTACAGCACTAGTTTTGGTGCTTGTTTAATGGAAGGAAACTTATTGCTGTTTATGCAACACATTTTACATTTTCACAGTTTTTGAGGATTAAAATGGGCGTGTTTCATATTAATTTTTCACAAGAAGTGGTTCAACAAAGACTTTTAGTATCACAGCCATGATTTACACATTATTTTTTACTGAACTGTATCAAATCGATTTGAAAAATATCGGATCGAATCATATCGAATCGAAAGCTCACTGTATCGAGATATGTATCGTATCGTGGCCTATGTATGGAAGTATGCATCGTATCGGCAACTTCTTAATGATATCCAGCCCTAGTCATGTCATTAGAGGGGCTGGTTTAGTAGCACAAATCATCTAAACCTATTGTAGTTCCAGCTAAATCAGTTCTTTATGGTCAGATTATGTTAAAATAAAACTCAGATTAAAGTCTAATTTAAGTAACAGAGCTTCAGACAGAGCAGAGCCTACCATTATCATCACAGTCCCAGGGAATATTGATGATATCTGCTGCAAAGTATCAGTAAGGAAAGTTTAATTTCTGTCCTGTGAATGTGACGTTTCTAGTATCGACACCTGCTTTAGTTTCAATACTAGTTTCAGTACCGATTAGTATCTGATTTTCGATTTTTGACTTTCACAACCCTACAGCAGCGTTGATGGCAACCCAGAAACATGCACCGACCTCTCGTCCGCGGGTCCTCTTCCTCTTCTGTCTCCATGCCCAAGTCCTCAGTGCCACCGCTAGAGGGCACTCTCAGGGACGTCGGACTCACGGGGGATCTGCTGTGCTCCTGAACGCACACACACAAACACACAAACACGGGCTTTATCGAAGTTATCTTATCTAATGAGTAACCGTGACCTATGTGATAAACCCTATGGCCAGCGGAGTTTATTTTTGTCTCTTATGTAACTGTACCTGGGCAGCGCTGGGGGCAGAGGTCAGGGCTTTGCTGTTGCCGGTGGGCGAGTTTGGTCCGAGTTTTCGCTCCAAGAAGACTTCCTTGGCGCAGGCGTAGCACCAGACTCGGAGCGTGGTTAGGTTCACGGTCAAGTTGTGTCTCGTGTCCTGAAGAAAACACATTCATGGATTTAATATGGATTTTTGAAGAGAAGTACACAAACATTCATGTCAGCTGACAAAAGAATTTAATGATAAAACATGTGGAGGCACGCACACTGCAGCACGTGGTTTCCTGTTGGTTTTTACAACTGATAATAATAGTATTTTCATTTGGCAACCTCTCATAGATTAAAAAAAACACACTTACTTACACTTACTTTACTCATTTATTTACATATTTTTAGTGTTGGGACTGGCAATATTTGAACATTTCTAGCAACAATGTGTTTTTTTTTGTTCCAGACTAAATAAAATAGTCCAATATAAGCTATTTTCAGATTTATGTTATAATGTTGATTCAAAAACATACTTTGAGTTGTGTTTTGTTTCATTCACACCTGTTTCACGCACAAATCCTGCATATTTAGGTCAAGTTCTTCTCTCAAATTGAAAATACTGTGTCATGTGATAATACAGGAGGTGCTCCACTGTGTTTTTAAACTCCATACACCTTCTCTAGAATCATTTGGATGATTTTTTAGCTCAGGATTTGCCCATTTCTACCAAAAAAAAAAAAGGTAAATGGTAGCTGTTAAGTCGTATTTTGAGCTTTAGAGATGTAGACAGACTAATGACGCATGATAACTCAAACATGTGTGAACAAAACACAACTCCAGGAATGTTTTTGATGAGGCAACAACATTCTAACGTGGTTTAAGCTCACAAGAATCCATGTTGTATAATGTAAGACCTTTAAGCTATGGCATATGACATAAAAAGAATGTTCTCCAAAACCACATGACAGAGGATTGACTATAGGTATTAAAAAGAAAATCTTGTTAATTAAACTTGTATAACTGCTCAGCTCCATTAAGCCAATAATAACAATAATACACTTAAAACAAGACAAAAAAAAGAGCACATAACTAAATGTAAGTACTTTCTGATAGACTGTTCAGTGCTCTGGTTTGGTGACATTTTCTGCCCAGACCAAAAACGTGAGCAGACGATCAGACCAGCCGATGGTGCATTATTCATGAGGTGGCGTGAGTCTTTCCAGCAGCAGCAGAAGGCTTAAGGGACTCAGCCATAGACTTCTCATGTGAATCATTTAACAAGGAAAGTAGCAGGAACATTAAGACCGACCAGTGAAAGGATTTGTGGCGACGTTAGGCACGAGTATAAAAAAACGGGGCTGCAATTTCGGAAAATTTATAATATTTACTGCTTACGATTTCAACTATCGAAACGCTGGGGGTGTTCTACATATTCAGAAGTGGACACAATTATTGGTATCTCTCTGGCAATTAAAGAAAAATCAACAATCATCGCTGAAATAACCTGAAACTGATAAAAGCTGAAATTATGTATCTTGGTATAATTGATATTCTGAATTTAAGAAGATGGGAAGATTATAAAATGTTAAGAATTATGTTGTTGGCTAGTAAAAAAGCGATTACCAGGAGATGGCGAAGTGATCAGAGGCCTAAAATAGAACAGTGGTTTGATATAATATTTAGGATTTATAATATGGAAAAACTCACCGCCTCACTTAGATCGGAAGGTCATGAATTTAAGAAAATTTCGGAAAGGATGGTTACATTATATTAAACAACATAGAACTTTGTGCAGAACCTGTATGAGTGTCTGGATAACAAAGACTGAACTTACACCCCGGTTTAAAGCTACCATGTTTTGTTTTATTTTATTTTATTTATTAATTACCTGTTCTTAAATAAGTTACATAGAAATGAGAAATGTGGAAATGCCTAACTATGGACATTGGACATCCAGATTTGACTCGACAAGTGGTAAATTACTTTGATTGTCCTAATTATCATGTAAATCCACATTGTGAAAAGACAATAAAATACAAATGAAAAAAAAAAAAAAGAAACTGATAAAAGCAAAAATAAATTAAAATTTACAAAAAATTGTCCAACGGAAATCAAACATTGCTTTTCACCTGTGGTTCAACAGAATTATTAGAAAAAACTAAATAAGCAAACGGGCCTGGACAAAAATGATGGTACCCTTGACTTAATATTTTGTTGCACAACCTTTTGAGGCAAACTCTGCAAACAAACGATTTCTGTAACTGTCAGTGAGACTGAATGAATGGTCAACAGGTAAGTTTTTTTTATTTTTATTATTCTATTGAACAAAAATACAAAAACAGTGTCTGATTTCCATTGGTTATTTTTCAGTAAATTTTTATTTATTATTGCTTTTCTCAGTTTCAAGTTAGTTCAGTGACCATTGTTGATTTTTCTTTCATTACCAGAGGGGTCCCAACAATTTTATCCACATCTGTATCTCTACTGACAGAACGTTCAACATTCATCACGGTGACAAAACACACACGAGCAAAAATAGCCAAAAATGTTTTTAAGATAGTCTGAGAACTCAAGAAAAACAAAATGGATTTAAACAACACATTTTCAGGAGGCTATGATCGATACAAAAGTTCAAGGTCTTTTTATGATTTTCAACAAAAAGGGGTGAGAAATAGACTGAAAAAAAATGTTGGCTAATGCTGGATAGCTTTTGAGTACTTTTACTTTTACAGCCAAGTCAGCTCTTTCTGGTGAGATTGTGCAAAAATAAAGGTCAGATTTAGTTTAACTTGAGTAACCGAGCCTCAGGGAATGGTGTTGACATCAGCCACGTTGAAAAAGTAGAATTCTGTTTGTAGAGAGAAGACTGAAATCTGAACTGATAAACTAATAGAAAAGAGAAAGAAATAATAGAAAGAACATGTTTGTAGAGATCTAAATGAGAACTAAAAGACCAGCCAAGGATAGTCACCATAATTACTTCTTAACCTCTTACGATTGATTATCTTATGACGTAAATAGTTTGAATGATCTTGACATTTCCACAGTCAAAGAGTTACCGGGCAAATGATGGAACAGACTTGTGTGATGAAACGTAACGCTCTACGCAGACTTAACCTCCATAAACCTCAATGCCCGAATAAATCATGGCATTTATCATAATCATTCTGGACTTATAAGTTGCTTGTCAGGTTAGAAGAGCAAATATAGATTACAACGATAATGTGTGAAGCAATGTGTTATGAAGGAGGAAGCTGGACCTGTTTTAATGTTTACTTTAGTAGTGTTGTCACGATATTAAAATTTTAAAACCGAACTGTACTCAATACTCAGTACTTATCATCATCTTTATTCTGGACTCATGGTCCATTATTAAACATTACAAAACAATAAACATTTATATTTTTAAAAGACGACCACACCAGTGTCTCCACATGTTGGACTGATATCTTATTGCAGGGGTGTCAAACTCATTTTGGTCCAGGGGCCGTATCCAACCTACTTTGATCCCAAAGGGGCCGGATTAGAAAACTCAAGGCATATAAACCCCAAAAATAAATTCAAATATTTGTGCAGAGAAACACACATCTATTACAGAAATCTTTTTTAATTGATGAACTCTTTCTTTTACAAAATACTATAATATTATGAACAACCTGAAACTTTAAGAAAAATGCAATTTCAACACAATGTTTTAACATTAACTTGTATAAATAGGAATAAGTCAATTTTTCTTGGAAAATCCTGCACTCGGCTCCACTTTTCTCATTTTGGACATTTTGTTGATGAGGGTGTTACGGTCAACAGTCAAAACGATCGTCCTTTAAGAGCGTTTGGAAAGAGACAAGTCTTCATTTGTGCTGCTCTGGTGGGAGGGGCCACGTACAGAGACGCTGGAGATGCTGATATGCTCAGCACCGCAGAAAATTACCAATATTTTTATAGAAAATATAATTAAAATATTTTAGTAGAAAATCAGCCGAGGGCCAGATTAAAGGTCTTGGAGGGCCAGATCTGGCCCCTGGGCCGCATGTTTGACACCTGTGTCTTATTGCATTGAATCTCAAATTTGTGAGTGACATTATTATTTCATCGTCTGATTTGTTCAGTCTGCAGATAAAACTGTACATTAAAATTCTAAGTGCAGCTTGCAAAGTGTTCACTCGTGCAGTAACAAACATCTCAGTTGCACTCGTCCATCGTGGCCTCCTCAAAAGCACCGTAAAGTGTCATTGTTAAGCCACCTGCAGTCTTTGCAAACTGGCTTTTTATAATTAATCCAGAGGTGGGCTGTGTACAACGGTGTACAATATGATTTAACCAAGAACTTTTCATCTTTTGTACAAGAACGAAACTTACGCATAAGAGTATTTGACTGAGTATAGCTGATTTTGCTACCACAATAATAAAAAACACTCTTTATTTGACAACAGGATGTGATGTAGATTCCAAATATGTGTATGCTATATCCTCCTGAGACCTGGCTCATTCATTTGTGCCCTTTATAGTCAACATTGAGTTAACCAGTCGATCTTTTAAGTGTTTTGAGATAGACTCTTAATGGGGGATGAGGTTCCTCTGCATAAAAATGGCTGGAGGGATCGATATATCATATCATTCATTGTGATGATACAGTATCAATATCGTGGGCTGCTGTATCGATATATCCACAAGAGTATTTTTTGGTATATTTCACAAAATTATTTTGTTGCAGGGCTACAGTTTTGTTGCTTGTTTGGTGGAAGGAAACTTTTTAATGCAACACATTTGACATTTTCACTGTTTTGAGGATTAAAATGGATTAAAATGCTTGTGTCTCATATTAACTTTGCACAGTAAATGGTTTAACAAAAACTTTTAGTATCACAGCCATGATTTAGCCTTTTTTTTTTTTTAACCGTATCAAATCAATTTGAAATATATTGTATTGAATTGAAAGTGCACTGTATCGAGATATGTATCGTATTGTGGCCAATGTATTGAAGTATGTATCGTATCGGCAACTTCTTAGTGATACTAAGCCCTACTATCATGTCCTGGATAAGTTGTTTGTGGCTGCAATATGATAAAAAAAGATTACGAAACTAAAAGGAGTCTAAAAACTTTTTGAGGTGACTGTAGAAGCTTGTCAGAGATGTTGGTCATCAAAAAAGCTGTTTTTGTTAGGTTAACTTCACATAGCTTTAACACCAAAATGTCCCTGTCATACATGTTATAAACTTATAAATAGAAATAAAATGAACAAAATCTAAATGCTAAGGTGTTCATTTACCTCCTAAAAGAGAGAAAATTACAAAAAATATATACTGCAATATTTTTCTTCAGGTCCTAGGAGGATATGAACTGTAACTGAGTACCAGTATTAATCCGTAACACATTTTAATACAATAACTTCTATCTTTTCCTGTAAACAAATGATTGCTTCTTCTCATGGTAATCCTCTTTTGCTAACTAAGTAGGCCTATTAGCCATTTCTAAGTGTGAACAGAGCCTGAAATGCTTATCTGCTCCTGAATCCTCCGGAGATCTAATTAATCATGTTTCTTATTCTTGGAGGACGGTTTGAAAATGGCTTCCTTGAAAATAAACAACGGTGACTCCAGGGAGCTGCACTCAGATAACCCGGATATTACATTTTATGGTCTACCAATATCAACAAGTTTATATCCACTAAATCAATAGACAGTAAGGCATGTACTGGTAATTGGCAGGACTTTGGTATGAGTCTAAGCCAATTTCTTGTGATCATTTACAATAGAGTAATAGAGGATAGGCTCCAGCGTTCTCACAGTGATTCAAAACTTCAAACTTGACTTCATTACTGAGGAACAGACTTGAAACGCAATACTCCAAACACTCTTTCTTTAGACAACAGAGTGTGATTTTCAACATTAAATTGTAGTACCGTATTTTTCAGACCATAAGGTGCACTTAAAATTCTTAATTTTCTCAAAAATTGACAGTGCACCATATAATCCGGTGCGCCTTATGTATAAAATCTGGTTGTGTTTATTGACCTCGAACCAATTTTATGTGGTACACGGCGCTCAAATATCTGTCAAACTACGAAGTCGCACCACTTGAGGGATTGTTGGAGCATTACGGCTACTGTAGTAGGAGCCTCACAGAGTAAAGCCCAATTTAAGGTCCTTTAGTCCGATAGAAGTTGACCACATCAGTGCACAAGGAGCGAGCTGTTTTTTTCAGAGCTTACAGTTTATGCAAAATAGCCATGTGGTTTTCAGTTTTGTTTCTGTAAAACGTAAACAAATGTGCACAAAGCTGCATTAAACACCTTATTACTCAAAGCATATTTGCAGTCCTCCTTGTAGAAAATAAAAAATAAACTTAAATTGATCCACCCACATTCACATTAATCCACATTCACCAAGTCAGGGAGGCAACGCCGGGCGAATTATGCCACGATCTACCAAAGGATCGTGGACGCCTGGGTTAAGGGATCAGTTTAAAGTAGGGGTCTCCAACCTTTTTCCTCCTGTGAGCAACTTTTTGTAAAATGAAAATGCAAGAGAGCTACTCATTTTAGTGGTCGGCAGAAATTTTGTAAAGAGCCCTGGTAAGTCGAAAGATGAGGTACAGTTCAATGTCTATAAAATATAACCCTTTATCCAGTTACCAGTGCACAAAATTAAGGCATCAAAATTATACATTTACAAAGGAAATAGGCATTTAATCAATCAAATTTGAGTTATTCGTCACTATATGTATAATTTAGAAATCCCTTGGTGAGGTACTTGGATGGGGGTGGGGAGCTACTGTTGCCTTATAATCCGGTGTGCCTTATAGTCCGAAAAATATGGTACTTTCTTTTATATTACCATGTGACCATATATCTGTGTAAGCCCAGTCTTTCAGGTAGGATTCCATAGTGGTCCATGGGCGTATTCTAGTCTACGTGCTCTTATACTTGTTCTGATACACCTCAAGATCATTCTAAAGTTAGGAAAGGTTCATTTTGGTCTTTAGGTTGTGATTAATATCTGATTTTCGATACTTTTGGCCACCCTATCCGCAGCCGAACTTTCCCACAAATGCGTCTCAATACGTAGGACAAAGCGTTAATAATGCAGAGATTAGAGTACACGTTTTATATCGTCTTTCTTATTATTTACTATGACCTGAAGTGACTCATATCGGTCAAAGTGCACGCCTCGGTAAACACACGACTGCTCAAAGGCTTGTAAAGTGTAACCAAAGAACTAAGCCTGAATCCATGCACTTCCCAAAGCAAAGGGGTTTTAATAATGGATGAACCACTACTGAAACTGTACCAAATAGTGAGATGTAGGCAGACAGCAGTAGAAGCAGCCTGATTTTTAATAATGTACAGTTGAGCTTAAAAGCAAAAAGTAGTACACGTAGCTCTGGGCTTGAGATGAAAACGGTTAAAAATATAACAGCGCGCCTCAAGGGAACAGGGACGTCCTTAAGTGACACTGATTCGGTTTAGCTGGTAAATAGTAGATGCTAGTGTCTCAAAATGTTGTTAAAATTGTTATTGTTGTGCAATTAAACTCTTACTATTTAAACATTCTTATAAGTACTGTATTGGGGAACGAAATTATTAAGTTTTGATCTGAATGATAAGTGTTAAGGTTGTTTAAAATATTGAAAATCAGATACCAGACGTGGGACTAAGTTGTTATTTTGCAAGTCTCAAGTAAGTCTCAAGTCTTTGACCTCAAGTCCAAGTCAAGTCCCAAGCCAAAGACAGGCAAGTCCAAGTCTGGCCCAGAAGTACAAGACAAGTCCAAGTCGTCAAGTCATTTCAAGTCTTTAAACCAAAATACCAAATACAGCTTACATTTTTGCAATTTATATGAATTTTAAACCAAACTGTACTTAAAAAGTCATGGTATATTTATATAAAAGTTATAGAAATGCAAATTTTTCCTTTTTAAATGTCTTGACAAGATCTTAGTGTGAATCATCAAGGTTAGAATAGAAAGTCTTCAGAAGTCACAGGGCTCAATATTAAGTCAAGTCCCAAGTCACTGATCTTCAAGTCCAAGTCGAGTCCCAAGCTTTCGTCTATTTTATCAAATCAAGTCTCAAGTCCTAAAATTACTGACTCAAGTCTGACTCGAGTCCAAAGTCATGACTTGCAAGTCCCCAACTCTGTCAGATACTAATCGATACTAAAACTAGAATCTAAACTAGATATTCATTTGAGCAAGTATTAATAGTATAAAAGTCACATTATAAGGACAGAAATTAATCTTTCCTGAATCGTGAGCTGTATCGAGCAAGTATAAGAGCACATAGACTAGAATACGCCCATGCACCACCATAGATCCTACCTGAACCACTGAGGAATTACAGAGATATAAAACCACATGGGAATATAAAAGAAAGTACTATGATTTAATTTTTAAAATAAAAGTAAAGAATGCTTTTTATTATCATTTTGGTATCAGAATCGGCATTGAGTATCAAGTCTACTCCTTAGCATAGAAATAATATTTGAATTTTATATATTTTAATATGATGACAACACAAGCTCACACAGAGTTTCTCACCTGTGAGTGGACGGTGCTGTGGTCAGAGTGAGACTCTCCGCAGCCCACATACGAGCATCCGTTCTGGGGAAAAGGAAAAAGATGTAGATCATAATGTTACTGAAATTTCAAAGTTTTCAAAAATTCAATTCACAGGAGCAAACACATGAGAGAAGACTGAGATATGAACTGATAATCTAACACAGAACCGCCCCGATTTCAGAACATGTTTGTAAGGATCTGTGTGGTCAGCAGATTTGCTTCAAAATAAAACATTTTGTTGTTTGCAAAGAAAAATATGTTCCCTAAATAACTGCAGTTAGGCCTGTCACAATAAAAAAATGAAGTGAATAGAGACATGAAGTGAATTTACGCCCTGACACAAAAACCCCAAAACAGATGTAAACCACAAAAACATGTACAAGATAGTTACAAAATCATGAGTTGCAATAAAAACACAGCAGAATGAAACACTTTAGTAGTTAGTTTCCATCTGAAATGAGTCATAGAAGTTATTAAAATCAACCTTTTACAACTTCAGTCCAATCACATCACGAAAACATGAACAAGAAAAAGTACCAACTATAAAAAGTGACACAAAAAACAGTTCCATCTATCATATATTGAACGATAAGTCAGTGTCGTATTTATTGCGACAGGCCTGCAGTCTTTGTAATCTGCTGATCGACACTATTCAAATTGTGATTCAGTAAAGTATCGCGCACAAACAAGCCTCACCTCAAGACATGCCCAAAGATTTGGTCCTCCCACTTCACAGTCTTGACACTGGCCCTGGAATGAGGAAAGGAGAAAAGTCAGTCCATTTATACTAATGGTGCTTTGATTGAATATCAAACACGGCAAACAGAAGATTTTTCATTTCAGTTTCATTTGGACTCACGTGAGATTTCTGAATGAGTTCCTCTTTGGTGATCTCCCCCACGCAGTCGAGGTGGGGGCAGTCGGAGCTGGAGCCTGGAGGCATCACTCAACACTGGGCTGTGGAGAAAACAGACATGTTTGGATGTTAAAATCCCATAGTGTTGTTTCAAAATCTTGTATTCTTGGCACAACGAAACAGTCTTTTAAAAAAAATCTGGAAAACATTGCAGATCACGCCCAAAAAATCCTCTAAACAGTGTTTCAGATGCTGGCTTCCAAAACTGACGTCAGACCAATGAAAACTGCGCCTCCCAACCTCCAGAACCAAGCAGATTTAGTTATTTTACAAAAGCAAGTAGTTATTTTCTAAACTTCACTATAACTTGACATACACTACCAGTCAAAACTTTTAGAACACCACACTTTTTCCAGTTTTTTACCGTATACTGTTGACCAAAAAGTATTGTAAACTTTTGATTCATGAAAGTCTCCACCTTTGGCAGATATAACAGCTGAACACACTCGTGGCTCGTTCTTTTTTACAATAGAAATCAAATATTTTTCTGAAAGTTCTTCCCAAATCTGTTGCGGAAGTTCCCATAAATGTGTGGCACTTGTAGGTTGTTTGGCTTTTACTTTTCTGTCCAGTTCATCCCAAAACCAGCTCGATGGGATTTACGTCTGGAGACTGTGCTGGTCACTCCATGTTTTCAAGCTCACCATGGATTTTTTTTTAAATTCAGATTATACATATTGAAACATAAAGACATTATACAAAAAATATACATATACATACATTAAGACCCTCCCCCCATCCTAAAACACACAGTTCACTCAATCTGAATTATGATTTCTACATGTCAAATTCTTCACAATGTGCAAAAATGGGAACCAAATGTCTGTAAAATCCTCAAGTTTTCCTTTAGAAATGCTTCTCCAGTGCCAAATTGCTGGACAATCATTTAATCCACTGGTTTACTTTGGGCCTCTCCATTTCCTTCCATTTGAGAGCAATAACATGTTTGGTCAAGCTCACCATCTTGTTCTTTTTTTCCTGAGGTAGTTTTGGCAGAGCTTGGACTTGTGTTTTGTTATCTTTTATCTTTTTTTTTTTTTAACCTCTGGCTGTTCAGTTCTTATCTTTGTACCATTTCAAGCTCTTCTTTGGACTTGCACAACTTGAATTGCAATAAATAACTGGGAAAATTAGGGTGTTCTGAAACTTTTGACCGGCAGTATACATTTTTTTCTGTATGTACTATGGATTTTAAAAGCTTAATATTGGCCACAACAGCATAGACAAATATCGGATAGGGATGCACCGATTCAGCTCTTTTATTTCCAACAACAATATTAATACTTTTACTTTTACTTTAAGTATTTGCCTACCGATACCCTATATTAACCAATACTATTTCAAATAACCAGACAGCAGTTTTGAATGAATAAAAAATTTAAACATTATGAAACATTTCAGGCCAAAAAGAGTCTTTTTTCATACAAATAAAGGATATCGACTCATGGAACCAATACCCGATCCAACAAAAGTTTCAGTACCAGCGCTGATATCCAACAAAAGTACCGGTAAAAACAAAAACAAACAAAACAAACATATACTGATCATTCCTACAATACAATATATGTGTTTTTAAAAGAACAGCAGTTTCGTTTGGTGTACATTTCTAGTGCACAAACTTATTTTCCACTTCCATCTTCCAAGTCGTATAAGTAATAGTGATAAAATGCAAATGTTCAGAATTCAGACAAGGTCATCTGAGTCACCTGCATAAGAGCAGTTTTGTGTCGCCACAATGACTGACAACGTCCTTTTTTTATGATCTGTTACTCACTCACACACACGCAAACTCTGTCGACAACTCGCCTCCACCAGAACTACTTTAGCTATGACAAGAAGGAAGCGTTTCACGTCTAATTCAATATGAACAGGGCAGACGTTGAATTGGCTTTTTAAAGATGGCCTTAGTACTACAGAGGGGGACTTGGTACAATTAGATTTGCTCCGCGACAGGAATAAAGGAGATTAAGTTGCTATCTGATCAGCGGGGCAAAGAGGCAGAGGGCTCGCAATGACAAAAAGTAGTAGTGGCTTTAACTTCCTATAGAAACTGAGCTTGTTTGAGTCATGATCAGTTTACTAATACCCATGTGTGGTTGGGTTAGGCAATATGGCAAAAATCTATCACGCCTTTTCCCCAAATAAACACTATTTTCCTACAAAGTCTGACCTCTGCTCCAAATTACTTGCCTTTACCAGTGTTTCTATTAATAAAAGAGACTTCAGCGGCCCCCCCATAGTCAAATTTTTGCCCCCATAATCTAAAAATAAGATGAAAAAAATTGGTAGTATTGTCATAAACATAAAGAAGTAACTATATCTAATTTTTATCATTTTTTTGGACTAGTAGAGACTATTTTCAGGTACATAAATGTCCCTTATTACATGAAATAAAATTATTTATACATGGATCGCCTGTGCAACCATTGTCTCTGATTTACTGACAGATTTAGGACATTTCAACTCAAATTTCACGTCTCAAGTTATGTTGTTATACGACTATTCTGCTACTGCAGGTGTTCGTTTTTGGTGTGGACAATATTTTTAAACAAGAGGAGAGGAGTCATCTTATCAGAAGCAATATGTCCAGCATGTGACTACTACAACAAAGTCTGATAAGATACGGATTTAGTCATAGTGGAATTTATAAAATGCATTGCTGTGCAGACACTCCCGCTACATGCCGTTAGAAACATTTCCTTTATCCAATCACTAATATAATAAGAATAATATTATAACAAGGTGAAAGGTTCTGATCTTGTGAGCGTTAAGCCATGTTAGAATGTTGTTACGTCATGAAAAACACACCTCGAGCTGTGTTTTGTTTCATTCATTTCCTAAATCTGCAGGGTTTGTGTGTTAAACGTGTGTGAATGAAACTAAACACAACTCCAGGCATGTTTACGACAAGGAAATATTATAACATAGATCAGAAAATAGAGTAATTTGGGCCCTTTAACACAATCCATAGCCACAATCACAAAGACAAGGCAAGGCAAGTTTGTTTGTATAGCACAATTCGTACACAAAGTAATTCAAAGTGCTTTACAGAATAAGAAATATATTAAACCAAACCCAACAAACCACTTCAGGCCATGTGCACTGGCTATGAGGCTCTGTGTGCACAAAGAGAACGATTCAGAGATGATAAATTAGCAGCAAAGATCTAGTGAAATATATTATATGTGTTAAAAGTCTGTATAGTTCAAATAAAACACGATAAATATGAAAAACTCTACGTAACTTCTGCTCATGTCTGCTTATAATGTCTACTACTGTCAAAAGTACAGAAAATAAGATACTAAATCGATAATATAACTAGTATCAAAACTGGATACTCATTTGAGCAGGTATCGATACTAAAAAAGGCAGATCCACAAGACAGAAACCTTTCCTGAATCGCTTTAGAATGATCTTGAGCTGTATCAGAACAAGTATAAGAGCATATAAACTAGTATAAGACTACATTTAAAACCACATGGGAATATTAAAGGAGTACCACGATGTAATGCTGCAAATCACATTCAGATGTCTTAAGAAATTGTGTTTTTATTATCGTCATGGTATCAGAATCAGTATTGAGTACCAAATGTATTACTTAGTATCGAGTTTGAAATGTTTGTACTACTCTCTGCATATTCATACTTTACTCTTGTTTTTCCCTACATTTTCCTGTTCCTCAATGTTTATCACTTATTTTGTGTTTCCAAATAAAACTCTTGTCTAGTTTGTTGCATATCATTGTTGTCATATCATTGTTGCACTGTCTTCCTATTCCTATATTTTATATTTTATTACTTATTTACTATTTTATTTTGACTTGTACATGAACATTTATATAAATACTCCGTATTTGACACCTGTCTCTTGTTATCTTTTTTACGACTTATTTAGAATCTGTTATTACTAGGACCGGGTATCTTTAAGAAGTTGCCGATTCGATACATTGGCCACTATACGATTTATATCTCAATACAGTGCACTTTCGATTCGATACGATATATTTCAAAACAATTCGATACAGTTCAATAAAAAATAAAGGCTAAATCATGGCTGTGATACTAAAAGTTTTTGTTAAACCACTTCTTGTGCAAAGTTAATATGAAAAAACGCCCATTTTAATCATCAAAACAGTAAAAATGTCAAATGTGTTGCATAAATGAGTTTTATTTCTCTAAAAAAGCAAAAAAACTGTAGCGCTGTAACAAAATAATTTAGTAAAATATACCAAATAATACTTTTGGTGATATATAGATACTGTATCATCACATTAAACGATACGATGTCGATATTTCAGCATTTTTGCACACCCCTAATTAGTACCATTTATATTTTTTACTCTTTTTTACTACTTTGTTATTATTTTATATGATAGTATATTGTGATGTGTGAGCTACTGTGTCCAAATCATTTCCCTTGTGGATCAGTAAAGTTTAAGTCTAAGTCTAAGTCTAGTTTGTGTATTCTAATGTGCTAACAAATGCATTAATAGCACTGACTCTGCAATCCATCTGCATCCTCCTGATAATGTTCCATAGAATCTGACGAAAGACAAGCGTGGTTAAGCAATGAGCCGGAATCCAAAGCCATTAACCAGAGAAACTGCTCCACGATGAGAAAACAGCGCTCCCGGGGATGTGCAAGACTGGATCCGAGAGGCATCGTGTGTGCACACAAAGAGGTGTTGATTCTGGGATTGAGGATTCAGGGTGGGGTCGAGGAAAGGCCAACCCGCCGCACGTGAACCACACAGCGACTTGTGTTTATAACCTCGGCGTGCACTTACAATTAACGTCAAAATAGCGTGAACAATTAGACGCATCACGCATTCATTGTGCATGTTGTAGCGTTGAAATCCAGTCTGCAACATCATGACGTGTTGCGTGCTAGTAGCCGCGTTAATGGCACTGCAAATCGAAAGTAATAATTGCACTATTGACATTTTAATCACGTGCATTTGTTTCTTATTGTGTTTTACAATGGTGAGTGTGCAATAAAAAGCGTGGGTAGCACAGTTGAGCATGGGGATGTGCTTGATCTCTTAGTCAGGGTGAGCTGTCAAAAGCAGGCTAGGCGTTGACAGCGTCATGCACAGTTAGCTCCTGCGCCGATCGTTTTAGCACTAGCCCCGCAGCAAATAATTAACATTTATAACAAAGTTTCATTGTGGATCCAAGCGCAACCCGCAATGTATGTTATAACGCAGCTTTTCCGTGTATATGGCAGCGTTACGTGTTGCAAAAAAGCCAAATAATGAATAATTTATACCGATGCTCATCAGTGGAATGCTAACTAGCCTTTAGCATTCGTAGCATCCCTGCATTAACACCACCACAGGAGGTATTGGCACCAGATATCTCCGGAATGACAACAACGACACGCTCAGTTTTACCTTTATAGTAAGCAGATGCAGTCCTGTTCAAGAAGACACGGTGCGATCCCACGTCCGCGGGTTCAGAGCATCGCAGGAGACATGTTTTTAGTGGAAATGTCTTGAGTTTAAAGTCCGTGCGCCTCCTGCCGCTGCGCTCTGCGTGTTTCCCACAGTTACACAAGGACACGCCTCTTTCCGGTCACATTCATCTCACTTTACTTGGCATTTCTGAAAATAAGACCACAAACTTCATCATTTCACTCCCGGCAAATGAAAAATAAATTATAACAAGATAATTTATTAAGACATTTAACTATCAGTGTTAATGTGTTGTCTGCACCTTTTCATTCATTTCTTGTATGTTTAATGTCATGACTAGGGCTGGGTATCATTAAGAAGTTGCCGATACGATACACACCTCGATACACAGGCCACGATACGATACATATCTCGATACAGTGCACTTTCGATTCGATGTGATATATTTCAAATCGATTCGATATGGTTCAATAAAAAATAAAGGCTAAATCATGGCTGTGACACTAAAAGTCTTTGTTAAACCACTTTTTGTGCAAAGTTCATATGAAACACAAACATTTTAATCATCAAAACAGTAAAAATATCAAATGTGTTGAATAAATGAGTTTCCTTTCACTCCACAAGCAACAAAACTGTAGCTCTGTAACAAAATAATTTAGTAAAACACACCTAAAAATACTTTTGGTGATATATCGATACAGCAGCCCACACTGTTAATCTCTTTTTATACATTATGAATGAAAAAAGAGACATTTGCCATCATACAAGTGTCTTTTAAAAAAATTATTCAGTCATATCTAGTCTATATTTGTGTTTTGGCTTTAAGCTTACATTTTTGCTTTTGTTAAAATATTATTTCTTGCAAATAACTTAATCACTCCTGTTTTTTGTTTTTTTTTTGGTTGTTTTGCAGCACGCTATCACTCAATATTATGCACTAAACCGACAAAAAAAGTTTCTTCAACCAATGTGACATTCATAGACCTGTGTATATCAGTTTATCTTTTACACAGTCTATGGTGATATTATCAAAATTCAAACCTATCTAAAGGGAAGAGTGCGCAGATGACTCTTCTTTCTGCCCCTTTTTCATTCATTTCTTGTATGTTTAATGTCATGACACTGTTAATCTCTTTTAATGCTTTATTAATGAAAAAAATAATAATATTTGCTATTATACAAGTGTCTTTTAACAAAATTATTCAGTCATATCTAGTTTATATTTGTGTTTTGGCTTTAATCTTACATTTTTGCTTTTGTTAAAATATTATTTCTTGTAAATAGCTTAATCACTCTTAGTTTATTTGCAGCACCCTGTCACTCTTTATTATGCACTAAACTGACATAAAAAGTTTCTTCAACTAATGTGACATTCAGAGACCGTATACATCAGCTTATCTTTTATACAGTCTATGGTGACATTATCAAAATTTAAACCTATCTTTTATATTCTACTCATAGCCAACATTTTTTATTTGATTTTTTTAATTTTAATTTTAATTTTATTAATTTTTTTAAATTTATTTATTTATTTTGTACAAATGCAATTTATTTTATAGTTACTTAGTAAATAATATGGAAAGACCTTTTGTTTAGAATGATCACAGTCACTGGTCAAATTGGGAGTTTTCTCTTTTGGTGATGACAGGAAGAAGCCAGAGATGAAGTAAGTAAACCCATCCCAAACGCCATCTAGTGTCCAAATGTACAATTACCAATGTATAATGCAAGCAATAGACTTATTCTGACATCTAGGTTGAGGTTTATATTTCATTTTGTAAAAAAAAAAAAAAAAAAAAAAAAAAAGCATAATACATTATTCAAGAGAATGTGATGGATGGTTATCATAAACTCTTTAGGGGTATAAAATATGATAATTTCCATATGAACTGCATATTTTAGTACTGAATAAAACAGTACAAAATACATTTATTTGTATACATTTTGGGTTTTTATGCTTATATTCATCTGGCAACCACACATTTTTATCATATATATTATCATTTTCTAACGTCTCATTTGAGGATCCTGCATAACTTGCCAATAATATGTATTGTGATAGAAATTTAGATTGTGGAAAGATTTCTCTCAATCTGTCTTGTGTAAATTAATGTGATTTCTACCTGAAACCCAGACCAGTCATTAACATGTGTAAAGGTTCATCAGGCACAACTGTCTCCGCCTTCAGGAAGCCTTTTGTTATCACTGTATGTTAATTTAGCACCAGCCTCTGAAACCAAAGTCACTCTGCATTGATATGTATGTAACTTGTATTTCTGTATAAATACTCAGAGCTCAAATGCTCTGGGGAGGGAGATGGGAAGAGACGGGAGGAGACAGGGGTGGCTGTTGGGCTTTGGCCGAAACAGGCCTAGGCCCTGTCCATATCTGCTGTAACAAGAATAAACCTTGGTCTATATTCCAAAAACTCATCGGGCTTCGCAAATGGATTCATTATTTATCTTCAAGAGATATATAATTTTTGCCATAACAGTATCAAATAGTTTACAAATAATATAAAGCTGTATGGACCTTATACTTTATACATGGACCCTTTATACTGATATTTTTATTGATAATTATGTATGGGCATTTATTCCTGATAAAATAATAAAACAAAACATATTTCAGGCAATGTCATTTCATACCTTGACAGGCTTTTCGAAATCATGTTTACTTTTAAATTTAGACTTAGACAAACTTTGTTGATCCACAAGGGAAATTATTTGGACACAGCAGCTCACACATCACAATATAACAATGATAATAATAACAATGAGTAAAAAATATAAATGGTAATAGTAAATTCTAAATAAGCAGCAAAAAAGATAGCAAGAGACAGGTGTCAAGCAAGGCATAATTATATCAAATTTACAAATATTATATAATGTACAGCTTTATACAGTTTTACTTTTACTATATGGAAATATGATTTGTTTTGGGGGGTTTTTCCCCTTAAATATAGCAAATCTAGAGTGAACTGATTTTCAGAATTCTAAACTGGGACACACCTGGGTTGGGATGGTTGGTATAAATAAAATTGTGAAAATAGTGTTTAACATTTTGCATGTTATGTGTCAGTTTATGATCATTCGCAAACATGAAGTTCTGTATTTTGGCAAAACAAATGACAAACAAAATAACAAATTTATGCTTCTCTTTACTGTTGGCAGGGATCAGATTAGTCAAAAGTTGTGATCGTCCTGTTTTAGTCCTGGTTTAGACCTGATGTAGTCCTGGTTTAGATCAGATTGGTCAAAAATAGGCACTCCTGGGACATTTCTTGTATAAAACTGGGATAAATCACTAGTTTTGTACAAATCTACTGTAACAGGGGCTCAGAACAGACTGTCAACAAATTATAGTCACGTTTCACGCATTGTCACCAAGCTGCCAGCAGAGGACGTAGCAGCTCCGCGAAGGTGTAGCGAAAGTGCTTGGTGAGGGCTTTTATTTTGAAGCGCGTCTCTGTGCGTGTTTTATTTTGAAGGCCGAGCTCTGTGCGTGCCGTGCGTGCTTCTCTGGTCCTTCACTTGAGCGGCGGAGGTCAAAACTGACTGGGAACTCCCACAAAACGGTAAATACTGCTTTTAAACCACAATGCCAGCTCTTTTATTTCAGTCTACTCCCCAAACCCGTTCACTACGATGGGTTTAGATGATTGTAGATTTTTGCATCTGTTTTATAACGCTGTTGTATCCGTTTTGTTATTACACGTGCTAGCTGTTAGCCACTTTCAGCACAATTGTGAAACAAATTTAACCATGTGGTGCCTCCCAGTGCTACAAAAACGGCTTAATTTCCAGATAAATTTGGCTAAATGATAGTCCATGTGTTTTGAGATAAATTGCACGCTTTTTATTTATGTATAAGTGCTATATTGTGTAATAAAGAGTTAATTCAGTCCTATATAAAGAGCAAAACTAAAGCAATTCAGCCAACAAAGCCGGTCTGTTAAGCTCTAAAAATGCAAGCCCTACATTGACCTAATTTGCAAATGTAAATAGTCATGCTGGGACCGTGTCTATTCAGGATATTCACTGGAATGGTCAGATATTGCCAGCTCTAGAGGATTAGTATCAGTAAAAGTTGTTGTATCGTCTTTGTAGGTGAATAAGGTGTGACAAAATACACTAAACATGTATTAATCTTCGTATATTACAATAACCTTATGTTCTCTTGTCAATAATCGTATCATTGTTGCACTGTCTTCCTATGATTATATTTTATTACTTCGTTTTTTTACTTTATTTTGACTTGTGCATATACATTTATATAATTATGCTTTACTTGACACCTATCTCTTGCCATCTTTTTTCTGCTTATTTAGAATTTGTTATTACCATTTACATCTTTTCTCTTTGTTATTATATTATATTATATTATATTATATTGTGATGTGGGAGCTACTGTGCCCAAATCATTTCCCTTGTGGATCAGTAAAGTTGTCAAAGTCTAAGTATTAATCTTCGTACATTATATTGTGAAGCTTTTAAGCTTTCCTCAGACATGGGATCTAACAAACTCTCATTATGACTGACTTGATGATCTGGCTGGTGTGTTCTGTTACTTGACAAACATTTTCAGCATTTCAGTTGTATTGTGTAAAATGTATGCTTTATCCCCTTTTGGTTTCACATCTTAGAAATAGATTTTTCTTAATTAAAGTTTAAGGATGTGACTTTCTGAATGTGGCATGTCATGCATGGAAATAGAAAATTAAAACCACACTTTGGAACATTCTCCCTGCAGATAAATAGTTTTTATGCAACACTGTGGACAATTATAACCCAATGAATAGAGATTAGACTCAGATATCAGGCCAAGTATATTTGGCCAATATATGGGGCGGGTATTTGCACTTTTTGGCGTATTGGCTATCACTTTCAATCTCCAACACAGGCCAATATTTTGTTTTGGCGGTTCAGCTGCCCAAAGAGTACACACAAAGCTTTATTTGAACAGTTTATTAGAATAAGATAATTGCACAGAACACAAAGACTACACTGCTCTCATAAACAAAGAAAACAAAATCTGTCCCACATATCGGTATCAGCAGAATTTATCAGCCATTTATCGGCTATCCGTTGCTCTGAACTCTAAACAATATGCATGATTCATGAAAAATCCCATATCAGTCAAAATTAACAACATTTTCCTTGGAAACAAGCAGGAGGAGGTCCTCTTCCAGGCCAAATCAGTCACTCAGGTTTGTGAAGATGCAATCACAGTAAGGACACAGCTTTTCCGTGAAAATACAACCAAAAAAAAAAACAACTTTATTTAATTTTAGTCTGTTTTGGCCAATAATTATTTCAATGAACTAAAATGATCTGATTCAACAACTAAATACATAGAAGAAGAAAATCAAAGACAAAGAATATTGAAAAACATGCATAATATACATTTCTTAATATGGGTCAGCATTTACATCTGTGTGAGACTGATAAAACATTTTCTCTTCCAGATGTTGAGGTGAAAAGCTCCAGCTCCACACGATGAGGCCAGAGACACTGACCTCGTCACAGCTGTCGGTGAAAACAGCCGCTCTGCGAATGGTCGACCTGCCTCTGACTGTCTATGGCTCACTGACTCAGGTGAGGGAAACTAAATCACAAGAGCTTTCACAATAAGTACTAAATCAGTTTATCATTTCATAAATGCTTGATAAAATAATGCCTTTTGAGGCTCAGTATATTGTCTTGTTTGTCACGTTTTCATTGCACACTCCCTAACATTTGTGCTGTACAATGGGGCTGCTGCGTGATAAGAAAAAGATGCAATATTCAGTAACTGTTATGCACAGTGTGTTAAGTTAGAAACTGGCACAGTCAGAAAAAAAACTTTAAAAAGGGGGTTTGCTGAGATTATTTTGCTGTTTCAAGGCTGTTTCAGTATTATAGTGCTCATGATATTTGCTGTAGCAATATCTTCAGAATTTGTTATCATGACTGTGTATACATCTCTATTTAACTATTTTATATCATCTCTTTAGTTTGGTTGATATGAATTATAATTGTGGAACACCCAGACTGATTTATATATGGAGGCAGTCTAGTTGGGTTGTGGTTCGCAGACTCACCTAACAGGACTCGAGTTCAGGATTGTAAATGGGTGGGGCATGCCTTTCCTGTTTCTAATATGAAAACTTGTTTGTGTGTATTTATTTATATTATTTAAGGTAACTAAGATATTGAAAATTGTATTTTAAATGTGTCTTAACAATTTGTAATAGTATTATTGCATTTGGATTGGTTAACATAATAATTCACTATGACTCTAGTACTAGTATTACTACAATTTACCACTACTACCACTAGTCTTTCTTGACAGACATGGTGGTGTGTACTGTATTCCTTTTTAATTGTTCAAAAGAATGGCACCGCTAAACTGGAAATTCAGTTTCTCAATCCAGAACGTCCACATTTTGGTTCCATTTTTCTAAATTTTTCTGGGCATATTTGTTTTGGCAAGAGAAATTCTGTACAGGTGAACTGGTCAGGATCTATTGTTTAACAGTATCTGACAAAGCTCTCTGAATGAGGGGTGTAATCCCTTAATTGCTTTAAATGCTTAGACTGTTTTTATTAGTAGATAGGTACAGCTCAGCAGATGTGTTGTAGTAAATGTGTTTCAATGCTTCTATGCATATGATGTTGCCCTTTTTTGCACAGTTTCCTTTGTGAAAGTCTGCACAGGTGTGAACTATCAGAAAGACATCAGATTACTACATCAGATATAAATAGCTGTGTTTAGATGCAAACTCAAAATCTGAACATTATCAAATTTTTTGAGTTATCAATCTATTAAAATGTCATGTAAACAGCCAAATAATCTGATTTCCTTGTATTCCTCACCTTGGATTTTGCAGTTTGCCTGTCATTTAAATAATGTTTAAATCCAGAAATCATATTATAATCTGATTTTGGTGTGCATTTCACCACAGCCACTGTTTACAGGGGAGTGCAATAATCTGACAATCCTAGAAATCAGATTATGATCCGATATTTATAACTGAGACTTCAGCAGAATGTAATCCTTATAAAGCATTCATAATCTGCAATGATCACACTATTACTGAATGTGTTCCTCCTACTCCCAGTGCGTGAGTTTATGTAATCCGAATGTCCGGTGTGTTTGGGAATATTCTCTACTTCGAGGAGTTAATCCACTGCAGCGTCACCATGGTTCTATTTATAGTCTGAACGGAACATGGCATTTGAAATGGATTCTGTCAAAGTGTACGTGACAGCAGCCCAATCCCCCAAGGCTTGTGCACCGTTCTACTGTATATATATTTAGATTTACTCATAAACAAATACAAGAATGTCATGTATGTCAGAGCTGTTTGTAGAGCTACAGGGTTAGCACATTTTATACACAAGACCCCATGGGGACCAGATATCTTGTTTTTGGCAGAGGACATTGTGATGGAAATTCATGGTGTAAAGCAAATCTTGTGATCTTATGTTTGTGTAAATGCATTTGATCTGTGTCAGTCAGAGACCCAGAGCACACATTAACATGTGTGAAGACTGAGCAGGAACTGTCCCCGTCCCACAGGAAACTCTGAGTTGTTTTAGTTGTCTTCAAGTGTAAAAGTTTATTGACTCGTGGCTGTGAAACAAAGACTCTGGTTTCATATGTATGTGGCTTTGGAATTCTGGTATAAATACTTTGAGTAAGAATATGGTAAACCTTTTTGTGTTTTATAATTACACAAAATAAATGAATCCGTTCTGTGATTTGCTAATTACAATGGTATGACTATGAAGTGATCTTTCTGCATTTTAGTGAATAATCTTACAATGTTTTCACATTTGTATTGTACTTAAATATTTCTTTAAATATGTTAAGTTAAGGCTGAAGACGTTTTTGTCCAGTTGACTTAATATCATCTAGATCTTATTGATTACAATGAATGTTTTTTAGATTTCTCAAGTTGCACGAATCAATTATTTAAAGGGCCTATATTATGCCATTTTAAAAATCTGTTTAATGTTGTTTCCTCATCACAAACATACATGGAGTTGTGTTTTCTTATTCACACATGCTTCACACATATATTTGGGCTTTTCTCAAACTGAAAACACTCAGTTCCACCTTGTGTTGTCACGTGATAATATAGGAAGCACTTCACTGTGTTTTTAAACTCCACACACTTTCACGAGAATCATTTGAATAATTTCAGCCCTGGGACATGGCTAAACGCTCACGTAAGTTCAATTTGTGTAGTATAGGCTTTCTAAAGGAAAACAGATGCTAAAATTTACTGGAAGGTAGAGCTGCAAATATAAATGCAAATGTGCTGCAATACTCAAGATGTTCTTTTGACTGAAGTGACTGTGAGGTCCCTGGTCACTTCATCATCTTCACCTGTTTGCTATCAGCTTAAAAGCCCTGCCCACACTCTGCAATTATTATATTTTGGAAACAATCAACAAACAATCACTGTGTCTGCCAAAACTGTTAAGGGAACTGTATGTAAGATTTTGATTTTAAATTCTATAAACACCTGATCTCTGTCCCCATATATGAAATCACATAAAACTTTTACTGATAACAAGTGATTTATTCTTAATTACAAAACATGATGGCCAAGCTGTTTATGTTATAATTTATTTAGAATTTTGTTTCTCATGACCATTACTCAGTCAGAAAGCAGAATGAGCCTCACATGAACCTCTCATTTCCATTGCCAATGCTGAAATCCAGTTATTTTAAACCTAAAAAGCCTCTCTGTGATCTGAATGGTCACTACCTAAACCCCAGCACCTGCAGACAGTCATGAGTGAGTGCTAGTGCAGCTTCTGGAGGTTCTGAGCTTTCACATGATGCTTGTCCATATACTGAGACACTGAGAATTAGAAAAACTTGGATGGTTCCTCTCTCTGCAGGTTAAGTCTCTGGCAACACGGGCTCAGTTGTGACTGTAGTTGCTCTCTTATTACTCAATGCTACATACAGTTCCTCTGGGGCATTGCTGGAGGTTTTTGGTCTCATTTACAACATTATTTCCATCTTGAGTGACTGGAAGATGAACTGTGATGACTGCTCACAGACTGTTCACACTCTGCTGCGTACGTGTCCCTCATCACCGTGTTTCACTACAACACGGCGCTCTCAGGTTCCTTGTTTTTAAATAGAGTCTGACCTCTCCCTCACTTGGCTGTGCACAGGTGAGCTTGAGCCCCGGCACTAAGCGTCTGGTGGCGGCTACAGCTTTTGGCGCCGTTTCCCTGCTTTACCTGGCGAGGCGCTTACAGAGAAGGAAGAACAGGAAAAGAAGACCCTCGCCGTCAGCGGAGTGGGACCAGGCCAACTTCGGCGTGTTCGCCAAAGCACAGCAGAACAATGGTAAGGGGTCTGGTTAGCTTTAGCCATTAGATCAGTCAATGATCAACATGTAATGAAAGCTCTGTTACATAATCAAAGTGACACACACACACAACAAAGCTTTTAGTGGATCAAAGCTGCACCAGTGTCCACTGTCCAATGTCCCCATCGCCCCCTCAGCCATTTGTCTCATAACAAAATATTATACCGTATTTCAAACAAATCTGTCACAGTAGCCTACGTCTTTGAATGTTTCCACACAACATGACAAGATTCCACATTTCATTATTTACTTTTCAACCATTTTAATAAAATTGGACAAATATGACATAATACAGTTTAACATGTTAATTTAAGAGGAGCATTTAGATTAAATTAAATCCACTTCACCATTAAAATGTGTATCTGGTGTTTTGATAATAGCATTACTACTGTTCCTAGTGTTTTTTTTTTCAGCTTTGTGATTAAAAAGTTTGTTAAAGTAGGTGTGTCCAGTGGACAATGTTAAGTACTTGGTGACGTCACACATGACTGCCCTGATTACAGCCTGGTGTTTCTGATACAAACACCAGGCTGCAGGGCCGGAGTTTGAAGTGTGGATACCTGTTCGACTGTTCCTTATACCTCCAGACCACATCTCTGCTCCCTCCTCAAGCTGCGCTCAGACTGTGGTATCAAAATCATGCCAAACGCTTCTAGCTGAACACTTGCATTTGAGGACAGACACTTGAAACACGTTGACACGCAGATAATTTCACAGAACCACTCACTTCAGGTACTGACACAGCTCTATTTGAAATGTGGCTGTGGGTGGAGTTTAGGTTAAGTCACCCTTTAAGGCTTTTGAGTGAGGGCCATTGTCGGTTTGGTACTGTGTTCGAGTTTACATTTATTTACAGGGTTCCCATGGTTGTGGAAATCCTGGAAAAGTCATGGAATCTCTTTCATGCAACTACAGCATTCTGTTAAGTTATCATTAGGTTGTTATGATGATTTCTGAAAGTATGCAACTTTTGTGCAAAGAGACGACAATAAATGCACTGACAGTATTTTGAATGTTAAAAAACTATAATACCAAACCAAGGTGAGTAAAAATATTTATCCCTAAAAGTATGCTCAATTCTGCACATGTAGGTGCCGTAAAGTCATGGAAAATTCACTTTAGGTCATGAAAAAGTAATGGAAAAGTTTTGAAATTTTGTCAGTGAAAGCGAGTGGGAACTCTGAATTTAGGAAAAAATTAATACAAATATTATACTGATAAAATGCCCATTAATTACTACATTCAAATTTATTGGTGATTCAAATTCAGTGTGACTTTTCTCCAAATACTGGAGTAAAAGCAGGGGTACATGAAAAAATATGAAAATACCAGAGAGAACCAGAGAGTATTTCACATCGAAAAGTTTGAGAACCCCTCATTTACCATAACATTCATATTACATTTATTTGTTTAAACCTATTCTCTCTCCCTTTGTCTTTTCAGAACCTGCAAATGAACCGGATCTTGCTCTGCCTCTCCACAACGGAAGCTCCACCGGTTTGGTCATAACCACCGAAACCTACAGAAAACTATCAGGATCCCTGCAGAGCCTGGCTTCAGTAAGACTTTCACTATTACATTTCATTCACTTATGTATTATTCAGACAGATTTGACATAATGTACTGTCATTTTGTGTTTACCTTTGTAGGTTAAAAGTATGGCCTCCTCCAGTAGCAGTACCTGTGCCAATAATTCCACGTGTTGGGACCGACCGGAGGACTCAGATGTGGGCAGTGTGCTCAATTTGCCTGTAACAACGCCAGAAAATCTCTATTTAATGGGTAAATTATCTTATTCGTTTTGATACGGCAAGCTGCTGAATTGCTTTTATAGGAAGTTTGCATTTTATTGCATATTCAAAGAGGATCAACTAACTCGTGAAGCTTGATTATTTTTTTTTATAAATATATATTTGTGTGAAATCTCTGTATTATTTCACTACACAGGCATATTGTGACACCATCTGAAAGTGTACTTGTGCATGTTTTGTAGGTATGGATCTGTTTGAGGAGGCGTTGAGGCGGTGGGAAGAAGCTTTGACTTTCAGGAGTAAACAAAGTGACGACGATGACGAAAACTGTGGCTCCATTAAAACTGGAGCTGGAGACGCCATCGCCGAGCAGAGTATGGAGGTACAGCACAGCCACTAAGTGTCTTCAATAACAGTCAATAGTTTGGACACACAGTTTTATTTATGTGTCAATAAATTTAAACATTTTTTAGATTTTAGAATTGTAAAAATAGTCACCCTTTGCTTTGATCACTGCTTTTGCACTCTTGGCATTTCTTGACCCTGACATGACACGGCTCTGAAATGAAGACCATTTCAGGAGCTCATTGAGAGAAAGGATCTCTGTCAACAAAGCAAAGTGTGGCTACTTTGAGGTTTTGAATTAAAAATATCAAAACTATGAGTAATATATAATACGATGGGTTATTGAACTACTGTAATTTCCGGACTATAAGCCGTTAATTTTTTCTCACACATCGATTAAAATAAGTCGTGATGCTAAATGAACATTAGTGAGGGGGATACATCTTACCCTTCTACGTAAATGACGAGAAGAAACATCTCAAACTTCAGTAGCCGGACATCCACTCATACCTGATCGATACAACTAGCCCTTCCACCGGGAGAGTCTGAAATCTGCTGAAATCCTCCAAGACACTGACATGATACAGACAGGACAGCGGCTCTTTCTGCAGGAGACATGCGCAGTAGAGCACAGGGAGATACTGGGGTGATGCGCAGAGGAAAATGCTCGTTTGATTATGTTTTGAACAGTTATTTTGCACTTCATACGCACACCCTCCTTCATGGAAAATACACAAAGAAATGCAGATGATGCGGAAATAGAGCTGGTGCACGTGAGCTCGGCATCAATGAGTCGAAGTCGCTTTCAGAGGCAATAAAAGCAGATGGCCCGAACTTGAAAACGTTCTTGAAGAAATGGACACCTGCATCTTATAGACAATTTTGGCCTATATATGTACAATTTTCAAATTTAGTTAAAATTTAGTTGATGCAGCTTATATTCAGTTGCGCTCAATAGTCTGGAAATTACGGTATTTGTTTCTTTGCTACATAATTCCATATATTTTATAGAATGAGAAGGTGTGTCCAAACCTGACAAATATGGGCAAAATATTCAACACTAGACTGATTGTTGAGAAAACCCCACAGGGATAGTAAAGTTATCTTATACTGAAAGAATTATCTATAGCTTAGCTTCCCTGTTGACTTGGTAGCAGAGGATTTGAATTAGTGCAGGTGAAATGGCATTAAACCTCTTGTCCATGTTTGCAGCAGAGGACCAAGCTGTTGTCTCGACAAATCTTAGGAAAAGTGGGGCACAGGTCACACAGTCTGCTCAGGAATTCACCCCTGAATAGAAACAGCAAACAATCTTTGCTCATGTGAATCCTATCAATGCCTAATCTTACTCTGATAACAGGATCTGAAGGGCTTTTAATGTGTTAGGATATGTTTACATTAGGGCTGCTCGATCATGAAAAAAATTATTATGACGATTATTTTGGTCAATATTGAAATCAGTTATTCAAACGATTATTTTTTATTATACAATGTATTTATTCAGCAATTTTCTCTAAAAAAAACCCCACTTTGTTATTAATAATTTACACAACACTTTCAAATTGAAAATAAATATAGGCTACAAATATATACCTTAGACCAGTTTTGCAATGTATAAAACATAAAATTAATAAAATATACTTTGAACATGAAATAAGGCAGAAAAACATAAATGTATCCAAAATAAACTATATATCCAGCTGAGCTACAATTTATATATTTAAAAATAAAATATTCATACTTATTTATATAAAAAATAAAAACTTTAAATCGTTTCAACTCGATTAAATGAGTTTGGAGATTGTTTGACACACAAGTTGAAATCGCAATAAAAATTTAATGAGTCTTAGTTTATATCATGTAGAAAAGCTTTTGGGATTATATCAAATAATAGTGAAGTTTTTCTATTTTTAAAGGTGAACTGTTTAACTTTTCTCTATGGAGATGGTATTGCTTTGCCTGGAATGTTCCTCAGTATAACAGTAAACTTATCAATCTCGCATTTATTCAATTATATGAAAAAAGCATTACTGTGAGCAAGGTTTCCTCTCCACAGACCTGACCTGTAACTTGCCCTGGAAGCATCACGTGCTTGTCTCCATGCAGACGTGTTTATTGACTTGATTCCACTCTGCCGCTTTTGCCTCTAAATGCAACCAAACCTAAAGTGGAACTTCTGGTTAAGCGGGAATCCCAATTATTTCATTTGAGAATTTGAGAAAAGTTTTGCTGCTAAAATATGAGAAAAAAGTTGATTGCTTTGTGTAAAATGTTCAGTGTGTACCAATAAGTTACTGGGAGGCTTTGAAACGGCTTTGTAGTCCGTATAGAATATATTTGCTGTCAGGAACAACAGCCTCATGCAAAATAATACAATCTGATCACACGAACACGTTTAAATTGTCTTTATGAACTAATTAATTATGCACGTGTACTGTTTTGTTTCAGGACGTCATCAGTGCAGAGTTCATCCACAGACTGAAATCCCTCCTTCAGAGAGCGTACCATTTACAAGAGGAGTTTGAGGGAGTGCTGGGCATGTCCGGGTCCAGCAGCCAAGGTGTGCATTCACTAATATCAAATTTGCACACAGTTTTGTACGATGTTTGTTCTAATAAGACGTTGACTGTGTATTTAGCAGAGAAAATGGCAGAGATGTTGTCCAATGAGGATCTGGAGGACGCGTACCTTCGAGACACTATCAGCGTCGCAGACTCGACAGACTCTTTTGTGTCAGCCGCTGAGGTAAGAGGAAAGAATTATTATTTTGAAGATTTATTTTAAAGTCTATTTCCAAGTAAGGGAATCTTTTTAGAAATAAGAGAAATGTTTTATTCAGCTAAATGTGTTTTTATTGCTAATGAAAAACATGCATTCTTACTGTGCTGCTTGTGTTTGTGAAGTTTTTAGCTACAACTCATTGTTTGTGATGATTAGATGTTCATTAGAAATACAGACAGTCTTTTAATCAGACATTGAGCTAGTTTTAGGGCTGTTTTGTGTGAAATAGACGATTCAGACAGAGCAGTGAAGTGAGAGCGGCTGGAGAGGAGCCTGTCTGTTCTGTGTGTGTTTATGAAGGAGCGACAGTGTCAGTGGAATAACAGGACCAGTACACATGTGAGTGTAGGACTATTACACACATGTGGAGGACCATGTGTGTGTTCTGGACCTGCTCCGCTTCAGACAAATACAGGACGCTTCTTGAGGAAAGACGTTGTTTTGCTTTGCATCTGTGAGAAGTGAGAGTAGGGATGGGCATGTTTAGTCGACTAATCGATAATTGATCATTAAGAATTTCGTCGATTATGTTCATTTCTAATCGACAAACCGAATGTAGGTTTCTGGGCGTAGATATGAAACACTGGAGTTGCGGCCTCAGTCCCACGTTTGGGCTCTGGCACATCCTTGGAGATCACTTTACCTCTCAGTGAATGTGTTTACATGCACATCAGTGTCCCAGTTTCGTCATGGTGCATGTAAACGCTGTAGCCCGGTTACTACAACATAAAGAGCTGCGCTAAACCTGTACACGTACGATCTTTGAAAACATCGTGACACACACACAGAACTGACTCACCTTCAGCATCAACATCCCTCTGTCACAGAAAGAACACGTATATTAAACTGAGTCGTGTCCTTTAGTCTGACAAAAGCTGAACCGCATCAGAACACAAGAGCATTTTTTTTTCTCTTCGATTAGTTTATGCAAATTAACCATGTGGTTTTAAGTTTCGTTTCTACTTGCGCAAATCTGCATTAAACATATTATAATGTCAAACAGACTGATGTGGCTCTATGGTGTTTATATTTTATATGTTGTAAAATTGAGTTTATTTATGCAGATTAGTAATAGTAATAATAATGATGATACTTATTATATAAAAACGTTAATGATTAAACGAAAATCGATCGTTAATTCTCCCGATCGATAAATAAAATTTCATCGAAAGCCCATCCCTAAGTGAGAGAGAGCATGCTGTCCTAACGCAGGGCTGTGTTTAAGGGGATGTTTGTGACACATGAGGCTTAAGTGTGGCTGTATTATAAGTGCACCTGTCAGACCAGTGCACCTGCGTGACCAGTGCGCTGACCTTGTTAGTGTCTGTTCATGAATGTACAGTTTGTGTAGTCGGCGCATGACTTTGTGTAGAGCCGTCTTATGTGACTCGTGGTTTAGTTCAGAGGGATAAATAAGGTGTGGGAATAGGACAAATTTGTGATGAATCAAACAGTCCACCCCAACTCTGCTCACCTACCCATAAAAATCACAACAGGCTACTACTGCATATGGTGTTTGAAGAGCATTAGCTACTATTCCTAGTAATTCTTTGGTAAATCTGCAGCTGTCTGGTCAGATTGTATAAAAATTACCATGTACTGGCTCCAGTGGCTGCTGCGATTTCCAGTAGTTGGTGACATTACAAAAGACTGCCCTGATTACAGCCAGGTGTTTCTTACAAACAAATGCAGATCTTTTCTTTTTTACCTTTTTAATGTAGTTACAAACTCTTTATTTCATGTAAATGGATTAACAATAGAATCCAGGAGAAAACAGAATCTTAGATAATTCTCATCCTGTCGTGACAAACCATGTAAATTCTTGGGTGATCTTCTCATCCTTAATGTACGTCTCAGGGAGTGACTGAAATAGCTGCGAACTTCCTGGAGTTTGTGTGAACTCTGTTGCTTTAGCTGCTCAGTCTCAGAGGGGCCTGGGCTGTTAATCCTATTACCACCAATGCACTTGACCCACAAACGCAGGAATAGGATCTGTTCTCTATCAGCTCTCAAAATGGAGAACTTACTTATATTAGCCAACTAGGGATGGAACTATTCTCAAAAAAAGATCAAATTGTGAGATTCTGGTGTTTTGATCCGATTCCGTGTTGAGTTTGATTCTCACGTGTCGCTCCAGATGCACTGTGCTATCACTTTGGCACAGACAGGAAAAGCCTAAGCCTGGGGTCTTTTCTTAGATACAGAAAGTAAACAGCTTTATAGAGGCGCAGTGCTGCTTTATTCTAACAGAGGCGGTTTTTATCATTCAGTCACTTTTTATTTTAAAGTGATAGACTCAGAATTGACAAAAATATGAACTTTTAAATACTCCAAAACCACTTTTCAGCTTTACCCATGTCAATCAAATAATAGAAACTCTCATTTATTTTTATTATAAGTTATTTATTTCAGTCATCTACAGTAGAAACACAAAATCTTGCTCATCCTAACAAAAGTTTTGAGCATTAATAACAATAACTTTATTTTTTAATTCAGTGTTAATAGTATATTTTGAGTTTTAAGATAAGAAAGAAGTTATCAAAATCAAAGTCCTTATAACTAGCATGTTAACAGTGCACCTGCATAACATCCTGGTTCACCAAGCGTAAAAATACTTCAGATGCAGAGAGAGCACACAGGGGTCTCACTTTGACCACAAGAGCTGCTTTTAAAATAGTTTTACAGCAGTGTAGATATAATATTTCTTTACTGCATTAGAAAAAGTGGTACAGCCAAAACGCAATATTCCGTCGTTAAATGGTACCACACATAAACAGGAAGCTGAAACCATGAATAGTTACGAATTGTACATATTCCACCTCTGAGTCGAGTGTCGGCTGAGTGGAAAACATTGCTCAGTGAAACATGTGAGGCAGTCTCTATTATTAACTCTCTTTACATTCCTGTTTGACATACACCTCTCAGTGCTCTCCTGACCCATATGTTTAAAAGTAGGTCCATAGTTCAGCCCCTATCTCCTCCGCACTGTAAATAACTCCACTAAAGATCTCTAGTATCACGATCAGGTGTCGGCCCTTCAAAATAAAAACAGTTTCATATTGACAGTTTATTACTAATAAAGCCTACACTGGTAAACTTTATTATTCTCAGGCTGTTACTATGATACTGAAATAGGGAATTAATGAATAGTTTAGTCTAGTTTAATGAAGAGTTTGTTATTAAAGAAACTGTATGTAGCCTTACCTTTTAAAGCACTGGCAACTCAGGTTCACTTGTCATTGTAGTATTTTTTAATCTGCAGGTAGAGGACTCATACAAGTGTTTTCGCATTGTCAGTATAAGAACAGGCCGTGTCTTATGTGAAAGCTCAGAACCTTCAGAATTCACTCACTGAGCTGCAGAGATGTTTCAGATCATAGAGGCATTTTAGGTTTAAACTAACAGGATTTCTGCGTTGAAACTGGCAACCCATTTTTCCTTCTGATTGGATAATTGTCTTCAGAACCAAAACTCCAAATTATAGCTGTTGTAATTTTGGGAAATGTGTAGTATTTGAGCTGTAGTGCATTTAATAACATTCATATACACAGAAAATTAATTACCGTATTTTCCGGGCTATTAGACGCACTCTTAAGCCTCCAACCCCATCAAAAAACGACTGTACGCCCCACAATCCAGAGCGCCCTATACACGAATCCACTCGGGTGTCCCAGCACGACTCCAGTAAACTACAAAGCCGCACGCAAACACGCACGGAGCAGACAGCGACCGCGCAACGAAAAACACCCGCAGTCACACTCATCACTCCACGCCGACGAGGAACGGAACGGAGGAACAAATCGAAAAAGCGAGTGCAATGTGCCATTTCTAGACACAACTGAACAACTGAGTCACTGCGAACAAAAAAAAAAAGTTTGAAAATAGACCATTCAATGACGGAAAATACGGTAATAAATTCTCCATTGTCTAAAAACAAGCTGGACTTTAAAACTGAGATGTTTAGCTTTGTGTGGACAAATTAAAAACTGAATGTGCTTAAATTAAAACGATAACACCTGATTTGTCTGATTATTGAAAATACTGAGTGGATATTATGTTGCCCAGTAAAAAAGTAATAACATCGACCTAAATATTTCTAAATTTGACTTTCCTTTGTTCCAGTTGTCCGAACACAGAGAGCTGAGGAGCGTTTTGGGGCATCACCCGTTTTATGAAGAGGCTGCAGTTGGCCGAAGAAGGAAACATCACCTGTAGAGTCCTCAGGTAATTCAGAACACCTTTGATTTTTTTTTTTTTTCAGTCTGTGGTCCTAGTCAATCCTTATGTAGTTTTTACCTCACGAGTGACAGTATCAGGATCTAAATTTGGGTTTAGATTGAGCTAGGGTTGTCTAAAACTATTATTGAAGCTACTCATTTGAGCTAGTACGGATACTTAAAAAAAATTACATTCACAGGACAGAAATGAATCTTTCCTGAATAGATTTAGAGCTGCATCAGAGCAAATATAAGACCACACAGACTAGTATACGCCCATGAACCACGATGGAACCTACCTGGACCACTGAGGGATTACACAGAAATAAGATTGCATGGTAATAGAAAATTGAGCAAATACACTGAATCGAGTTGAAAATTTTAGTATGGTGACTCTAGATTTCGACCTTATAGTTTGTCCTGATTTAGATCCTGTTTACACCAACTTCTACACTGACTACACCAAGTTAATAATAATAATAACAGTACTAATGGGTTCAGTACAGCAGTTGTTTTGAGTAAACTCTATTTCACTTCCTACACCTAAGAAAAAAAAATACTGTTTCCTTCAAAATCATCGACATTCACCCGCTTCTGTAGCCTACAGAATCTACATCATTATATTACTGTCTCTCTGTGTAGTAGAAATATGTCTTTAAATCACTCTAATGCTTTGTATTTGTCTATAGAATTACATTTACTTTTTTTTTTTAATGCCTTTTATTAATATCGATCCTTTTAACCTGTCATCCAGACTATTCCATAGATCTACACCTCTAACTATATACGATTATAGATCTACTTTTGGTTTTTGTCCTGGCCTTATTTTTTTTTTGATATACTCCAGTTCCTCTCTGATTATAACAAGTCTCTCTGGGTATTTAACTGAATAAACAATGGGTTTTTTTGGGGCATAATAATTGGCACAGTTAAGAATTATTACGGCTTTTTTCTGCGATAACTTGAATTGTTTTGTATTTTTTCTCATTTCAGGACAGAGATGTTGGATTGCCTCGGAGACTTGGATTTCCTTGCCAAATTACACTGTGTTCGCCAAGCCTGTGAGGTATGAACAGTGTGTTTAGTGTTTTGAACCAGTGAGCAAGTCGTTATAGGGCATATAGTTAAAGCTTGACCTATTTAATGTATTTTGTTTGTCCCTCTTCAGCTCATTTTGTGTGAGAGGACGACCCGCATGTTTTTGGCTGAAACTGGAAAGAAAATTCTGTCCTCCATCATTGTCAAAGCTCACAAGGTCTGTGCCTCCAAGTCAACACTGCTCTTAAAATAATACATTATATATATATACATTATATAACAATTTCCTTATTTTCTTATTTTTCCAGAGTCCAAAACAGTTTGAAGAAGTTTTTGAGGAACTAATTTCGTTTCTAGAGAACACAGATCACTGGGAGAACACGGAGGTGGAGCTTGCTACACGAGGGGTGAGAAGGATACAAGCTCATTTTACACTATTTACTCATCTATTTTACTGTTATATATGTACCTGGAGTTGTGTTTTGTTTCATTCACACATGTTACACACAAATCCTGCATATTTAGGCTGAGTTCTTCTCTGAAAGGGTTACTTGAACTTGTGAATGAAACACAAAACACAACTCCAGGTACATTTTTGAAGAGGTAACAACATTATAACATGGCTTAAAGCTCACAAGAGTCAATTTTACGTAAGATAGAATCTTTAATTATTTAATTAAAAAAATCTACAAATTATAAAATTAAAGCAACATTGCATAACATTTTGGTGTCGAAATGGAGATAGCTACATTTTATCCACATTAGGGTGTGCAAAAATATTAAAATATCGTTTAATGTGATGATACTGTATCGATATCATGGGCTGCTGTATCGATATCGGCAAGAGTATTTTGTAAATATATTTTATGAAATTATTTGGTTACAGAGCTACAGTTTTGTTGCTTGTTCAGAGGAAGGAAACTCATTTATGCAACACTTTTGACTTTTTCACTGTTTTGATGATTAAGTGTTTGTGTTTCATATGAACTTTGCACAAGAAGTAGGTTAACAAAGACTTTTAGTATCACAGCCATGATTTAGCCTTTATTTTTATTGAACAGTATCGAATCGATTTGAAATGAATTGAATCGTATCAAATCGTATGCTGTCTGTATCGAGAGATGTATCATATCGGCAACTTGTGAATGATACCCAGTCCTAATCCAAAGCAATCAAATTTCTATGACAGTAAGCAAGGAAAAGTTCTGCTGCAAGCCTGTTGCTAGGATACATGTTTTTCAAGGTTTTTTAGTACAATAAAAACATCGATAATGAAACATGCTTTTACTGTAGTATATTTCTGAGGGTTAAAAATGTGAAATCCTCTTCTTTTCATAACTCACTCTATTAAATGAACAGTTATGTCTTATTCTGTCTTTTTAGGTCAGACATTTGAACTTCTACGACATTGTGCTGGATTTTATTCTCATGGATTCATTTGAGGATCTGGAAAATCCACCCATCTCCATTCAAAATGTGATCAACAACAGGTGGCTCAACAGCTCCTTCAAAGAAACGGTGAGGGGAAAATTTAACTAATATATTTTGTAGAAGTAAGTAGACATGAATGTGAACTTATTGTGTAATTACAGGCGGTGGCATCAAGCTGTTGGTCAGTGCTCAAACAAAAAAGGCAACATATGAAGGTAAGAACGAGTTAAATTTGGGTCCTTGGGCAAGACACTTAACAGATCTTGCTTGTATAGGCATGGGCGTGTGTGAGTGGTGTTAGTGCTCACATGGAGCAGATTCACAGCCTTTCTGTATGGAGTTTGCATGTTTCTTCTGGGCGCAGTTTCCTTGCCAAACAAATGCAGAATGGTATCAGTCTTGTCCCCATGCCGCCCATCAAGCCTCGAGCTCAATCAAACATGATCATGCAGTCAGATTATTTTTTTCAGTGACGGATGTGAAAAGAAGAAGCTCACTGGTCACATCATTTACAAATAAAACCAAATTTTTCTCACCTCTGATGCACAGAGTTTATGCTTTACTCATAGGTTCTACAGAAATCTGCAGTATTTTTTAGTCCTTAGTTATTTTTTCCCCCAATATGGCGGACCATGCATGTCTTTTATCGGGCTAATCCAACTGTCAATCATACCCATCTGAAAATGGAGATTTATTGATGACCAGACTCACATCTTCCTAAAGTATTGAAGTGTGTATTCTGGATCTGTTTTCTTCTACCACTAAAACAATAAATACAATTGGCTCTTCCCTTTGGGGCTAGGAGATTATAAGTCTCTAGTGGGCCTTTCTGAGCTAAATAAAGAATAATACATGTGATGTGTGCACACGTTTGAGTGCATGCATATTTGTCTGTGCTGTGGAACATGGTGAAATGATGATTATGGCATTGTAAATGTGTTTCTGTCAGGTTCACGACGGCTTCATCGCTCACTTCTACAGTGTGTGTGAACAGATCAGTCCAGTTTTGGCCTGGGGCTTTCTGGGGCCCAAGAGCTCCCTGCACGACTTCTGCTGCTTCTTCAAGGTCAGTGGAATAATTACCGTATTTTTCAGACTGTAAGGCGCACTTAAAATCCTTTAATGGTCTCAAAAATCAACGGGGCGCCTTATAATCTGGTGTGCCTTATGTGCTTACTGACCTCGAACCCATTTTATGGTACACGGCGCTCAAAAATATGTCAAAATGTTTAGTACGACTTTGGTAAGCTACGAAGTATAGGTCTGCGGGGGAATTTTCAGTGAAGAATTGCCGCGGCCGCAAAGAAGTGTAATTTTCATTCCCGCTCCCTCCCACATCTGCGATATTTTGTCCCACTCCCACCCGCAAATTCTGCAGGATGGGGCCGTTTGCTTTCCTAAGCTCTTTCAAACACGGAGAAGCGGAAAGGAATTGTCTAAAATGTGCGCAAGATTACACCAAATCCGCAAGTTTTGTGCGCCTTATAATCCGAAAAATATAGGTATATAGAATAAATTATATCTATGCAGTGTTTTTACGTTTTTTCCTAGGTCCTATTTTATGTTTTTGTGAACCAATAGATCAGAAAATGGCACAATTTAAGACCTTTAATGAAAACAATTATAATGAATACATCTTGGCTGTAATTTTTAAAGCCACACTAACACTGTATCACTCATACTAAATTAAATATTGTTTATTTTTTTAACAAAGCCTTAGATCAGTTTGTTGTTACATAATTATGGTAAATATCTTGAACATAGCGGCTCACTGTGACGGTAGAAGAAAAGCACTTGATGATAACCTTATATCTGTTGACCCTTTGTGTTATCTATTACATAAGGGTCTAATGTCTTATATGTCTTACTTAAGGGTCTTATGTGGGGATTAGGTCCTTATGTATTGTGACAGACCTACTGTACTCCAATCTAAAAATAGATTGACTGCAGTAACGTTTGAATGTAATTTCCAAACATTTCAAGCATTTACAGGGCATCCCCAGGTTTGACTACTCAAAATTTAAGACTTTTTTAAGACCTTTTAAAGACCACTTAAATGAAAATTAAGACCAACATCGCACCCATTATGCAGGCGAAAAACACCAGATCCAATTTGAATAATCACCAAACAACTACTATATTTAAAACAGGGGTGCTCACACTTTTTCAGCATGTGAGCGACTTATAAAACAACCAACGTCAAAATGATCTACCTACTACAAAGACAAGCAAACTGTGCTGCACTGAAACACTCTGCGTCTCTTTTTTGGACGAGTACTACAACACTGCGATCTACCCACACTACCTTGGCGATAGACTGGTAGATCGTGATCGACGTATTGGCACCACTGATCTAGAATCTAAGAGCCACTGTGGATTAAACCTACACTTCCCCATGATCCATCCAATGTCTTTCTCCACTGTACTGATTGTTTACTCATTGCCATTAGATGCTCATTCACATTACATGATTTCACTTTTTTCTCCTCCCTCCGTTTAACATTGCAGCCTGGTTGAGTGTACAAAAAATACGCTAATGAAATTTAAGACCTTTGTGAAAAAACTCAGAGTTGGACAACATAATTTTAGACCTTTTAAGACCTTAATTTAGAAACATGAAATTTAAGACCTTTTTACGACCCTGCGGCTACCCTGATTTAAAGTGGAACTCAACACTAAATCAACTTTATTTGAAATGTGATTGTGGGCGAAGTTTAGTCCCACTTTACTACTAAAACTGTCTGGTTGTTATCTCTAGGACCAGGTGCGGCACTTCCTGAGGGACATTTTCGACCTGGACAAAGTGCGTTACAGTTCAGTGGACACTTTGGCGGAGGACATCCTGCGTCTCCTGCACAGACGCTCGGAGCTGCTGCTGGCTTACGTGGGCGCAGACTCGCTTCATCTAGACACCTGCAATAACAATGAACTAGAACTGCTCCCCAACGCTCTGTTAGAGGCAAGAGTGCAATAAAAGGCCACGCTGTAGAAGAACGACTTTTAATAGCCTTAATAAAGCATGAACAAAGACCATTCACAATAAACAAATCTTTAAAAAGGTCCTACATGATGCAGAAGTGACTCTTGTGAGCTTTAAGCCACGTTAGAACACACTTACTTCATCAAAAACAGACCTGGAGTTGTGTTTTGTTTAATTTACACGTTTGCGTAATCGTTTATTATTAGTCTGTCTACATCGCCAAAGCTCAAAATGCTCCGTTCCTCCGTAGTTTTGGATTTAACTGCTACGTTTTACCTTTTTATTTTGGTAGAGATTGGGAGTTTTCTTGTTTGAGAGAAGCCTGAATATGCAGGAAACAACTCCAGGTTTGTTTGTGATGAAGAAACAACATTATAACATAGATCAGAAAATGGCCTTTAAGAATTATTCTAGCTTATTAACGGCTATCCTTTCACTTTTTCATCTTAAAAATGTGAAAGACACCACTACTTGCGATCAAAGTAAAGTTAACGACAACAACGTGCTTATATAAGACATTTTACTTGAATACATTGAGCCTGAATCATTCTTGATACAACATTTGTTTATGAATTAAGTCACTGTTCATGCTTTATTAAGGTGTAGTTATTCTAAAGTAACTACTGGGGAGATAAATTATGGCTTTAATTGTAATTATATTTGCAATTCATAGTGCACATTTTAAACTTGAGCATCAGCTTTGAGAGAAGACTGTAACATGAACTGCTGAACTAAAACAAGATTCAGAATATGTCAGGGTTAGCGAGCTGTACATAATGAAACCGCTTAGGAAAAGAGGATAGGACAAGGGAAAAAGCTTAAATCCCTCAAACAACTGTGAAGGTTTGGGATTTGTTCCGACACAATACATTTTAAAGAGGGGGTGTTATGCAGAATTAACTTTTGGAGCTTCCGTGTTATAACGTCATCTAAAACATGCCTGAAGAGGTTTTAGATCTCAGCCATGCATGTTTAGCGACCTATTTGAACTCTGTGATAGAGCTTTGAAGGGGGAGTGGCTCAGCATGGGGAGCAAAGCAAAACGTAAACCTATTAAACATGTTAATACAGCAACATGATAATCTAAATAAGTTTTGTAATTAATACTCCATATAAATAAGTGCCATGCCTCCTCTTTAATATTTACTCCCTCCTCTTATTTACATGATTAAATCCTTTAACTTGAACATAATTCATAGTTCGTGTCCAATTTGTGCTCTATCTGGTTACAAAAATAACATTTCCATTCAAGAGTTTAAAGAGGCACTATGTAAAGACTGTGTTAGGCGAAGGGTTCGAAACCTTTTATTCTCCATTGAGATTTGTTGTTTTTATCTAAAATGCTTCATAATATTAGTGTTGTAGTCAAGACCGCACTAATCGAGACCAAGACCAGTCCGAGACCACAGGGTCCCGAGGCCAGGACAAGATCTCTGAGGGTTGAAACACAGAGACAGGACCGAGACAGGACCGAGACAGGACCGAGACTTTTAAAGGCTGAGACCGAGACAAGACCGAGACTTTTAAAGGCTGAGACCGAGACTTTTAAAGGCTGAGACCGAGACTTTTAAAGGTTGAGACCGAGACTTTTAAAGGCCAAGACCGAGGCTGAGACCGAGACTTTTAAAGGGTGAGACCGAGGCTGAGACTGAGACGAGACCGAGGCTGAGACCGAGACTTTTAAAGGCTGAGACTGAGGCTGAGACTGAGACCGAGACGAGACCGAGAAAAGAGCGACACTTTTAAAGGCTGAGACCGAGACAAGACCGAGACTTTTAAAGGCTGAGACCGAGACAAGACCGAGACCACAGACCATCAAGACCAAATCAAGGTCATCTTTGTAATTTTCGACATTTATTTGTATTTTACAGTTATTTTGGCACATTTATATCAATGTTTTTATAAATCTATCTCCATTTTATCACTCATCAAGTGTCAGATCTCGAGACTTAAACCGAGTCCAAGCGCCTTAAAAACCGAGACAAGACAAAGTCCAAACGTGGTCGAGTCTGAGAAAAGAATGAGTAAAAAAACAGAGACTGGACTCAAGTGCAGTACTCCGACACTACATAATATAGTATAAAATAAGCAATCTTCATGGAGAAAAATATTTTTGGGGCAGTTTTAACCTGTAATTGAATATTATGCAAAATGTAAAATATAAGTTATATATTAGTGATATTATATAAAACATTCTAGACAAAACAACATTTTCATGGCTGACCCTCCACTGGAAAAGTTACATAGTGCATCTTTAAAAGCTTGAGACGCCGTCCAGTTACTGTATATTTTTTTAAAACCTTCAAACTTGTTTTCATATTTTAATGGCTTCGGAGCTGTTGTCAATGTTTACCCCAAAGCTCATCAGCCAAACGTTTTAACAATCTTATTTCATTATTCTATGGGGAAAAATTAAAAGGAATTTTTTTCTGGGAATCAAAAGAAAACCTCTACTGTTCAGCAAAGGTGGGCAGAGTAGAGTAACGTTACTGAAGTAGAAGTAGAAAGTAGTTTCATATGTGAAGGAGCGGTGCAAAAAAACCTGCAGACTTACAACCCAAACTTTTACTCAAGAGTACTGTTACTTCAAACTAAATATTACTCAAGTAGGAGTAAAAGTAGTCAAAATTATACTCAAAAGTAACGTTCCTTCAAAAAAATACTCAAGTAGAAGTAGAAAGTAGTATCATATGTGAAGAAGCGGTGCAAAAAAAGCTGCAGACTTACATCCCAAACTTTTACTTCCACTTGAGTGATATTTAGTTTTAAGTAACAGTACTCTTGAGTAAAAGTACGGTGTCCAACTACTCTGAAAAGTTACTCAAGTACATAAGAGTACTACCCACCTCTGCTGTTCAGACCATAAAACCAATCGAACCACTGTTGAAACGTGGCCTGAATGGCGCATTCGTGAAAATGCAAAGTCTTCCACTATGGAGTAAGAAAACTTTCAGAAATATTTGTGCGCGTAGGATAGTAATCCGTGCACATTTGGCTGTAGTTGAGCATAAAATAAATATTCGTAAACTATCGAACGAGTCCAGGTGTACGTAAATTGCGTTGTGTGTGTTTTATCCATCAGAATACGAATTTGAAAGTTACAACATCAAGAATTAGAATCACAAAATGACAATTTGCGATTACGCTTTCTTCAGAACTAATTCATAGACGCAACCTGGGATCAGTCCTGGTTTAGTCCTGGTTCAGCTCTGGTTTAGTCTTAGTTTAGTCTGGTTCAGCCCTGGTTCAGCCCTGGTTCAGCTTTGGTTTAGTCCTGGTTCAGTCCTGGTTTAGTCTTAGTTTAGTCTGGTTCCTGGTTCAGCCCTGGTTCAGCTTTGGTTTAGTCCTGGTTCAGTCCTGGTTCAACTTTGGTTTAGTCTTAGTTCAGTCCGGGTTCAGCTCTGGTTCAGTCCTGGTTCAGCTTTGGTTTAGTCCTGGTTCAGCCCTGGTTCAGTCTCTGGTTCAGCAGTTTAGTCTGGTTCAGTCCTGGTTCAGCTCTGGTTCAGCCCTGGTTAGTCCTGGTTCAGTCCTGGTTCAGTCCTGGTTCAGTCCTGGTTCAGTCTTAGTTCAGTCTTGGTTCAGTCCTGGTTCAGTCCTGGTTCAGTCTTAGTTCAGTCCTGGTTCAGTCCTGGTTCAGCTCTGGTTCAGCCCTGGTTTAGTCCTGGTTCAGCTCTGGTTCAGTCCTGGTTCAGCTTTGGTTTAGTCCTGGTTCAGTCTTGGTTCAGTCTTAGTTCAGTCCTGGTTCAGTCCTGGTTCAGTCCTGGTTCAGTCTTAGTTCAGTCCTGGTTCAGCTTTGGTTTAGTCCTGGTTCAGTCCTGGTTCAGTCTTAGTTCAGTCCTGGTTCAGTCTTAGTTCAGTCCTGGTTCAGTCGGGTTCAGCTCTGGTTCAGTCCTGGTTCAGTCTTAGTTCAGTCCTGGTTCAGTCCTGGTTCAGTCCTGGTTCAGTCTGGTTCAGTCCAGGTCAGTCCGGGTTCAGCCCTGGTTCAGCCCTGGTTCAGTCTTAGTTCAGTCCGGGTTCAGCTCTGGTTCAGCTCTGGTTCAGTCCGGGTTCAGTCCGGGTTCAGTCCGGGTTCAGTCTTAGTTCAGTCTTAGTTCAGTCTTAGTTCAGTCCTGGTTCAGCTCTGGTTCAGTCCTAGTTCAGTCTTAGTTCAGTTCTGGTTCAGCTCTGGTTCAGCTCTGGTTCAGTCTGAGTTCAGTCTTAGTTCAGTCCGGGTTCAGTCTTAGTTCAGTCTTAGTTCAGTCTTAGTTCAGTCCTGGTTCAGCTCTGGTTCAGTCCTGGTTCAGTCCTAGTTCAGTCCTGGTTCAGCTCTGGTTCAGCTCTGGTTCAGTCCTGGTTCAGTCCTGGTTCAGTCCTGGTTTAGTCCTGGTTCAGCGCAAAAGTCCAGCATCTCGATCGATGTTTCTTCTGCTCAATAAATATGTCTGAGAAGTGATTTTTGACAATAAAGTCGCGTCTGTGAATTCGTTTTCGTACTGAACAAAGCATAATCGTGTATTTTCATTCCGTGATTCTAATTCTTGACGTCGTAACTTTTCAATTCATATTCTGATTAAATAAAACACACACAACACATTTTACGTACGACTGGACTCATTCGAGAGTTTGCGAATATTTATTTTATGCTCAACTACAGCCAAATATGCACAGGAATATTTCTGAAAGCTTTCTTACTCCGTACTTCACTACCATCTTCATCTTAATATTACCGTAGTAACTGCACAATAGTGAAAACAGCAATAGTAAAAGTATAAGTGACTTGAGCTGTATTTATTGCCATTCAAAGTAGTGTATTTATTTTAGTACAAAAGGTGTCGCCGAGTATATTTTTAGATGTAGATTTACTTACGTTCGTTAATGTACAAACAGATATGTATATGAGCAAATGAAATTAACTCAACTTTAGCAATGCAAGATAAAAAAAGTGAAATTGTGCTTATAAAAAGGGAAAGCAGGGATGGAGGGACGTTTAAGTATTACTATTCAGTGTAATAGTTTTTTGTTAATCGTGTATACATGTTATTGCATTATATTATCGCGCTATCAATGCAGGTGGTTTCGAAGATGATGTGGAGGAGAACAAGAGACGGCTGCTACTAAACTGTTGTCGTGATATGATTTGGCGCGGAGTTTGCATGTTCTCCCTGTGTCGAGGTGCTGCTGATCAAAGTCCCACTGATTAAACCTCGACGAGTGGAGTGAAGTTCGGGTTAAACGCGATAAAAAGGCAAATTTCTACTTTAAGGCGAAACAAGCTGCCCATTTTTTCATTTAAGCTCCAAAAATTTAGTTGAAATTTCAATAGTAAGATTTTATTTACTCAAATACTAAACAGGGATGTAACAATAACCAAAATATCGTGATATCGTGTCGTCAAAAGTCTCGCAATAATATCGAATTACAAGTTTCTTTGCTTAAATGAATGGTTTTATAGAAGCAAGAGCTTATAAACATCGGAAACTACATATCCCATGATTCATTTCAGTCCAAACAACATGAAGAAATATGTTTTTTACTTGAATTCTTGGGATTATGACGGAAATAATTCACATCAAAATCTTGTCAAGGTATTTTAAAAGCAAAAAAGTGTCCTATCTACAATTATATTAGCTTCTTTAAAATATCGCAATAAATATCGGTACATCCCTACTAAATACGATAAAAAAACTCCCTCTAATTTTTATTTTGTAAACAATATGTGAATGTGAAGAAATTCAAAGGTCTATATTACGCTATTTTTTTTTTTTTTAAGTGTTAGAATGTTGTATCCTCATCAAAAACATACCTGGAGTTGTTTTGTTTATTCACACATCCTTTATTCCTCTATCAAACTGAAAACACTCTGTGGTAATACAGTAAATGCTCCTCTGTGTTTTTACACCTTCACTAGAAACATTTGCAGCCCTGTTATTGCCAAACTTTTAAACTACAGATATTGTTTTAGCCTTGTTGAAACATCTTTACTTCCTTGTGCGCCAGAAAATATTGGACTTTCTGTGGCAATCTCAACTGAAGAAAAGATAAAATGAAAATAATTGTAGAAATCTTAACAATTTATGGTTATTTTAATGTATTGCAGTAAAGTAGCAGAGCATTTTGAGCTTTCAAGACTAATAATAAAGTGTTACTCAAACGTGTAAATGAAACAAAACAGAACTCCAGGTTTGTTTTTGAAGCGCTAACAGCATTTTATCACGGCTTAAAGCTCACAAGAGTCCACTTTGCGTAATTTTGGACCTTTAAACCAGTTTATATAAGCAGTGGTCTCTTGTCCATAGATCAATTTTCTCTAAATGCCTTACAATCTGTGGCCATGTTTTTGCCTTGTGTAAACGTCTGTAATGAATGTACGTGAAGTGTTGAAGCGGCTTTGTAAAGTGTGTTGACATTCAGTGCTGTCTAACATGGGTTTATAAAGCAATATTTAGTCGGTCATTCAAACACTGAGCGGTAAAAGGGAGAATGGATCGTTTTGTTTTAATGTTACGTGCACTACATTGTTCTCATCTTAAGTGTAATATGCAGGATTTTAAAGTGTATTTTGGATTTTAATTCTTGCATTTTAGTCCATTCTCATTAAAAAAACACTTTATTTTCACTTTTGATTATGCATTTCATAACTTTTTACAGGTATTTATCTAAAATTGCAAGTTGAACATGTAATTGAGTGTTAAAGAAAAGCTTTTTGGTCGTTTCTTTGTCACATGTCCAAGCTGAAATGTAGTTTACTTTCTCTAAATCCAGCCAAAATCCTGCATGTTATAACTTTGATTTTCTCGAGTCAAGGCAATTTATTAAGGCCTGTTGAATTTCTGTTGGGGAAAAATGCATTCTGTCTATGATGTTTTAATTTTGTTAAGCTAATAAATGATTTCAGAGATTCTAAATGTAAGCCTACTTCATTTTGGTGAAACTTTATTAATAAACAGAGAAGTGTATATTGTAATAAGTCAAACACATCACAACTTTTAAGAGCTGAATCTCGGACTGAGCTGCAGATACAAGGTAAACCTGCTCAAATGAAATACTTTTACTGATAATTTGTCGTAATTTATTCATTGCAAAGTTACAATTAGGAGTTTTGGTCTCACTACTGCATTATTAAAGGGCCTATATATGAAAGATAATTAGTTTCATCAGATTTTGAAGTTTAAATGCTGCTGGAACACATTTCATTTTGAGAAAATAACTGAATGTGCAGGGCTTGTGTTTAAACATGTGACTCAAACAAAACTCCAGGAATGTTTTTGATGAGGGAACATAACCTAGATCTAAAAAAATCAGCATTATATAGTATGGAAGATAGTTTGTTTTATCAGATTTTATCATTTTAAATGCCACTGAATTTATCACTTAATTTTTTTATTACGAAAAAACATGCTTGACTTATTTTTATTATGAATTTTATTTGCTGAAATTAAAAAATATATATACTTTTTTTTTTAATCACCTTTTAAATATTCTGCACAAATAATTTCAAGCCCTTAACTTCAACAGTCAAAATTCAGAGTGCAAAATTCGCAGTGGAAAAAAAACTTTTTGCCTTGGCATTTTGGATCTTTGTTGTGAAGTTTTCCACTGTGAATTTTGTTGAACTGTTGAATTTGAGGGCTTTAAAATTTTTCTGCAGAATATTTGAAAAGGTAATTTTTTTTTCATTCTGAATTTGAAACGTATTGAAAAAGTATACTTAAAATTTCAGCAACTCAAATTCAGAATAAAAATAATTCATCTTTTCCCCAGAGGGAAACAATTCAGCAGCATTTAAAATTTTAAAAATCTGATGAAACAAACCATCTTCCATATTAGGCAACACAAATTTTTTTGTATCTAGGTTATATTTCCTCATCAAAAACATACATGGAGTTTTGTTTCACTGATGTTTTAAACACAAACCCTGCATAGTTTTTTCAGACTCGAAACACTGTTCCACCTTGTGATGTCATGTGATCGAGGAAGTGCTCCACTGTGATTTGAAACTCCATACACCTTCACTAGAATAATTTGGATGATCTCAGTCCTGGAATATCCAACGTCTACTCCGCAAAAGGTAAAAAGGAGCTGTTAACGCGATAACTACAGCTTCTAGAAATCATTTTTTGTAATATACCAGGGTGTCCCCAGGTTTGACTACCCCAAATTTATGACTTTTTAAAGACCTTTTTAAGACCACTTAAATGAAAATTAACATCTCACCCATTATGTGAGCAATAAAAACACCAGATTCAATTCTCATGACTATTACTCACTGTTTTAAATAAAAAATACTGTCATTATAAAATCTCATTCAGAACTCATTTATAGTAGTATGCATGGCTTGTAAAATGGCCAAAAAAAAACCCAAAACACATTTATAACAATCTAATAAGACAAACTAAGTACTGTGTGCGCACTCCAAATGATTTCACTTTTTTTTTTTAAACTCCCTCCATTTAACATTGCACTGCAGCCCGGTTGAGTAAACAAAAAAAAAAAAAAAAGTCAAATGAAATTTTAAAGACCTTTGTGACTTTTTAGGAACATGAAATTTAAGACATTTTTAAGACTTTTAAGACCCCACGGCTGCTCTGAATACACAGTACTCCCAAGTCTCCCCTAGACTAATTTAAAAAAAAAAAGATCCATACACATTGAGGCATTTATAACAGTTTATTACAGAACATTTCAAAAACATGTGATTGAATACAGACCACTTTACCCATTACCTCTAATAGGCATGCTCCAAAAGTCAGTCTTCTACCCCTCGAAATCTCTGAAAACACTCATCTCATCGAAAGAGCAAATCACAAATATGTACAATGGAACCACCAGAATAAAACCAAATTGACCTTTTTTTGTATCGAGCAAACCCCCCGTTTCAAAACAAAATCCTGTCCTCACCCAACTTTCTACAGAATTGGTTCAGAAACGAGTCGATTCAAGCATAGAGACAAGGAGCACATTTCTATTATTTCATTTCTATGCAATCATTTCAAGTTCATTTGCTTGTTTCGGTTTTACCTTGTTTTGATGACAGACTTCTTTTGGGAGGGGGAGGGGGGCAAACTACGACTTTCTAGCACCTAATCTCTCCATCCTCCGCCAACGCTGTGAGCGAGAAGTGAAGCCATTTCAATCATTTGCACTTAGTATAATGTTACGGGCAAAAGAATCAAATAAAAATACCAATAGAAATACACATGAGCTAAGGTTCGAACTACCTTGGCATGCATTTCAAATTGTATACAGTCATTGTCAAGGTTTACCAGCAAGAAGATATATTATGTTCAAAAAAATACAAGTTTCAGTGAAAGTTTTGATTTGTTATGTAAAAAAAAACAGCTCATGCATCATTCAAAGCATTTGGGCCTATGATAATAATAATAATGAAGAATTGTATTGCAATTTCTAGACAAGGCGTTATAATTAAGAGAGACACAGGTAAGCTTTTGTGGCATTGTAAAAAATAACATTTGCTTTGCTCATTTTTCCGAGTTCGCTTACCTGCGCTTTTGCGGCAGAACCTAAGAGGCAAGGATCTGGGATGGAAACTGCAAAAATCAACTGGATGCCATCAATAACATGACAGATTCAACAAAAAAAATACCGACAACCTAAAAGAGCAGTGCTTTTTTTTTTTTTTTTTCAAAACATTTCAATCGTGGAGAAGGTCATTTGGGCTTGAGATCCACTAACAAAAGCTGACAACATGTGTAAATATATAAACCTATGCATGCTATACTTTGGGTTAAGAGGCAGTTCAGCTTTGCAAGAACATAAAATTCAACGGCACTTTTCAAACAAAACATTTCATCTTGGAGCAATTCCCACCAACATTCAAAATCTCAATTCAAACTTCATATCATCCAACATAATTCTAAGCAACATATGGGCATGTATTAAGAGAGAAAACTAAGAAACAGGTCAAAAAGTTCAACAATTTTGACACAACTACAGCCAATCCTGGACGTTAATACTTACCCAGGACAAAGGGAAATAGCAATTTGACAAAAATAGATACTTTTGCAAATTGTAAAGCATTGGAAAAGGCAGGTTCTTTCAACATACATCACAGTGGTGTACTTACTCAATGGGAGCGCTCAACTCGGGTGAAGACTGCCCCAACGGCCCTACAGATCTACACAAGCCTTTGCATTGGACAGAACTAACAATCGAAAAAGCAAAAAAAATACGACTTTTGCAGAGTTCAAATATTCAGAAAACATTTGTCAGAACAAATGAAGTCAAGAGACAAAAAGTTCAATGCATTGGATACAGTGGTACTTTTTACCTCACTGTCCTGCAAGGAGGAAAACAGCAAAAAAATATGTACGTATGTAGAGAGCAACTACGATTTAACATTTCATCGACTTTCATTCAACTTTCAGGAAAAAATACAACTTGCTTACCGCTTTTGTCTACACTGCGCTGTGGAGGAGAAGTCTTACAATGCAAAAACAGCCCTCGATTTGCAAGAACCAAGCAATGACAGTATTAAGAAGCCACACGTAGTCATAAATATACTCATATTCTACAAGCTTCTAATACTAAATATCAAGACAATTTGTAAGCGTGAACCATTTTAAATAGTTTTATAGACAGTTGGAGAGACAGGACGGTACAAGTTTCAACATTTAATAATAATAACTTCCCCATTTCAAATTAAAAAAATACAGAAATGCTTTTTGAACCGTGAATATTTCAGATTTAACTTACCGACACAGGTTTTAGTTTTGTTTTATTGCAAAAACACAACAGGTATTTTTAAAACTGAGATGATTTTTACATGGTAAGAAATGACTACAAACATTTTGATACAAGCTGGAATGACCGTAAATGTATAATAGTTTTTACCCCACTAAAAACAAAGGATTTACAAGGAGAAAAAAGCAAAAAAAACAAAAATATAGGACTATATAAAGGACGTTGGCTGGTTCACCTCTGTTAAATAAACCAAGGACCAAGTTAAGATCTTCATCAAGTCGTCAGCATCCACAACAAACAATCACATAGGATTTTGTTTCGACACATTGACGCAAATATGCACTTATGTCCACTTCACATTACTGGCCCTGTGCAGAGGAAATACATAGAAAAAAATACATGGCATGTTAACAGCAGAAACAGAGCGACTCCCAAATTATAAAAGCTGTTTGGGGACAAAAGAATGGTTAGCTCTGAAGATAAGTCACCGCCGACCTGTAAAAACCTGCGGAGGAAGCGGTTAAAGGTACAATGTGGGAGCTGTGGTGCATGCTGGGTAAAGGGGGCGTGGTGGTAGGGGGCAGAGGGCGGGGTCAGGTGTGTGATGGAGGTACCTGAGGGGCTTGTGGAGCTTGGGGGTTGCCCGAGCCGTAGTACGCCGCCTGTTGTCGGTAGTACTCGGCCCACGCGGCGCTATAGTCGGGCTGGCCACCGGGGGCAGCAGCGGGGGCGGCTGCAGCAGCTGCCTGAGGGGCTGCCTGACCTGAGGGACCAAGAGAGAAGAAGGGAGTGTGAGAAGACCGATACCTCACCACAAGTCGGGGTTTTGAGCTTTGGAGATGCAGACAGATTACCGTATTTTTTGGACTATAAGTCACACTTTTTTCATGGTTTGGGTGTTTCCTGCGACTTATACTCTGGTGCGACTTATATATTAAAATTTTCACACCGACAGCCACGAGAGGCTCTAGTCTTGTGTGTCATTATCTGCTACTCCTATTACTCCTGTACCACTGTCACTTCTCTCTACTGCGCATGTCTCCTGCAGAAAGACATAAATGCCCCCAAAAAGAAAATCAGATTTTGCACATTACAAGCTGCAAGTAGTGAAATATGCAGCTGAAAACGGTAATCGAGCAGCAGAAAGAAAGTGTGGAGTGAATGAAAAACTTGTGACAACTGGGAGGATGCAACATGCAACTTTCCTGAAGTCACTGGATGAATGGACAAAGCCTGGACTTCAGTGACACCAAAACCATCCTGTCTGGATTCAGAAAGGCCGGAATAATTCTAACCGGATCTAATGCTGAGTCTGACGACAGCTACACAGAAGAGGAAGTTGTGCTCCGTTTACCTCCGGAGGTCGTGGAGTTGCTCAGTGACGAGGATGAAGAATTCAATCGATTTTTCTTCTCTGTTCTATTGTCTTTACTATAACTTGCCTGTGACTTCTATTTTTTTCTTCATTACGCTTTTCTTGGCTGGTGCAGCATAGTCCAAAAAATACGATAATAATAAAGGATTACTCAAACACGGATGAATTAATTATAACATGGATGAGGTTCACAACAATCCATTTTGTGTAATGTAGGATCTTTAATGTGAGAAGGGGAACGAACCCACCACAGCGAACTCAGTGTGGCAGATCAGAAACCTTCTGGTTTTCTTTTGGGCGGCTGAGTGTGCAGCTCCTCTACAGCAGAGGGCGCCAAGTTAATACAGCCTCCCTTACACAATAGTACATGGACCTATGTGGTCGTTCTATAGACCGTACATGTGGGTGGAAATAGCCAATTCGATAGCTCGCCGCTGTGTGCCAAATAGGAAGTGCTTCAGGAGGCTTTTCCAGCTCCTTCTGACTCTGGCTCCAATTGACTTACATCTTACATCTTGTCCTGCCCTTCTCTCTGCAGTGAGCCTCGTCATTTTGGTCTTAAAATATTCGTATTAACCCGCCTTGCATGATTCTACATTTTTTCTTCGCCATTTTGTCTGTCAAACAAAATCCTATTCATAACAGAACCTGGCTCCTGATTCGCTCCTGTAACTGAACATCGCGAGCCTCATTTGAGTGGCGCTGAACGCTATGGGTCCACTTAGTCCACTTCTTTTTATACAGTCTGTAGGTGGTCCGATATTATTCCTCCCTTACTTTGGTTGTACCGTATTTTACGGACGATTAGGCGCTCTGGATTATAAGACGCACTGTCATTAAATGGTTTATTTTCAAACTTTTTTCACAAATAAACCACACTGGACTTTAAGCGAAACACAACAGTTAGATGGGTCAGTGGGACTTTGTTTGGCCCGTTCACGGTGACTCTGGGCTTTATTCAATTGTGGCGTGTAGGGAGGGTGCTGTCTGGGACCGCTGGATTGGTCGCGATGAATCAATTGTTCAGTTGTGACTCAGATTGGCACATTGGACTCGCTTTTTCGGTTCGTTCCTCTGTTCCGTTCCTCGTCGGTGTGGAGTGATGAGTGTGTCTGTGGGTGCTTTTGCCGTCTGCTCCATGTGTGTTTGCGTGCGCTGCGGCTTTGTAGTTTACTGAAGTCGTGCTGGGACACCCGAGTGGGGCGCTCTGGATTGCGGGGGGCGCGGTCGTTTTGTGATGGGGTTAGAGGCTTAAGAGTGCGGTTAATCGCCCGGAAAATACGGTAATTGTTGATTAGCTGAACATAACGGAACACTACAATGACATTTAGATGAAGAAAACTAGACCATTTTCTCATTTTTCCTAGATTTTGTCAGACATTCTACCGCAAACAGATCCAGCCGGAAGTTGTCATCGCATGTTTCTAAATGTTTTCTCAAACGACGATGTAATAGAGCCAATAGTACACGGACCTATGTAGTGGTCCAATGTTATTCCTCACTTATTTTATCAATCAATCAACCAATCAAACTTTATTTATAAAGCGCTTTTCATACAAAAACGTAACACAAAGTGCTTTACAGTGATTAAAAACAATCCCGCATTTCCATCCACCCACCCACTTATCCAACCCCACACCTGCCCAACTCCACACAACCAAACAACCCAGACACGCACACCCACTCGCACTCGCACTCGCACACCCACACCCACACCCCCTAAGATAGTAAAATACATAAAATCCCCTATAGTAAAATGTGAGGCTGAATACAGGCGAACCAGTTGAGAAAGCACCATCAGAGGAGCCGTCTACATCAGGAGCAGAGAGTCGTCCATCACCACCAAGGAACCACCACAGGGTCCAGGGGAGAGATGAAGCCCAAGCACCAACTCTCCACCAGGAGCCCACAGGACAGAACCCGGCAGCCACAGCCGACCTCCGCTCCCGATGCAGAGGGCTCCTACAGAGGAAACACTGGAAATCCTAAAAAATATGCCTAAAATAAATAAATATACTAAAATGTGTACAATAGAAACAGGTAAAAGTATAAGAATTTAATCAAAAGCTAAGCTAAAAAGGTGGGTCTTGAGCCTGCTCTTAAAAACATGAACGTTCTCTGCAGCCCTGAGCTCCTCCGGCAGGCAGTTCCATAGACGGGGGCCATAATACTGAAAAGACGCCTCCTCTCTGTGAGTGTGTGTCCTGACTTTGGGAATGAGCAGGAGCCTGCTGCCGGAGGAGCGCAGGGTCCGCGAGGGTTCGTAGTATGCATTCTGAGCATCCCAATTATTCACCGCGACAGTAAAGCCAATAAAAACTAGGACACTAATGGGCCCTTAATGATAATGGGACAATATAAAGCTTTCTAATTAGATGCTATTGACTTATTTTGACCTCAAGGGCTCCATGTACAGTATCTGCACCGAGGCGAGAGAGATTTAGCTCAAGTACATGCAGTAAAAATCAGGCACAGGCAATTCAACGCCATTAGAGGTGATTTGAATACAAACCTTGCTTTTTATAGTACTCCTCCCAGGCCTTTGTGTAGTCCTGTGGCGGCTGATTCTGTTGACCTGAGACAAAAAAGGGCATTAGATTCAAACGACAAAACTCGATTCACCTAAACATTGAACATTAACAGGTACAACATGACAGACATAAATTTGGATTATGTACAATTGCACTCAACAGCAGTTCAGCAATGGAGCTCACTGTTTTGGGTGGAATCAATTCAGACATGTATTCTTTTCCTAAACTAACTTTGATCGTGTTAAACCCCGAGAATCTTGTTTGTTTAGTTATGAAAGAGGAGCATCTAAACAGCAGGTGGCGCCAGGGGCTGTTGAGACTGCGTGTTAATACAAAGACATTAAAACTACAGGATATACCCATTTTCTTGTAATATTCCTCCCAGGCCTTGGTGTAATCTGTCTGTCCGCCCTGAGCTGCGCCCTGAGGGTCACCTGTTAAAAAACACTTGTCATTAGTCACTGCTCCACTTTGTCCTCCTCCTCCTCTTCCTCCTCTTCTCCAAGTCTTCAGCTGCAGCCGTGATGGAAAAATACCCCAAAAAACTACCAAGAAACCCAGTCTAAACAGCATGAAGCCAACTCACATACAGGTCTGTGCTAGTCTAATGCCTCCCTGATATCACTGCTACATTAGGTTCTGTCTGTACGGGGCAGAGGGCAGGGTTACCTTGGCCATTGGTTTGGGAGGTGCCTGGAGCTCCGGAGGTGGGCGGGGCCTGAGGCTGCTGTCCGTACTGAGCGTAATACGCCGCCCAGGCCGCAGCGTTGGCGTCGGCCGCTGCTTTATCTGAGACGGGACACAAAGAGGGTTTAAGTGGAGATAAAAAGTGGTTAAAGAGACCATATGACATTTTCTGATCTATGTTATGTGGTTTCCTCCAGTATATTTAGGCTAAATTCTCTCCAACAGAAAACACTCTATTCCAACTTGTGATGTCGTGTGGTGACACAAGACGTGCTGTGTTTTTAAACTCCATACACAGGGTTCCCACTGACAAAATTTCAAAACTTTTCCGTGACCTAAAGTGAATTTTCCATGACGTGTAAAACTGATCAGACTTTTAGGTCTAAATATGAAATGTAAACCCTTTCCACTCACCTTATGGTTTGGTATTAATAGTTTTTTAACATTCAAAATACTGTCAGTGCATTTATAGTAGTCTCTTTTAAACAAAAGGTACATATGTTTGGAAATAATAACAGTCTAACGATAAAAGAACGCTGTAGCTGCATGAAAGAGATACTAAAATTCCATGACTTTTCCACGATTTCCATGACCATGACCACCTTCACTAGAGTCAACTGGAGGATTTCAGCGCTGGAAATGCTACTCTACGAAAAAATTTTGCGATTAAAAACTACTACTTCATGACATGACGGGGCAGAACAGAGCACTTTGAGCTTTGGAGATGTAGACCGACTGATTAAGAATTACAGAAAAATGTTTAAATGAAACAAAACTCCAGGCATAATATTGTTATCTCCTCAAAAACAACACTGCTTAAAGCTCACAAGAGTCAATATTGTGTAATTAAAGACCTTTAATATGGCAATTGTTTGGGAGATATCGCCTTATAATTAGATGAAGTACTTGATATTCTAACTTTGCATAAAAACGACCTTTAAAAAACATCTCTGGTAATCTAATATAAGATGGTTGTGTTTTAAAGTTATATTTGTGCCATACCAAAATTCCATGACTTTTCCAGGATTTCCATGACCGTGGGAACCCTGAATTTATACATTGTGTGGAGCTCAGTTACTATTTTTCCACTTAGATTTGATAAAATCTATATAGACAAATGTTTGAAAGCTTGTATGGGACTAATCATTTATGTGGTAACCCAAGATTTACAAAGATTTTCAGAAAGATTTAAATAAAAGTTAATAAAATGAACTGAAAACAACCCTGTTCTGGACATCAAGTTGCACAAATGTCTAACATGAACATAACCTATCGACATATTGAGGCAGGTCTCAGATTGAATGGGGGTTTGTGTGTTATCCATCAGTCTTCAGCGTGGTGCATGAATTTTCATCATTGACCTTTTTTTCCTCAATAATTTCCCTTTTGGCACATACGGCAGGGTGTCATGGTTTTAAGTAAAATTATAAACTTCACAAAACTAGACAAGATCTTTAATAAAATCTAAAAAGGGCCCATATTATATCTACAGCAATCTAATACAAGATGGTTTTGTTTTAAAGTTATATTTGTGCCATTTAGGGGTTAATTGTGTGGTCTAGTCACATTTTATACTAGACTTGAACCAAAATAACGACATTTGCAGGCACTTTTTAGCACATTTTTGATGCATTGTTACAGTTAAGTCTGAATATAGTTGGAGAGGATGCAAACAAAAAAAGTCAATATTGATACTTTGTAGTGAAATTACACAGGGGGGGTTTGAGGACTCAAGAAAAAAACTGATTTAAACAACACATGTTCATGGTTCTGTTTGCTCTGTCTGAGGCTTTGTTGAACTTAAATCTGAGCCACACCCCAGGGAATGCAAAATATCAATAGCACGCCCAAAATTGCTAGTAAAATGAGTTATAAATGCACTTATAAGGTGCTATGAAACCAGGATGATGAACTCACTTGGATCAGGCTGCCCTTGCTGCCAGTGTGGGTAACCATTGCCCCATCCCTGAGGCTGGTATGGAGCGCCAGGAGGACCACTGATGGGAGAAGAAGAGATTAGATTTGACATTTCATAATTGGATTCTGTTCAAAGTTCATATTTTACACGTGTCCCGAAGAATTGACAAAAAGACTGAAATATGAACTATTAAACAAATACAAGAATCACATTTGAGAACATGTTTGTACAAATCTAAACTACAGGATTAGCAGCTCCCAGCCCACTTCAACTTGAAACTAAAAATAACTGTCTAAAGCTAAAGAAGAGTCACAACTAGGGATGTAACGATATCCAAATCTCACAGTATGATATTATCACAATATGCATCTCATGGTACGATATTTATTACGATATTTTGAAGAGGCTGAGATAATTGTAGATAGGACACTTTTTTGCTTTTAAAATACCTTGACAAGATTTTGGTGTGAATTATTTCTGTCATAATCCCAAGAATTCAAATAAAAAACATCTCTTTATGTTGTCTGCACTGAAATGAATCATGGGATATGTAGTTCCTGATGTTTATAAGCTGTTACTACTATAAAACCATGCATTTAAGCAAAGGAACTTGTGATTCGATATATTGTGACAGTCCACGATATTATTGTGAGACTTTTGACGATACCACGATATTTTGGATTTTGTTACATCCCTAGTCACAAAACTACAGTCCCTCGTGCAGTGCAGTACTCACTGAGGCCCGGGCGGTCCCTGGTTGTATGGTCCAGGGTTGTAGGGTCCCATGGGCGCTCCGGGAGGGCCGGGGGGTCCTGGGGGGCCGTGTGGACCAGGTGGGCCTCCCATGGGATTCACTGGACCCTGGACACGAGAACAAGAAGAGGATAAGTGACTGATAATCTCGATTTATACACAGTAGTTGTAATAGGAGAGCAGTTTTTTGGTCTCAGTAGATTGTGGTTGAGGTTATCGATCAGTCTTCAGTGTGGTGCATGAGTTCTCATCATAGACCAAGTTAAGATGTGGATTTTATAATTTGTATTTGCGGCAATTTTATATTTAATGGCCAAATAACCGCAGCCTTTGTTGTCTTGACTGTACTTTTGTTCAAATACAATACAGACATTGAATGGCTGAATAAAAACAAAATACTCAAGTTGGCGTAATTTCTTGAAGTAACAGTGCTCTCGAGTAAATGTTTTTGTTATTGTGAATAATTTGTGTTTCTTGCACCTCTTTATGTAAGATTTAGTTTCTCATTTTGTGTCCATCCTTTGAAAATACCAGATTTTGTACTTTAATGTTTTGTGCTTCAAATTATAAACCAGATGTTATGTCCTGACAGTTGCGCTTCAAGTTACTCTCACATGAAGAAACATTTTTGGACTAATCTACATTATTAAAACACACTAAACGTAGTGAAATAAGTGTTAAGTTGTTACCCCGATCTTCTCCTCGACCAGCTGCCGGGCGTAGTCGATCTGTTGGGGCGATCCTCGGATGGTGAACAGTTTGACGTTGGGGTCGGAGTTTGGGGGCGGGTTTCTCTGCAGCTCCAGTCTGGCTCCTGACTGTTGGCTGATGCCTTTGATCGTCTCTCCACCTGCACAAAAAGAATTACCAATAAGGTTGATTCATGGTTTGGTCTCGGTCAAATGTGTAATTCTTGAGCTTCAATCTCGGTTTAAATTTTACATTGATGGGGGTTGTTAAGGGCTAAAGGCAAATTAACAACTTGTAGGCTCCAGCTTTGATATTTTGCAGATATAAAGGCAACTAAATAGTAAAAAATTTATAATTAATCATTTACAGGGTTCCGACTTTTTTTCACTGTTAAAATTTCAAAATGACTTGACTTTTTCATGACCTAAAGTGAATTTTCCATGACTTTACAGCACCTATATGTGTAGAATTGATCAGACTTTTAGGGCTAAATATGAAATGTTAACCCTTTCCATTCACCATTCATGGTTTGGGATTATAGTTTTTTTAACATTCAAAATACTGTCAGTGCATTTATTGTTGTCTCTTTTAAACAAAACGGGCATACGTTCAGAAATAATGCCACGACTTTCCCAGGATTTCCATAACCGTGGGAACCCTGAATTTATATATTGTATGGAGCTCACTGATGACTTTTCCACTTAGATTTGATAAAATCTTCATACAAAAAATGTTTGAAAGCTTGTATGGGACTAATCATTTATGTGGTAATCCAAGATTTTCAAAAAGATTTAAATAAAAGTTATTAAAATGGACTGCAAACAACTCTGTTCTGGGCACCAAATTGCAAAAATCTCCAACATGAACATAATCTATAGACATATTGAGGCAGGTCTCAGATTGAATTGTGGATAATGGGTTATACATCAGCCTTCAGCGTGGTGCATGATTTTTCATCATTGACCATTTGCCTCAATCATTTCCCTTATGGCGCACATGGCAGGGTGTCTGGGTTTAAGTAAAATGATAAACTTCCAAAAAAACTAGGCACTCTCCTTAATAAAATCTAAAAAGAGCTCATATTACATTGTTTTCTGACTATGTTATGTTGTTTCCTCATCACAAACGCACTGGAGTTGTGTTTTATAGACAGACTAACATGTCTTAAAGCTCATGAAAGTCAATTCTATATAATTCTGGACCTATATTTTTATGAGACGAGTAGTCCAACCTGCCGTATGCACTTTAAAACGATCTGGCCCACTGTATCCACGCACCTTTGCCGATAATCAGTCCGGTCTTCATGGTTGGTACCGTGAAGCTGAACTCTTGCAGTCCTCCGGGGGGGCCCATGTTCCAGTTGCCCTGCCCCCTCCCTCGGCCCCTGCCCCCGTGTCCCGGTGGTCCTCCCGCCTGGACGCTCCGGAGCAGGTCGGAAATGATCTCTGCCGCGTGTTGGGCCGCGTCGGGTGGGCCCATGATCTGTGCTATTCTGTCGGGGGTGCTGCCATCGTCTGGTCACAAGAGAAATAATAACAATACTTATTAAACAGTCGGCACAGTAGTAAAGAACAGGGTTTGTGTTATTGTAGAAATAGGTCTCAGATCAGATGGGTACGGGTTATCCATCAGTCTTCAGCGTGGTGCATGAGTTATCATCATAGACCCTGTATTCAAAGTCAGTTGCTAAAGGTACAAGTGTTGGCACAATACTAAAATTCAAACTATACTATGGAGTAAACTCAATACAGATTCTGTTGCCTTATATCTGTAATCCCTCAGCGGTCCAGGTAGGTTCCATAGTGGTCCATGGACTAGTCTGTGGTCCTGTACTTGTTCTGATACAGCTCAGTTTAGGTTTTTCAGTTTAAGGTTCATTTCTTTTTTTTTTTTTCTTTTTTTATTATTATTTTCTTTTTTTATTATTTTATTACTATTTACCATTACATTATTATTTACATTTTATTTATTATTTTTATTATTTTCTTTTACTTTATTATTTCTTTATATATATTTTTTGTTTTAAGGTTCATTTATTTTATTATTATATTCTTTTATTTTTTATTATTATTACTATTATTTTTATTTATTATTTTTTTATTATTAATTTTATTTATTTAATTTTTCCCAGTTTAAGGTTAATTTTTTTCAATTTAAGGTTCATTTCTGTCTTCTATTCTCTTGATACATGCTCAGATTTGGCAAAACTGTCTGCAGTACTAACATACCCTTGGACTAACAAGCTAATTTGCAACGCAGCCACTTTAACCATTAACACTTGGTCAATTAAATGGCAGCCAGTTCATTTAATGGTTGTGGAGGGTTTTGCAGGGGACAGTAGTAGTAGTGTTACATGTTGACTGGTTAATACTCTATTTTGGTTATTAAAATTAGTTTAAAAATATTAAGTATCTTAAATCTAAACCAAATTTTAATTTCATGGTGCAACTACATAGATGCCATTGCCTGTACATATACATTTAGTTTAGATCATTTACTATTGACAAATTATCTTAATATGACGCATGTATTTTTGTAGTTTGCCTGTACATTGTTGATACTGACCTGGTTTAAACTGGATCCTAACTCCTGTGTCGTTCTGGATTTTCTTGATCATTTCTCCATTTCTACCGATAACAATTCCAACTGCAAACCGCGGGACAGGGACCTACAGGATGATCAACATTTAGGAAAACTGCAATCTTTCATAATGTACGATATGAAAACACATTGTCCAAAACTCTTACATCTAAACTGTCTCCCCCTCCGCCGCCGCCTCCGCCCCGAGAGCCGTACTCTCCCCTCTGCTCCCTGAAGCCCTGGTCTCTGATCAGCTCCATCACCATTTCTTTGGCTTGCTGCAAATGACAAAAAAAAAAAAGTTAATTAAAAACTATTAAACTATAAACACGTTGACAATGGTAGGTTTCTATAGATGGCAATAAAATAAGTGAAAAATTAAGTCAATTTGGTAACATACATAAAACATGCATATTTAGGGTTGTAGAATTAATCGCAGTTCAATTGAAACAGAAATTTAAGTTTGCAATTAGCTAATAAAATTTTTGAAGCAACTATTTTCTTAATGGAGGAAAAAATGGGTAGCCTTGTTTAGACCTCAAAACTGTATAAAAAAATCAAAAGTGTACAGGATTTATACCGGATTAGTGTGCCTCAACGTCTAAAATGTGATCTGAAGCAAATCCTGGTTTAAAAACTGAACAGACATAGTATTGAGGCAGGTCTCAGATTAGATTGTGGTTCATGTTATCCATCAGTCTTCAGCGTGGTGCATGAATTATCATCATAGACCTCTCTTAATTCACAATTCCGTATTATTCTGCTTAGTGCGTGTCCAGCTGTACCACCATGTGACCACACAATTCACAATGTCCAATACATAAAGTGTATCAACTACAAGGTTTTCGAGCTTTTAAAATATAATTCCAATTCAAAATCAAGGCACAACAGTTTCATGAGGGCTTTGAAGCATTGTGCATTTACCTGGACTTTAAAAGGATCTCCAGAGATCCTAAGCGGTTTGTCTGCGCCTGTGTTCTGGGGACCATCTTGGATCATAACCATTTTGACTCCAGCTCGCTCCTAAGAAAAAAAAAAAAGTTATTAGTGCACGGTATAATTCCATATCTGGACAGGTACAGCTTTAATCCTTGATACTGTAGTGACTGTGTACAGCACTTAGGTCAACTTTGTCGTTTTTAAAAGTGCTTTGTAATTTGTCATATTTTTTGTCAACTACATATCTAAATGTTAACAAAAATTACTTTCAGACATTCAGGGTTCCCACTCTTTCACTGACAAAGTTTCAAAACTTTTCCATGACCTAAAATGATTTTTCCATGACTTTAGGGCACCTTACATGTGTAGAATTGATCAGACTTTTAGGGCTAAATATGAAATGTTAACCCTTTCCTCTCACCTTATGCTTATTACTTATGGTATTATAGTTTTTAACATTCAAAATCCTGTCAGTGCATTTACTGTTGTCTCTTTTAAACAAAAGGCGCATACATTCAGAAATAATCATAATAGCCGAATGATAACAGAACGCTATAGTTACATGAAAGATATATTAAAATTTCACATTTCAATTTCCATGTCTTTTCCAGGATTTCCAAGAACGCAGGACATTGCACGGGCTTTTTACTTTCCCATGTTATTGTTAAACGCCAAACTGTGAAACATTTGAGGCAGAAATGGCAGTTGGCAAACGTTCCTCCACCAGAAAAGTTACACAAGAGTTAAGCAGTGTCAAAGATGCACCAAGAAGTTGAATCAGTATGAGAATATACTTGGGGTGGGCGATACAGCAGTACAGTACAAAAAGATCAAACATGTAACTAATTATTATATTTCCAAGTAAAACACATTGTTATAAATTTTACAAACGTGAAAAGCTTATGTTTGATTGTCACTTTAGCTTAAGATAAATCTGTGGGCCTCGCTATAGGTTTAAAAACTCAGTATCGATATGGGCAAAAATCTTATTGAACACAGCAGCATGCCCAACACTGGATATCAGCTCAAACAAAACAAAAAAACACATTTCATATCAGCCCATCCCAACAATAAACACTAGCAGATCAATAAAAGACAGAATAAAGAACAAAATCCCTGCTCCCCACTGACCTGTAAGCTCTTGATGGTCTCCCCTCCTTTTCCGATCACGAGTCCAGCTTTAGACGCAGGGACCATAATCTCCTGCACGGACATGCCTGGACCGCCATCGTTATGGTGAAAGGACGGAGTGGGGCGACCCTTTTCTACGATCTCCTGTAGCAACCGCTTAGCTGCTCTGAAAGAGGAAAAAGGGAAGTGGGTTAATACGCAGCCATTTGGTGATTTCTGTAGAACTGAGATACAAAACAACACCGTTTTCTGTTCAATGTTATGTCTGTAATGTGTTGTGTCAATGTCCCTGGGCAGGTAACACAAAACAGATGGAAACTGGCATATTTACACAAACAAATCCTCATTAATTTGCACTGCCCCTATCAAACAAAAATAAACATGAGTGTAAATAGAGATAATAGTGGAAGGTTTGGGTTTAGGTGAAGCTTGGGTACAGTTTAGCAAGGCACTTCTCTCACCAGGCCAGTTTTTGGATCTGCATTTTGGAAATATATTCAGTTAGATTATGTGATTGTAGTAATGTACGAGTACCGTATTTTTCGGACTAAGTCGCACCTTTTTTCATGGTTTGGGTGGTCCTGCGACATGTATTAAAATGTTCACACTGACAGGGCGCTCTAGGTTTGTGTGTCAGTATCTGCTACTCCTGTTACTTCACCCTTTACTGCGCATGTCTCTTGCAGAAAGAGCCTCTGTCCTGTCTGTATCATGTCAGTCGATCGCACCATTACTTCTGTACCACTACATATTTCAAATTTAAAACAAACTTATAAAAACAACTGAGAAGACTGAACACAAATACCCCCAAAAAGTGGAACTGATGCAGAGTCTGACGACAACTACTTAGAAGAGGAAGCTGCACTCCGTTTACCTCTGGAGGTCGTGGAGTTGCTCAGAAGTGACAGGATGAAGAATTCAATGGATTTAGGTGATTTGGAGTGAGATGGAGAGCTTGTTAAACTTGTTCTGTTGTTTACGCTATAGTTATCTGAAGAACTGTTCATATGAGATGTTAACAGTCTGTTGGTGTTACTGTAGCTTGTTATTTCAAGATGAAATGTCAGTTCCTGGTCTCAGATTTTATAAAATAAATTTACCCCAAAAACTGTGACTTATACTCTGGAGCATATAGCCTGAAAAATGCATTAATCCTCTTTGCCGGTTTCCCTCCAGGGCAGCTATGACCACAGAGACATGGCAGCCATTTTGCACATTCAATCAGAAAGTGGGTCATCTCATTTCAAGCATGTTTCATAAAGTAGTCACAGAAGCGGGCAGGAGCCAGTTCTTCCTATCGATACACTGCACTTTCACTGGTAATTTTCACGTCACTTTCAAAGGTAAATTCACAAATATGGAACATGATTATTTCTTCCAGTAATTAAACCAATGTTACTTGTAGCTGTCCCTACCTGTAATAAAAAGTATTGGCATATGGAATGTTATATCATCTGAAAAAACAATAAATAATGTAACAAAATAAGGACAGAGTTTATTTCTTACTGGATAGAGTCTGGGGATCCTGTTAACGTCACTGACCTCTCTGGCATCCCCCCACTGTCTATAAAACACATAAAAACACAATTTAATGAACGCAAATACATAAAACTAAATATTATTACACAATAGCTATGCAACAAATGATGACCTACCAGGAGCTATCTGTATTTTACAACCGGACTCTTGCTGTATCCGTGAAATCTGTTCTCCTCCTCTTCCGATAACTGTAAATGTGAAAGTGTGTTAGTTCTGAATACAAGGATTTCAAAATAAAATGCTTTCTTTAGGTGCAAACTTACTGAAGCCAACCATCCCATCTGGAACTTTGATTTCTTCATTTGTCGCCCTGAAAGGAAAGGAACGAAAAATGGTTTAGTTAAAATTGGACACGGCCATTTCTTACACTATTGGTTGAAGAGATGTCAGATTTGTCTTTTTCTAACTTTTTATACAATCCACGTACCAAATAACTGAACTAGGGCTTCAGTCGACTATGATTTTTTTTTCCATTTTTGTTTTGTTCCAACATTCGAATAAAATTAAACATTTTAATCTTAGTCAACTAAAGACATGTCCTGCAGATAGATCATAACATGCCAAAAGCTCTCAAAACTATTCAATCTCTATATATTTGACCCAAATTGCACTCACAACAGTACATCTGCAGAAAAAATTACTAGGAAACAACCTCATAATATAATCATTAGGGGCGGGACGAGACGAGAAATGAGATTAGGTCTACAAGAACGAGATAAGATGTAATTTTAACACAACTGATATAAATAAAAATAAGTAAATGTTGTGATTCAGTTCATAATTTTGGCGTCAACATTTATGGTTTACTTTGTTTAATATTATACTATTTTTGATGTCAATATAGTACAGTTTTTTGGTACAACAGCATCAAGAAATTTAACTTGCCAGCACGTAACCCTTTTTTTGTTCAGTCCAAATGTAAAACCATGGGGGAACGATCACATGAGATAATTTTTCTCACGTGTGCATGATCTCGGAGTACGAGATCTTACCCCATTCCTAATAAAGACAGATTAATCTTGTAAATTGTGAGTTTAATCTGCCTTTTAACATACAAATACCCAAAACTACTAAATCTCCATATAACTCATTCTCTAATTTATAATCTCCTTACAATCTAAATAAAATCATCAGCCAATTTGTTCAAATTTTGGTCACCATCAAGCGATTAATGGACTAAATACCTCGAGCCTTGTAGTCAACAATGGTCGATAAAAGAAATACTGCAAACTAAACGTAATACCCACCTTCCAGGGCCACCCATTGCTGCCATGGCTGCAAAAGCTGAAAAAAATGATATCAAAAGTCACAATGCTTCACTTCCATAAGTAAAATCAATATAGCCAATTCAGAACAGTTTACTTACCGTCATTAGTTGCCACTTTCTTCGTCTCTGGTTGGTCTGAGAAGAAAAAAAAAAACCACACACCACAAATACAAGTAAGCACTTAATAAGTAACTCAGACGTCTAAGCTGCAATTCCAGAATGACAACCAAAGCCGTAAATAGCCGATAATAAATAAAAATGTAGTTTAGGTGTGGCTAGTCTGAATGTAATGTAATATTAAAAGTTGGCTATAGCACCGTTTTGTGAAAGAAACGGCACTGATAACTTAACTGATGCGTTCTTATTAGTTTACATGAAATCTTGACAGGCCAAAACTATTCTCTGAGCTTTTGCCGGCCTTTCGAAGTAATCAAATGAACCTACAACTTTTTAAAAATACTGCCATGATAGTAAACATGGCAATCCTGAAAGGCAATACACACCGTTAGTAAGCTTGCAGACCTATTTATGCAATTTATTAATGATTTCTAATGGTTTAAAATGATTGAAAAAACGCATGCATCAGTGTACATGCATTAAATAGAAAATCAAGTATGCAATATGATGATTTGCAATTAACAGTTGATGAAAAGATGGGTTAAGTCTATGCAGGCAGGTTAAACTAGCAGGATTGAAGCGATTTGAGCCACTGACCGGCACTGAGGATAGGCATTGGAAAATACCCACCAGCGTCCTCCAGGGGCCTTTTCTGCCCTCCGTAACCAAAGTCACTCGTGGGGCCTCCCGCTACACCATCTCCGCCAATCTTTGCTGCAATCTGGAACAAAAATACACAGGAACGTGAACCAATGTGGAATTTATTTATAGTTTGAACAAGACAGTGAGCCCAAAGTTATTTCGGTCCTGTGAACCCGCAGGTATAATTTAAAATGTCCCTCTAAAATTGCGTTTTGTCAGCATACAAAAGTTTCACACTTGATTTTTTTGGTACTATGGAATTGACTCAACACTCGATAAAAGATTATATCATCACAATTAAAATAAAAGAGGCAATTTTTTTTGTATAGAATGTAATTTTCAAACACAAAATAATAGTACTTTCTTTACGTTGCCATGAGATCTTACACTAGTTCTGATAAAGCTCAAAATTACTCTAAAACTGTTCAGGAAATGTGATTTTTTTCCCTTCTTCCGTATCAATACTTGCTCAGATGAATACATAGTTTCGATATTAATTTTAGCATGTGATTCATATTTGTTATATTATTAATAAAGATCAAAAGAAACAGAAAACGCACACCAAAATTCTGTAGAGGTGCAAATGCAAGGAGCAGCAGGACAAAAGTGAAAAAATGCATAGCACACTCAGATGGCCGATGTTCAAAAACTTTATTTTCAAAATGTTTTGGCAAAAAAAAAAAGCTTCAGACATTTTTCTTGCTTTGGACCACATTTTTCACTTGTATTATTAATAAAAATGTCAAAATGTTGGCGATTACTTTAGATTAAGAAAAAAAAAAAAAAAAACAGAGGCCTTTTAAGAAGAAAGATTTAGTAATTTCTGACGATGTTGACATGCCTGCTTGCTTGTGCATACTTGCCCAAAACCAGCAATTCATGCAATAAACAAATACCGACTCAAACCTTTAAGTTACACATGATTTTTTTCAGATTTGTCATTTCATTCACTAAAACAATCTCTATACACTGCTGGTTTTGCACGTTGCACTCTTCTGTCCACACCATTTTGCTTTTATGATTTTGCATTTACGGGGCAGCAGTAGCTCAGTCAGTAGACGATTTGTCCACTGATCCAAAAGTAAGTCGTTTGAATCCCGCTCTCGACATAAACATCATTGGGAAAGCGGTCAGATCCACCGACCCATAGGTTGGCTGGTGTGATTCCAGCTGCCACAGATGAATGCTGTCATTGTATCCTCGAGGAAGACAGTTGTCGTTATGTCCTCGAGGAAGACAGTTGTCGTTATGTCCTCGAGGAAGACAGTTGTCGTTGTGTCCTCGAGGAAGACAGTTGTCGTTGTGTCCTTGAGCAAGACACTTAACCCACCTCGCCCTCAGTGTCTGTATGAATGTGTGTGTGAACGTCTGAGCATTTCCTTGTTGAGCTGGAAAAGCACCGTATAAAAACGTGACCATTTACCAGGATTAGTCAAAATTATTTTATTTCTGAGTCTCACTACTAATTTAATGCACAACACGCCTTTAAATTCTGTCATAGTAAAAATTTTATCATTATTATTTTATGTTTTGTTGCCCCTTATTGCCAATTTAAAACATATTCCAAATTGGTGAAACGTGGTCATGAATGAATAAGGAAATTATAAAGTTGTCTTAAGTACACTGATGTAGAATCGTCTGATATGGGTTGCATTAGTTAATTTGACAAAGAAAACACGAATAGTTTAAGATAAATCACTTTTTATTCATACTTTTAGGGTTAAGCTTGTTGGGTTCGCGGCCTACTTTTCTGTCCGGAAGTCTGGAGCCAACAAAGAAACGCTTTAGTCCCACTGTGAAATAAATTATCCAGTCAATTTCTAAACGATCAATCAACTATTTCTTATTTTAAATCCTTTAATGAGCATTTCTTCATCGCGATCAGCCAGGTTTTGAGTTTTATAAAAGCATTAGTCATCATTTTTAGCCTTAGCTCGCCCAGATGTGATGCCGCAGCGTGGAAAACACCAAACCCGCGCGTAAAATGGCAACTCCGCGCGCAACTTTTCGCTTCATCGCAGGTTTAATTTCATCCGATCGCTTTTATTTATCGCGTTTACCTGTCGTGCTCGCTGAAGTGCGTCTTGGAAAGCGTCGTTCATTCCTCCAGCGGCGTTAGAGGACGGTGGAGCCACGCTGCTGTAGTCGGCCATAACTGCACTGCTCCAGCGCGGAGGAGGGACAAGATGGCGGATTTCACTCGGCATTCACGCCAACTCTCGCGAGACTTAGGGACACGACCAAAACAATGGACGCAAATGACCCCACTTTGGTAAATTAACATCATTAAAGTGACCAGATGTCCCTATTTACCCTATTTACAATCCCGATTTTGCACCAATTTGATACCTGCCAACAGTAAAGAGAGGAATAATGCAATAAAATACAGAAAAGCATGCTTAAAAATGACCAAAACGCAAAGAAAATGTGATGATACTGACTCACGGGTTAGTTGTGAATGTTCCTTTATTATTGCCCTTATTTCACAATTTTATTATTAATAACCACGCCAAACCAAGAGTGTCCCAGTTTTTGATTTTGAAATGGTCACCCTAAACATTAAATATAAATTTTTAAAAAAGTTTTAAAGAAATGCCATGTTCTGGGGAGAGAAGATATGAAGAAATATACCTGGAATTGTGTTTTGTTTCGTCCACACTGAAGCTAACATACACCTTTTGCCTTTAGTTCAGTGGAAAATGGCAATTCCAGGTGCATGGAGTTTAACAACACATTGGAGCACTTCCTGGATTAAAACAACATCACAAGGTGGAGTGTTTTCCGTTTGAGAGAAGAACTAGGCCTAAATATGCATGATTTGTGTTAAACATCCATCCACCCATCAGTTTTCTTCTGCTTATCCGGGGCCGGGTCATGGGGGCAGCAGTCTAAATCAGGGACTCCCAGACTTTCTTCACCCCAGACACTTCCTCCAGCTCCTCCAGGGAGACCCCGAGATGTTTCCAGGCAAGCCGAGAGACGTAATCCCTCCCTCCAGCATGTCCTGGGTCGATCCACACATGTTAAAAATGTGTGACTGAAACAAAACACAACTCCAGGTAAGCTACAGTCAAAGGTCTCAGGTCGGGTTGAGTCAGTTGGTTTAAATGCCATGATGTCATGATAAAACCTGAGCGTTTGTATTTGTCTTACTTAGATTATTCATGTCAGAGTAATCCTTTTATTGTATTGTCCTGCATATCTGAGGCTTAGGTGCTTTGAAAATTTCACCTATATACGCCCACTTGTGTTTATTTTAAAAGGCAGGGATAAGAATATTTCTGTATTTTTTAATAAATATATTTTAATATTTTAATCTCTATCCAGCCTTATGTAGCCAATAGAACCAGTAGACTACATGGATCATTTTGAGTGGTCCACTGTTAGAGTAACTCATTACATCACAAGATGAAGATGTTATGTTTTCATGACTGATTGAGTTTGTATGTATTTGAACAACAGACTTGCTGTATAGTCCTATGGACCACTATATGACCTACCAGGACAACTGGGATTACAGGTGTTTTTATTATTATTGTGGAATCAGAATCTGTATTGAGTATCAACTTTACTCCTTAGTATGAAAATTGAGTTTGAAATGACAACAACACTTTAGTATTTCTCTATATGTTTTTATAGTTAAGGATCAATGTTGTAAATCGTGTCCAGTATGGTTAGGAGGTAATAATAAAGTCTAGGCCTTGTAGCCATTATAAAAATAGAGAAATTATACAGTGTTTGTTTGTTCCTGTATTTAGCTGTATAATTACAGTATTACATAATAACTATTAATATTACTCTTTTCATTTCACAGTCTAATTATTGCACCAATAAACAAGGTTTATGTAATAATGTAAATGACTCAACCAAACTGCCATATCGTCACTGGCCACTGTGTAAGTGTAAACAATGAATGTGTAATAAACCTATTTTATACCAAGCCTAGTCCATCATTAATCCGTCTCTCCTCACAAAATAAGTTTATACATTACATATATTAACATTTTTATATCATTTATGATCCCTGGGAAAACATAGTCTCAAATTTTCTAATTAATAAATAGTTAATAGAAGCACAGGGTATAGCTCGTACAAAGCTGGCTCCCATCCCGTTATAAAAACCTCGAAGTCCATTTCTCTCATAAATTCCTTTAAGTCCATGTAGTACTCCAGTAGACCGATACGATGCTGGCCAGAAAGCTGCAAAACAAGAAATAACAGGTTTTAAGGAGGTTTATTGCCATGTTTTCAAATACTACATATACGTTTATATTTAGGGGAGATTCTTTGCACGGAGAATAAGTGAGGAGCGGGGGGCGCGGAGATTCCGCGCGATGACCGGAGTTTTGCAGGAGTCACGTGGAGGAACGTACTCAAGGCGACGCTTTAACTCTAAAGTGTACGGGAAACACTGGATAGATAAACAGATACCTTGATACCTTGGGACTGTTGTCAGGTGATTCCCGCCAGGTGGGCGTGGTCACGTGAGCACAGATGTATGATGCGTTCTTTAAAAGTGGCGCTCACCTGCACAGGTAAGGGAGCTGTCACCTGATGACGTGGCACCGGGGAGTCGAGCCAACAGCTTCACGTAAATCACTCTTGATGTTACATGTCAGAGGAAGCCCCTCTCACGGCCGCGCGCCGTTTTTAGCAACAAAGAAAGAAAAGGCGGAGCGGAAGCGCAGGACCCGCGCAATTCAGGAAAAACGCGCCAAAAGTGCAGCGCGACCCAAATCACCATCAGCACGACAAACAGCACGACAAACAGCACGGAGGAGTCCAGGTGAGTGTTACGAGTCCAGGAGAGTCTTGTTTGTGGTTACAGAATCATTATTGCATTAATAAATTGTTGTTCGGTTATAAATGTTTGATGAATGAAGCCGCTGCTTCTGGTGAATATTTTACTCCGCGCTCTGATTCACGTTTCTGTAATGTGCAAAGTGAACTGAAATAAATAAAACGATGATGTGATGAGTTTCACATGATCATGATGCTTTCATTGAAAGGAAATCTATTTCACTCTGGATGTGTTTTAAATGATGGCTCACTGAAAAAGGTGTATTATAAAAGGAAACGTGAAGGTGTCCTGAAACTGTCTGGTAAAAGGAAACTTACAGAAAGGACTTTTTTGAAAACAAATGCAAAAGGTTTTGACAGTAAAATGAAAGAAACTATGCCACAAATGAAAGTCATGAAACAAAAGCAAAACGTGTCTCAAATAAAATCTCTCGGTATTTTGATGTGTGAAAATGTCATTTATTACAAAGGGTGAAACCGTGGGGAAAATGTGTTTTTCAAACGTAACAAATTGCAATGAAAAGGTTTAAACATGTACACCAAGCTTGGGTCAATGAACTAGAACACAATGACTCAGAATTATATGAAATGAATGGTACGTTTGTGGGAATTAAATGATCACTTTCCAAACATGAATGATACAGGACCTGCCACAAAATACTCAAACATGTGAATTTAAACAAGTGCAATACAAAAAGTGAAAAGTGTTATCAAAGGTTTCAAATGGGATGAAAACCTACTTGGAAAATAAAATCTCTCCTCTATCCTGGAAAAATAAAACCGTACGCAAATGCATCCAACTGTACAATGGTCATGATGTAACCCTCAAATCTTAAAACATCTATTCTTTCTTTTTATTCTTTACCTTGTGTCCTCTCAAAACAAGATCTGAATGCTGAGGATTTTAATGGCTCAGATTTGGGCCTAAACTGGTTCAAATGTGTCAGATTCTACACACACTTTAATGGAGACTGAGTGGTCTCTTAGGGGTTGATCTGGTCTAAATGTGGACTAGATTTTAATGTTTAATTTCCACAGGTGGCACTTGGTTTTGGGTCCTTGTATTGCGTTTCGTGCGGGTTTGGGGGGATTGGTAATAGTAAAACTGAAACAAGTGCATAATTAAGGAAAATTGTGATGCACTCAGAGCACCTTGCTGGAAGAGTTTACCTGAACTCTGTGTTTTGGGATGAACGTCCATCAGCTTTTCCCCAAAGACCCAAAGGTGAATATAAAACTGTTTTGCTGAAATACACTAGTGTTTTGTAATTTTGTTTCTAATTTTTCCTTTGTGTTTGCAGGTTTGGGTGGTGTCCTCTAACCCTTCTATAGGTGTCAGTTTATTATCATTATTATCATCATTGTTAATAAGTTCATAGTTAATTTAAGATAAATCTACTTTGTGTCTTGCAAATGTGAGACATGAAAATCATCTGCGGCAACTGTAGTAGATGTTAGTTTATTTTATTTGAAAACAGCTAAAGCTAAAACATGTCTGCCATATGTTACTGACTAACCCTGGAGTTTTCAGGTTTTAGGTTGGTGTCTAACCCTTTTACAGCAGCTCTGTGATATCTACTATTGCTATAGAAGCTAAAGAGTGCTTCTGACCAGTGAAAAACGAAGTTAAAAAGGCCCCAAGAACTAAGAAGAAGAATGGAAAATCTTATATCAGAGGCTATGCTCTGATATAAAATATAGAATGAATGAAAGAATTAATCCAGAGCACCTTACTGGAAGAGTTTACCTAAACTCTGTTTTGGGTTGGGTTGGGGTTCAGTCAGCTTTCCACCAAAGACCTAAAGGTGAATTTAAAACTGTTTTGTTGAAATACACTAGTATTTTGTAATTTTGTTTCTAACTTTTCCTTTGTGTTTGCAGGTTTGGGTGGTGTCCTCTAACTCTTCTACAGGTATCAATTTATTATTATTATCATTGTTAAATAGTTCATAGTTGATCTAAGCTACTTGTAAATCTACGTCATGTCTTGCAAATGTGAGACATGAAAATCATCTGCGACAACTGTAGCAGATGTTAGTTTAATTTATTTGAAAACAGCTAAAGTTAAAACATGTCTGTCATATGTTACTGACTAACCCTGGAGTTTTCAGGTTGGAGAAACCCACATCGTTTTAAAACCTGATCATTTGGAATAATCTTAAGGTACAGTATATTTTAGTTGGGGATTTTTGAGGGAAATTCTCCCTCTGCATTTGACCCATTCATCATCAACAAAGTGCTGCTGGGGCAGCCTGTCAGGAGCAGTGAGCTGCTGCCATACACCTGTGCAGGTTCTGCACACAAAGGAACCTTCTTGCTGTGAGTGCTAAGCCACTCATCTTGACTTGAGTTTTGGTCCAAGAATTGAGGCCCTTGTGTTCTGTCATTTTTTGTGGTCTGAATGTAATAGTTCTGACCCTTTGATGTTGGATTTGTGTCCAACATAATCTTACAGGGATCTTTCCGTGCTGCAGCTTTCACTGGTTTTATTGGTCTGTTCATGCAGACTTTAAATCAGGTAAGTGACATTTCTGTGTGAATCCTCTCAAAACAAGACCTGAACATGCTGAGGATTTGATGTTACAGGCTTTAGTTGTTGGGCCTAAACTGGTCCAAAAGTGGGCCATATTTAAATGTTGGCTCACTTTTATGGAGACTGCTGGTCTCTCTTGGTCTTATCTGGTCTAAATGTGGAGTGGGCCAGATTAACTGTTTACACCATAATTTCCACAGGTTGCACTTGGGCTTGGGCCCTTGTGTGTTTCTGGTGTGTGCCTCGACTGGTCTAAATATGGGCCAGATTTAAACAGGCTGGTAAAACATGCTATGGTTGGGTGAAACTGATATTTCTTATGGTAAACTAACCCTTCAACAGTTTCATTTGGAGTTAAAAAGGTCTGAAAACTGACTTGAGCTTTGGGTTGTGTGTATGTTTTATATTTGGTTTGGTCTGAACTGGTCTAAACGTGGGCCAGATTTGGACTGCTTTCTACAGTGTGATTGTTCTGGTCCTAACCCTGACACTAAACTGAAAGTCTAGTAGTCGTGTCCTAATCCAACCCTTCCACAGGTTTGCTCAGGGTCTGTTCGTTTGAAATACGTCGACATTTCTGTTTTAACATTGTATTAACTTTACAGGGTTAAAGGTTAAATCTCATATTAATATTTCCATTGTGCGTGTTGTAAAATTGTTTTGGGCTTGTCTTGTGAAATGACAGTTCTAACCCTAACTCTTCTGCCTCTTCTCATTGCAGATCTAAACTGTTTTACTAAACTTTTAAACTAGTCTTTACAGGTCCAGAGGCTGCTGCTGTTTACTGTGAGTATGTCTGCACGCACTTACTAACACACTAACTCTGTACGAACACGGGCGGTGGGTCTAATCCAGCCACAGCGGGCACTGTGTGTGTCGCTCTGTGCCAGTCCCCAGCCTGGATAAATGGAGAGGGTTGCTTCGGCGTAAAACCTGCCTCTTTTGGCCTGATCTTAAAGTGTGTATGGCAGTTTTTTCAAATTATTTTTACTTGTTTTGGTGATATTTACTTGTGGTGAATATTTATCATAATTTTACATCAGTTTTATTTTAGTTTCTGGACAAAAGTTGAAAAGAAAAGCACAAAAATAAAGGACGGAGTGGTTCTAAAAAAGGAATACGTCTGTTATCGAAACTTTCAAATGCAGAAATAATACATGCATCACGAATTTCGGACTTCCAGTCATCGCGCAATGCATACTGGGAAGGATCCTCCGAAAAAGTGAGCATCAACCCGCTATGTTTGATTTCACAGTGGGATGCGTTTATTGTCAATGGCGATCTTTTCAAGTCTTTTGAACCATATCACTTTTGTTTCTCATTCTGATATTGTCAGATTTTAGTTATGGGGTTCGTACATCGTAATTGTGTGGTTGTTCGATGTCCTAACGGCGGAAAACGGGCTTCAGAAGTTTGCAAACTCCATAAATGCAAAAGGGACTCAGATCTGTGCGACTGCAAACCTCCGTTCAAACTGTTTCCCTTCTCAACTGAACTTGAAAAAATAGTGAAAGACAAAGGCAATTTATGGAGTTCGCGAACTTCCGAAGCCCGTTTTCCGCTTTTAAAATATCCAACATCCACACAATTACGATGTCCGAATCCCAAAACTAAAATATGACAATATCAAAATCAGAAACAAAAACGATATGGTTCAAAGACTTGAAAAGATCGACTTTGTCAATAGACACATCCCACTGGGAAATCAAACATGGCGGTTTGATGCTCACTTTTTCGGAGAATCCTTCCCAGTATGCATTGCGCGATGACCGTAAGTCCGAAATTCGTGATGCATGTATAATTTTAGACAAGCCCCTTTTTCACATTGCTGTTGCTCGGTAAAAGTTATGAAATGACGGCTGTCCTATACTTTTGAACGTTTGACCTTTGACTGAGTTTTACAGAGGAAAACCTAAGAACCAACAACCCTGCGTCGCCCAGAGCAGTGACGCCGTCTGCTGGAGAAGAAATATAAGACCCAGACCTCCGGATTTACAACATTCAAACACAGAACAAACAGAATTTTTTTTTTTGATGACTGTGACCGGATTTGTGATTTATTGAAATTTCAAATAAATCTAAATTGCCTTTGATTTCACTTTTGAGTCTCAGTCCCTGATTTTTATTCTTTACTAAGTCCCACTTGTTTTATGGGATAGGCTATTTAATTGTTTTGTTTTGTTTTTTTCTGAAAAGTCATAAACCTGTCCTGACAAAAATAAGAAAACGAAAAAACAACTGTTCCATTCTTCATTTAAACATAACGATTCGTTTTTTTTTTCAGTTTTCGATTTTATCAGTTTTTTCATTTTGGTTTTGGAGACAAATAATGAAGAAAACAGTTGTTTTTTTCGTTTTCTTATTTTTGGTTTTATATTGAAAAACGAATGAACGAATGATACACGGATTCTGGTTTAGTCCTAGTTTAGACTTTGTTTAGTCCTGGTTTAGACCTGCTTTAGACCTGGTTCAGTTCTGGTTGACTTGTATAGTCCCAAACGAATTTTGGCTTAGTCCTGGTTTAGTCTGGGTTCAGTCCAGTTTTAGTCCGTCTGTAGGCGAGTTTCATTGTTGACAAAAAGCACGCGTTGCATGCTGGGAATTATTTTGGCCGGCAGCAAGAAACACTAATTCAACATGACAGACGGAGCGAGAAAGCACGTAAAGGGTATTGATCCCGGTTATTTATCCACTCTAACGGCAGAGGACCCAAGACGATTTGACCAGAAATTGGTCATAAGCATCGATGGAGCCAAATCACCCTTTTCAACCCCGACAAAAGGTGGACCAAACCAAACTTCTGGTCAGAATCACCAACTACCTGGACAAATATTCACTTCGGCGATATCCACAATGACTTGGTGGAAACTCCTGGGCCATTCACAGCAGAAAAGATGAAAGTCTCCAAGAGTCTCGATGTGTTGTTGAACTTGTTGGAGTCCACGGTTTGTTAGGATCTTCTACGTTTGCTCTGCGGATGTTTGAAAGCCGTTTAATTCACCGTTGGCGGTTCTTTTCACTCTGAATACGAAAAGAGACATTTTCCTTCTTCCGTGCTTCTATTTGTGCATCCGATAATGCAGCAGGAATTTACCATTATCGGGGATAAATACGCGAGGTTACGCACTGTGTTTGACCGCTATCCTGTTTCTTGCCTCCGACCTAAATATTTCCCAGCATGCAACGCGGGCTTTTAATAACAATGATGTCAGCTGAACCTCGCCTATAGCCCTGGTTTATTGTAGCTGTTGTGGTTAGTTTCTGATCTGCAGAGCTCAGTATCTACATTCTTTAGCTCATTTAAGTACTTTCTTGTTTTCTAAGTCTGCAAATGATGCAGTTGGACCCCATATACAGTCAATAAACATAACACACATGACTGGAGCACAGAGAAATCCACGCCCTACCTTCTGCTTGTTGGTGAGTGCGTATCACAGCTAAAGGGTAACTGGTCATTTGTCCTGAAGCGAAGGCCACAAAACTGAAGAAAAACAGCTGAGACTCGCTGTTGTAGTCCGGGTTACTCTTGGCCCAGTTCATTATTGACTACAGACAGATGGGAAAAAAATATGTTACAAGTTAGAAATTATAGCTTTAAACAACTCAATGTATTAGTTACGCTTTATAACATGTACACACTTACACTTGTATGGAGTATTAATTGCTAACATAACATATTTAGAGCACCATGTTATCCCCACTTCCTTGCTCTCTGCGCTAAGTTACTTCCCCTGCAGAGGGCTATCACAACACAATCATCATGCATCCCCACTAATGAACTTAGGTTTGTGAAGTTGGTGTATTATTTCACTGCAAAAAAACAGTATCTAGATGAGTTAAAATTACTTAAATTAAGAAAATTTTTCTTTATTTGAGTATTCAGCTTGATAAGTAATATGAAATAAGTGTGTTTGTCTTAATTTTGTGTCTTATTTTAGCTGCAAAGTTGTTGTTTTTGTTAAGTGAAGCAAGATGTAAGTTAAAATTAAATTAAATGCATTAAAATTAAGAACCTTTTTCTTTATTTGGGTATTCAACTTCACAAGTAATATGAAATAAGTGTGTTTGTCTTAATTTTGTGTCTTATTTTAGCTCCAAAGTTGTTTTTCTTATCTTAAGTGACGCAAGATTTAAGTTAAAATTAAATTAAATACATTAAAATTAATAACCTTTTTCTTTATTTGAGTATTCAACTTGACAAGTAATATAAAATACGTGTGTTGGTCTTAATTTTGTGTCTTATTTTAGCTGCAAAGTTGTTGTTTTTCATGAAGCAAGTTGTATTTTCATATTTTAAGTACAAAAAGTCTTGTTCCATTGGTAGATAATTTTACTTTCGTAATTCAAGTAATCTTAATTAAATTTTAGTTTTTGCAGTATCATGCTTTTGTATATTTCTGAAAAATTGGGTTTGAGATCACAGGAGAGATCGCTATATTACTCAAACATGCACGGATGACATCTAAAAGCTTCTCAGACCTGTTTTTGATTAGGAAAACAACATCATAACATTTCAACTTTGCATAACACCTGCTCTTTTGTTAGATGTTAGATGCGTTTATATAGCGTAGACCTGGTGAACAGCGCACTCCACACCAGCGTAGGGGATCATACACAGGAGGCTGGGCTTAAATCCTCTGTAAAACGACGACAAAGACTCATGCGTGTAGATGGAGCGAGCGTAGGACACCACTCCTGAATATGTACCGGCCTGGAGCAGGTTCAGACGCACCTTCAGCACCTGAGAGCCACACACACAGAGAATACTATGGAAATATTTGCGTTTACATGTTAATAATGATAGGGTTTTCCAAGAATAAAACATAGAAAACACAATGTCATGTCAATCATTATTTCATTTTGAATAGCCGACCTGGTACCTCGAGAGGGTAGAAAGCAGCGTGAGCCACAGCTCCAGAGACACAGCCCAAAGCAAACCTGTGCTGCACCGTCACACTGCCCTGAGAGTGGTCCTGAGTGTACGCCTTCATCTAAACACAGCAATAAACAAACAAATAAATAAACAACAATGAGGAGGGGATAGGACAGGTGACACTGGCAACACCATTTAAAACCAAAGAAAGGAGAGAAGCAGATAGTGCAAATAACTGAATTGTAATCAAATTGTGATTGAATAATAATAAAAGTCAGTTATTAGACAGTCAATTATCTAACAACTCATAATAAAACAGTCAATCATAAGATTTGTGCTTTTCACATCCCGTCCTGTTTGTCTGCCAAATCTCTGTATTTTTTATGCAGAGGGAGATCAGTCTGGCCCCCATGCCCCCCGTCGCATCTTATGCCCAACCAAACGTGATCAGATGATATGATTTACAAACAAAATACATTTCTCTCACCTCAGATTAACAGAGTTTTGGGTTTTACTCATTGAAGCAGCAGAAATCTGCCATGTTTTTCAGATTTCCTTTTTTCCAGCCATATTTATTTTGATACGAGACAGACCATGCAGGTCCCTGACTGGCTAAGCCACCTGTCAATCACCAGACTCTGCCCTTCGTAAAGTAATGAAGAAGTGTGTATTCTGAATTGTAGGCAAATATCCCGTGACAGTACAACCATTAGGGCTTAAAGAGATGTCCTGCAGATTGATTAGTTGACTAAAAAGGGCAAATGGTAAAAGCTCTCAAAACTATAACATAGTGTATCTCTGGGCATCTGACCCAAACTGCAGTCACAAGACTTGACTGCAGGGGGAGCTCAAGCAAAAACTACTATTTATACAGAAAAACGTACTCTGAAACAGTGCATTTGTATTAAAACAGATTAAATTTGTGAATTATGAGTTTAATCTATTTTTTTTACATAGAAATAATCCGTTGTCTAACGTCACGACTAAAGGACATACTGTTTTCTTTGTATAAAATATCACTGTCAAGCATTCATGTATGGTTCTATTGTTTCAAATGGGGTTATCAAATAAAAAAATGTGATTAATCGATACAAGAAAACGAACAGCCCTACAGCCTGGTCCTATATCACACTAACCGTACTCTTCCATCAGTAACAGGAGTCGGAGCATGAATACTGCATGAGTGAGTGTTGTCGTGTCTCACCTGTGTATAGATAAGACACTGCAGAGTGGACTGAGGAGTTCCTTTTAAAACATTAACCGCGTTTCCCTGCCACATGGAGCGCACACCGCCAGATCTGAGCTCCTGGAAGCCCTGAGAGAACGCCTTAGACCCATGAACCTAAAGATAACAAGACAAGGTACAATGAATGAACAGAAATGGCATTAATAAAACTTACCATTCTTCCCATTTTAGATTACTGTGATATCATTTATCAAAATACTACAGCTTCTATCCTCCAACCACTCAACGTTATCTATAACAGTCTGTGCAAATTCATTCTCCGCTGTCCCTTCAGAACTCACCACTGTACAATCTATCACCAACTGTCCTGGTTCACTCCGACGTCAACTTCACTGGTTATTATTTATCTCTAAATGCCTAAATCTTAATTATCCTGAATACTTCAAACAGTATTTAATTCCATTCAGATCCTCTTCCAGTTTACGTCACGCAGATCAGATATTTTTTGTTGTTCCAAGAGTCAAAAAATTAAATAGGAAAACACAAATTTAAACATAAAGCTCCTTTTGATTGGCACAATTTTCCCTCATCGATCCGCGCATTAACTTCTGTCCCTTCATTTAAAAATGCTCTGGTTCAATATTTACAGAACCGTGTAATTGTTTTTGATAATTTTGTTGAATTTTGTTGTTCATCTTGTTGTATTTTGTGATTATCTTTGAACTCTGTCTTAGTTTTTTGCTCAATTTTGATTTATTATGTGTCAGACAGTCAAGTGTGAGTGAGTGTGTGCGTGTGGTTGTGTTGATTTTGTATGCTTATTTGAATTTATGTAGCTTACTGTCTGCCCTACTCTATCTGTCTTTTGTTGTTGTAATTGTAAGGACCCCCTCAAAAACGAGATGGCGAGACATTTCAAGGGGCTTATTCTCCAAACAAATAGATTCAAATTCAGATTCAGTAACATCAACACAGGGTTAGAGGAGCGGAGGATATATATCAAAGCTAAATTATATTAAAATGACATTAAAATCCAGTATCCAGTGAGTTGTTTTTGACCTGTAGTTGAGTCTTGAGTCGATCTATGGGAGCCGTCACCGTCCTGGACACCGCGTCTGCTAAACCGGCCGACAGAACAAACCTGCTCCACACTCCAGGCTCCTCCGAAAACTCCAGGGACATCGCTCGGCTCTCCCCCACGTCAAACACCTACGCCACAGAGGTATCACACTGTAAACATCACACCTTAAGTCCATTTGTTTGTGAGAGACTTGGAGATTTTCAGTTTATTTTTGGCAAGACAACATTAGTTCTGAGTGTCTGAATGTGGTTCTCTGTTGAAACATGATTGGTGTAATAACCAGGGGTGGACTAAAGTCATTTCAGACACTCATGTGGTTGTAACTGAATATATTTTTGAGGTAATTCAACATTCTAGGGTACTTGTACTTGTAACTGAGTGTAACTGAAGCCTGTGATTGCAATGATAAGTTACTGAATACTGTATAGCTCTCTATAGCTCCACACACATCATCTAAGCTTTGGCCAACTCTTTGATTAACCATGCATGTTCCTGATTGGCTAATCCACCTGTCAATCACAGCAAGGGGATCACCAGACTCTCATCATCTTCATAAAGTACTGAAGAAGTGTGTATTTTGAATTGCGGCTCAGAGAATATGGAGCTTGCTATTTAAAACTGCTATTAGTTTTACACTTTTTTCAATTGATCAAGTGTGTTCTAAAAGTGTGTTTTAAAATGTTCAGCGCAGTCTTCGCTATCTTGGCTTACATCATCAGAGGTATAATACTCCCTACAACAGCCAGACTGCACTGGACTAGACTAGAGCCCTGCACCCCTGGGATCCAACATGCCTTTTATGCATAATTTGTGCTGGATATCTTATTTGGCCTTAATAAAAAACATTTTAAATTCGCATATGTGGTCTAATTTTAATCATTTTAGACAATTTCTTGCAGCTTCTCTGTGTTAAAGCTTAAGAAAGTGAACGTCCACATCTTGCAGGACTTGCGATCGGGAGCGTGACAAAATATCCCAGATGCGTGCAGGAGCGGGACTGAAAATTACAATTCTTTGTGGGAGCGGGACTGCACGGGACTGAAAATTCAGTCCCACGCAGACCTCTAGACGAGACAACACTATCACAGCGTGTTGAAGGTTCATGTGTCCAGGTGCTGGATCAGTACTGATGTAAATAAACGTGTTAGAAGTTCAGTGTTAGAACTTCTTTTACTTCTTCTATTCAACTCTCAGGCTACTACAATTTATTCTATATCACATGTGTACTTTTACTTAAGTACAAACAGCAGTACTTGTACTTGTAAATGATTATTCGGCATATATTATAGCAATACTAAAAATTCAAATTTATGTAAACTCAATACTACAATGATAATACTATCAGTACAGTACTTGCAGTCCTATGTCTGTGTAATCCTTCAGTCGTTGGAGTACATTTCATACCATGAGTACATGGGTTAGTGACTTTTGTTCGTATTAATACCTGCTCATATCTAGTATCTAGTTTTGATAATAGTTTTAGTATTGATTAGTATCAGATTTTTTTTTACCACATTGTGTTTCCATGACGACACCAGCTCTCCAATGTTGTCCACAGGGTTAATGATCACATGATGTAAGAACTCACTCCAGTCCACGGTCAGAGAGTTGTCTTTGTCCATCCTGATGTGTGGAACAGACATGCGATATCAACAAAACGAAATGACCAATATTAAAGAGCCCAGATTAAGCTATTTTCTGATCTATGTTTTAATCCTGTTTCCTCATCACAAACATACCTGCATATTTGAGCAGAATTCTTCCCTCATAACACCCTGTTCCACCTTATGATGTCATATAACACAGGAAACACTTTTGACGCAACAAAACATAAGATATTTGGTTTAAATTGCTATTTGCTACGGTAACAGTCTTTTCATTATTCTGAAACTCATGGATAAAATCCTGATCTCACCTCTCTACCTGCCAGTACCTAAAAGCCCAAGTTTAACCATTGCCTCTTATTTGAAGAGGAGAATAGTACATTTACTCATTTACATGTAAATGAGTAACATTTTGAAGCAATTGTACCTATCAGAGTACTTTTTTTAGCAGCATAGTCTACTTTTATTCCTACTTAAGCAATTTGCAAGTGACAAAAGCTTTATGTTGACAATATGAAATGATATGAACATTTGTGTTTCTTGCAGCGCTCCAGATATGATTTAGTTTGTCTCATTTTTGGGTCAATCCTCAATCCAGATTTTGTGCGTTATTGATTTTGATGTCCTTCAAATTACAGTCACTTCAAATTATACATCAGATATTACGTCCTGACAGTTACCTGAGTAGTGCTTTCCAAAAATATAGTATTTTCATGATTCTAACTAAGCCATAATGCAGACCGCATATGGCTGAAACATGCTGGCTTTTGGTCATTTAAATAAAATCCTTTTAACTATACTTTTCTTTGTGCAACTTTTACTTTTATGGAGTGCCTGGATTTAGATTTTTCCATTTTTTTCTCTTACTTGAGCAATTCTGAACCACTATTTTGTACTTATTATGTAATATTATTCAGTAACCTTTATTTCAGTACAATTTTAATCTAGACTACCTACCTCTGCTTATTTCTGTGTGTTAAGTCCCTCCTCTTACAGGTAATTCAGGTAAGTGTTGTAATTGAGAACATTTAGCCTGTAAGCAATCTAAAAAGACTGTATATCTCCAGAACATCAGACAGAGTATCTCACATTTGTATGATCTGCTTTGCGTTTGCCCTTGTTATGACGACTCCCAGCTCCTTAAACAGGCTCATGATGTCCTCCTGGTCGATCGCCCCTAATCACAGAACACACAAGTATTAGAAATTAGTGATAGTAGAAATAGCAGGAGATGTAGTAGAAGTAGTAATAGTATTAATCGTAGTGTGCAATAATAGTAGGAACATTGGAGGCAGTAGTAGTAGAATAAAAACTAGATTTCATTTCTCATTTGAGCTGTATCAGGACAAATATAAGAGCACATAGACGAGTTTACGCCCATGGCCCACAATGGAACCTACTTGGATCACTGAGAGATTACACTGATATAAAACCACATGAGAATATAAAAAAAAGTACTACAATTTAATGTTGACAAATGACATTCTGCTTTGTTTTAAGTTGTTTTTTTTTTAGAATAGTAGAAAAAAAAAAAAATTCTAAATTAGTTTCCTCTGTGGGGTGACTGGAGGTACTATGTCTCTGGGCTGGCCTGGGAACACCTTTGGGGTCTGGTAGTCTCTCCTTAGACTGCTGCCCCCGTGACCCGGTCACGGTTAAATTAAGTAAGTACGTTTTTAATTTATATAACGCTTTTCACAGACATATGTCACAAAGACGCTTTACAGAGCATTATTCATTCACCCCATCCTATACTATTGTAGCCACAGCTGCCCCATCTTGCCCTCCGACCACCATCACTTATGCACGCGCCACTTTCATACTAGGCAACGTGGGTGAAGAGTCTTGCCTAAGGACACAATGACAGTTTCTGTGACTGGCGCCCCCCTAGCACTGGCACCTGATTTTCCCAGTGGTCTCCCATCCAAGTACTAACCATACCGGGCCTTGTTTAGCTTCTGAGATCTGGCAGGATCAGGCTTTTACAAGCTGGTATGGCCACAAAAAGTGGAAGAAGATGGATGGATGTTGGTATCAGAATCAGTACTGAGCATCAAGTCTATTTCTTGATATCAAAATTGAGTCTGAAATGTTATTATGATGACAAAACTATATACTAATGAGTATCTAGTGTGATAGTTTTAGTAGACCTATTGATCAGTATCTGAGTACTGACCTCTTTGCCAACTCTTCTTAGGTTACACACATGAACATCACATGGTTCTGTTCTACATGAGGGCAAAGGTAACTGATTACTGTAAACACCAGCTGTATTGGCAGAGTCACCTTCAAAAGTAGGTTTACAATCACCATTCATAAAAATATGGACTATGCACTAAAATAATACAATAATTAAAACATAATAGTTGATTGTATTGTTAGCATTACTCTTACTTGAGTCAATTTTTGGCTACTTTACCACCTCTGCTCAGATAATACAACAATCAAAATACATGATTGTGTTGCAGACTTACCGCACTTGTCCCTGTCCAGATCTTGAAAGTGAATTTTCCATTTCTTCTCTCTGTCCATCATGTAACTGAGGAATTCTTTGTAATCCAACAGTCCATCTTGGTTTTGGTCATAAGAGTCAATAATATTCTGCAAAAATACACACACACATATATATTGCATGGGCATGTTTGTGATGAAGAAACAGAATCCTACCTGCACTTTGCCATCTGCTGACAGTATCCCATGCTTTCTCATTTCATTGTGCAGCTCTCCTTTGGAAATATAGCCATCGTTGTTTTGGTCCAGTTTGTCAAACAGCCCACGAAACTGATCCATTATGAACTAAATACAAAAAAACTAAACAAATGTCTAAAATGAAGCTTATGTCACAAAAGCAGGTAAAGTTATAATCCTATTGGTAATCATTGGAGTAGCGGTGCAGCCCTTTCACTCAACGCTGACTCATTGGACTGTGCAGGTCGATAATGCAGTGAAGGAGAACTACAGTGTGCAGATACAGATCGCTAGAGGGCGCTGTTGCTGCACAATGCCAGAGGTGAAGGGCGGATAAGAGGCAAATGATCGGTCAGAGGGTTCATGCAAAATTGGGACAGTTGCCATGATAATAATGAAATACAGAGATATAAAGGCCTATATCTTTTGAATTCAAGAGGAAAGCTCCAAAATTTTGCATACAGCCTAATAGATCTTACACACGTATATATATATATTTTATTTTTCATTCATATAACCTACAGTGTTGGGAAGAACTTTGAAAATGTATTGAGTTACAGCTAAGCCCTTCTTGTCCCTAAAAACAGTTTGCATTTAGGTCAGTCTGTCTGGCCATTTGGCTTTCTTAGCTTTGAAATTTAACACTTTTACATTTGCATCTGAGAACAAATGAAGATGATCAAACACTTCACATGTGACAAAACCTTCAGACATGTAAATGATAAACCTAAAGGTACCTGTAGCCTTTCTGTGAGAGAAAGGATTAAACAAAGAATAGTGTGGATTTTAACACTTCTTACTTGGACAACAGAATACTAACATTTCCACCGCAATGACTAAATGAGAACGTAGCTGCACAGGATTACATGTACTCAAAATCACTATTCAGAATAAGTGTTACTTCCCAGCACTGTTCATGTAAGACATAAAATTATGATATTACATACATCCAGTGTAGACCTACGGGGAAAAAAAAAAAACATATTCAAAATTTTTAGTAACTGTATTCTGCAGTTACTTTTTCATTTGGTGGTTTTCAGAATACATAAAATTAAAGGAATACATGGTGGTATTTGATCCAGAAGGATAGAAAATACTGTGGTGAGGCATGTGTGACCTCCTTCTCCAGTCAGTGATAAGTAATGCAGAACAACTGACATCACCTTGACACATTTCTCTGTAGAAAATTTACATTTGGAAAACAGACACAACATAAACTGAATTTTGGTTTCTCTAAACAAAACTTGATGTCAGGAAAAAGCAGTTTTTCATTGAAAACTGATCAATCATCTCATCAGTGCGTCCTCAGAGCAGAGGTGTAACGGCATGAGCTCAGACACCTCCAGGTGTAAATGTCTAAGCAGTCCCTCACACGTGGGGATGTGAGTGTCCACAAACAGCTGACTGGCACTGTGCCACCTGGACACCTGCAGCAGAAGCCTAAAATCATCACTGTAGGCCACAGTGAGCCTGAGGAAGGTCCCACATCCATAAATCCGCCACAGAGGAGCTGTGTACAGTGGAGAACAACAGGCTCTGAACACAGAACGTTTACCATCATGAGAACACATACTACATTTCCTCAGTAACATATTTGCCCGGGCACAAAGTGACCAAGGCATTTGGTCTCTTTAGTGGCTCAAGAGGCTGATCACATCATTTGAAGACAGGAAAGTTCATATTTTTATCCTCTATATGTCACTGAACCCAGTAGATATAAGTTTAATGCAGTACTGTGGAACATTCCAGGTAAAGCAAGACAATTTTCAAAGATACAAGGTCCATGTAGTTCTGCCTTCATATTATCTTTTTGACTTGGTACAGTTGGGTTATCAATGTTAAAATGTTTGTTTAACCCCAAAAATGAATGTTCTTGTAGCTATAAGCCCACAGTCAGTTATGATCTGCAGTGGTTGGTCCATTGAAGGAAACTGTGATTTGTTGCATAATGTTGAACAGGCTCCTCTCACCTGATGTGTGACGTCACGACACGATTTGATTTAACCTAATTTTTCTATGACTAAATATCCTTGGCAGTTTCCTGTTCATTATGGAGGCTTGTGTATAATCTTTGCCTCCTCTTTGACGTTACGTGCCCTTTTACGCACAGACAGCCGTGAAAGCGTGACCTCTCACCTGCGCGCGTGAACAGAGCCGCCTTTAGTGAATGACGCGCATCAGCATCTGCTTTTCTAGAAAGAGCCACGGGAGTCCAGCGCGCTCTGTCACAACCCAGAGCGGCCCGTCCACCACAGGAACTCACACTTCACAATAAAAGCATCTACAGTTACACAGAGATACTACCTTTTAAATCTCATAAATAATCAGTGTAGCTATTAACCTACTTAGGCAAACTTTTTGATCCACAGGCAATTATTTGGGCACAGCAGCTCACACGTCACAATATAATATAATAACAAAGAATAAAAAAATATAAATGTTAATAATAAATTCTAAATAAGTAGCAAAAATATATGTACAAATCTAAATAAAATGGAAAAAATAAGTAATAAAATATAAAATCTCAGCTTTATACAAGAGGTCATTGGAAGTATAGGTGAGTTACTGTGCAGTTGTAGGGAGTATTATCTGTTCCATAGGGGTGAGTTGTTGTACAGTTGTAGGGAGTATTATCTGTTATATAAGGGTGAGTTGTTGTACAGTTGTAGGGAGTATTATATTACATATGGGTGAGTTGTTGTACAGTTGTAGGGAGTATTATCTGTTCCATAAGGGTGAATTGTTGTACAGTTGTAGGGAGTATTATCTGTTATATAAGGGTGAGTTGTTGTACAGTTGTAGGGAGTATTATCTGTTACATAAGGGTGAGATGTTGCACAGTTGTAGGGAGTATTATCTGTTATGTAAGAGTAAGTTGTATTCGAGTACTCGAGACTGGTCTTGATCTCAAGACTGTTTTTTACGGTCTTGGTCTTGTCTCAGACTTGATCTCGTTCGGACTTGGTCTTGTCTCGGTCTCGAGGTCTGACACTCGATGACTGATAAAATTGAGATAGATTTATAAAAACACTGATATAAATGTGCCAACATGAAAATATATAATACCAATAAATGGCTAAAATTACAAAGATGGTCTCGATTTGGTCTCGATGGGCCGTGGTCTCGGTCTTGTCTCAGTCTCGGCCTTTTAAAATCTTGATCTTGTCTCAATCTCAATCCCCAGAGGTCTTGGTCTGGTCCTGGTCTCGATTTGGTCACAATGGGCTGTAGTCTTGTCTCAGTCTCGGTCTTTAAAAGTCTCAATCTTGTCTTGGTCTCAACCCCCAGAGGTCTTGGTCTCGGCCTTTAAAGGTCTCGGCCTCAACCCTCAGAGGTCTTGGTGTTGTCCTGGTCTTGGGATCCTGTGACCTCGGACAGGTCTCGGACGACAACACTAGTAGACAGACTGATAAACCAGGATTATTCAAACATGTGTGAATGAAACAAAACAAAACAAGTCAAAACATTAAAAAACACACAAACACATCCAATGCACTTTTACTTTGGTGATCCAGCGCGCTCCCCGGAAACAGCGCGCATTACCGTGCGTAACTTGTCGCTGGCGGAGGTTCGGATGCAGAGGAGGGAGCTGTGGCTATTTAAAGAGGGTCATCCGGTTCTGCATACATATCAGGGGGTCCACGGCGTTGACTAAGCCGCTCTAAATGCTCTCTAACCCGCGTTGTGCAACCACGAGCGCCCGCGTACTGCCTGCGTACGTCCACAGCCACACGGGCTAGGAGACGCTCGCCCATTCATCCATCCATCCATCCTTCCATCGCCCGTGGACACGACCAGACACGTTCAAGTCCACCAGAAATTCCTCCTTCGTGATTTGAAGCGTGACAAAAAAATAATAATAATAATAATGGGGAAAGACTACTACAAAACGCTGGGCATCTCTAAAGGAGCGACTGAGGACGATATCAAAAAGGCGTACAGAAAGCAAGCTCTGAAATGGCATCCGGATAAAAATAAGTCCCCGGCAGCAGAGGAAAAATTCAAAGAAATCGCAGAGGCTTATGATGTACTGAGTGATCCGAAGAAAAGGGAAATATACGACCAATACGGTGAAGAAGGTATGTAAGCTCTATACTGTAACCTATAGTTTTAACCTTTTTCGCGTTTTGGCACAGCTTTTACGCATTTGGAAACTGTCAGATTGTATTGCCTGTGGGTATTTGTATTAAAAAGCCACAGGATCGCCCACACAAGAGCCAAAATTGACAGATGGACCACACATGTCTTGTTATGAAATATACGTTGCCTACATGTCATCAATCATACAGGAAATACATAGGTTGTGATTGTAACTCTATCCAAAGGTGCAGATGAGGTGACGAAGGGCCTAGTGAGGAATTAAAGGGCCAATATTACACTATTATCTCATCTGTGTTATAATACCTCATATTCCTCATCACAAACAGACCCGGAGTTTGTGTTTTGTTTCATTCACACACGTTAAACGCACAAAACCCGCATATTTAGTTCGTCTCTCAAACCAAAAACACCGTCCAACCTTGTGATGTCATGTGGTGATACGGGAAGTGCCCCGCTGTGTTTTTAAACTCCGCACATCTTCACTAGAAACATTTGGAACATATCAGCCCTGGAATTACCAATCTATACTGAATTAAGGTCCTGTTTACACGAGAACATCAAAATTGTTTATCAGAAGTGTCTTTCGTTCAAACCAGACATGTCCAAACTATGGCCCGGGGGCCAAATGCGGCCCTCAGACAAATTTTTCTTGGCCCACTTCCAGGTGAATTGGCCCAAATTACTTTGCATCAATTAAAAAATAATTTTTCACTGCAAGTTTTTTTCAAAAATCGACCTTGATAAAGCTCATATTTAATATTTAGTGTGTGGTTTTAAGGATCTTAGCATGAATAAAGACTGATGGCTCATTCTAACATGTTAAAGATGCACACATTTCAATTATTCCCTGTACTGAGCATCAGTCCACGGCCCTCGATCGGCCCTCTGCTTCGTATGTGTTTAGAAATGTGGCCCTTGATGAAAAAAGTTTGGACACCCCTGGTTTAAACGGTGACGGCGTTTTTGAGGCTTAAAAATGCTCAAATCTGAAAGCGCTCTCCAGAATGGTAAAGTATAATATGCTTCACTGTAGCGTTTTTGTTTACACTGCCCAAGACGCAAAACTCTGGTCAGATCTGCTCACGTGGCGTATGCATTTACGTCATATGTGTCACCATCTACCCATCTGGCATGCATACACAATCGAATTTCACACACTTTTGCGTCACCGTATACATGCAGATTTCCTCCTGAAAATGCTTGTCTAAACGTGGAATAAAAAGTGAAGACGCAACGCCACTTTTTGCGTCTTCTTTTCAGGTCATCATCATATAAACGTAGCCTAGTGCCAAAACGTTGCTCGGTTTGTCCTAATAAATCTCACTATTTTCATGTAAGACAGTGTGCGGGATTTTTTATGTTATTAGGCTGTTTCCTCTCCTCCAATGCACCCATCTGACGTAATTGATGTGCGAAGTTCTCATTCTTTTATATTCTCTTATATAAACGTAGCCTAAAAGTAAAATGTGTAGTTAACTTGAAAATTACCACTATTAGGGCAGTGGAAAAATATCAAAATATCGATATATCGTACCATTTAATGTGATGATACAGTATCGATATCGTGGGCTGCCGTATCGATATATCAACAAGAGTATTTTTTGGTTTATTTTAACTTGTTTATGCGACACATTTGGCATAGTCACTGTTTTGATGATTAAAATGTTTGTGTTTCATATGAACTTTGCACAAGAAGTGGTTTAACAAAGACTTTTAGTATCACAGCCATGATTTAGTCTTTATTTTTTATTGAACTGTATCGAATTGATTTGAAATATATCGTATAGAATCGTATTGAATCGAAAACTCAGTGTATTGAGATATGTAACGTATTGCGGCCTGTGTATTGAGATATGTATCGTATCAACAACTTCTTAATGATACCCAGCCTTAACCACAATATGACATCACAAGGTGGAACAGAGCCATGTATGAATAAGAATAGAAGAGAAAACACAACTTGAATTTTGTGTAATGTAGGATTTAACATATTCTGAAATGTCAGGTAGATTATAACGTTACCCAAAAGTGTTGAGGATGGCATTTACTTCATATGAGATGAAGTAACCATCTAATTTAGTACATTTTAGAGTTGAAGCCATGGTGATAAAAGTAGCTATTGTTGGGTAGAGGCAGGTAGCCAAAAATTATACTCACGTAAGAGCAGAGGTGGGGACTTTTCAGGTCGTGACTTGGACCTGAGTCAGACTTGAGTCACTATTTTTAGGACTTGAGACCTGATTTGATAAAATGGACTAAGACTTGACTTGGACTTGAAGGTCAGTGACTTGGGACTTCACTTGGACTTGAGACCTGTGACTTGAGAAGACTTGATGCTTCGTCTAAAACTTTTAAGTCTTCACTTTTAAATCTGAATTCTTTCTATTCTGACCATAATGATTCACACTTAGAGCTTGTCAAGACATTTAAAAAGGAAAAAATAACACTTCTACAACTTTTATATAAATACTCATATATAAATACACCATGATTTTTAAGTACAATTTAGTTTAAAAGTCAAATACATTGAAAAAATCTAAGCTATATTTGCTACTTTGGTTTAAAGACTTGAAGCTCAAAGCAGACGACTTGGATTTGACTTGGACTAATGGGGCAGTGACTCGAGACTTGACTTGGACTTGCCTGTATTTGACTTGGGACTTGACTTGGACTTGAGACCTGTGACTTGAGAGGACTTGATTCTTTCTATTCTGATCACAATGATTCGCACTAAGATCTTATCAAGACATTTGAAAAAAGGTCTGAAAAAAACTCTTATATAAATACTCATATAAAATATACCATGACTTTTTAAGTACAATTTAGTTTAAAATTCATATAAATTTCAAAAATCTAAGCTATGTTTGGTGCTTTGGTTTAAAGACTTGAAATGACTTGAAGCTCAAAGCAGATGACTTGGATTTGACTTGGACTAATGGGCCAGTGACTCAAGACTCGACTTGGACTTGCCTGTATTTGACTTGGGACTTGACTTGGACTTGAGGTCAAAGACTTGAGACTTGCAAAACAACGACTTGGTCCCACCTCTGCGTAAGAGTAATGTCACTTCAAAATAATATTACTCAAGTAGAAGTACAAAGTAGTGGTCCAAGAAGTAGCTTTCATGTATTTTGGAAAACTCCTACTCGAGTAAGAGTGAATTAAAAAGTGTAAAGAACTGTTTGTATTGCAATGAATGTAATTTGAAGACAAAACATTAAATAATGCACAAAATCTGGTGTTTTCAAAGTATAGACACAAAAATGAGACAAACTAAATCAGATCTGAAGGAGCGGGGCAAGAAACAGAAATACTGTATTCAAATAATTTCATATTGTCACATAAAGCTTTTGTTACTTTAAACTTACTCACAGTGGGAAGAAGAACCAGGACGTGGGTTTAGAGGCGCAGATTTGGACCCTCTTTATATTAATTTATATTACAGGGGGGCCCATGTGAGGATTTTTGCCCCGGGCCCCCAAATTTCTGTCGACGGGCCTGAGAGGAACCAAAAGAATGACTTTTAATGTTACTTCAATGAAATATTACTTAAGTAGGAGTAAGAACATTCTGAAAAGTACAGTTTCTTTAAAGACGTACTCAAGTAAATGTAGTACTAATACATGTTTTTTAATGCGATTTGGGGAAATTAAAAAAAAAATACATTAAATTAAATTGTTGTAGACAAGAGTTGTGGCAGTCATCACTTTGAACTTTGGTAAACCTTACATTTATTTTATACAGTATAGTGCGGGGGTGGGCAAACTACGGCCCGGGAGCCATATGTGGCCCCTCTATCTTTTTAATCCGGGCCACCAAACTTGAATAATAATAATAATAATCATAACCATTTTCAGTGTTTTAAAAGTAATTTCAATAAACAGTAAATACCATAGGACGTGAAAGACAGGTATTTTGTTGTAATGCTTTTATTTTATTTAATTATGGCATATTTCAATAAAATTAGATATGTTTTCCACTTATCCCATGTTATTTTTTTCTCTTATGAGGTGAATTACCAAAAAACTCCTTCCATCTGCTCCTCATCCGGCCCTTCCATCAAATTTTAGAACCCTTTTTGGCCCACGCGTCAAAAAGTTTGCCCACCCCTGGTTTAGTGGCATAGTAAAAAAAAATAAAAAATAAATCTTGCCCAGCTACTTGAAGCTTGTAGGTTCACTTACCAGACTGTAAAACTGGAGCCTTGAGTCTGGGTGGTTTGGTTTTCCAGGCTTCCTCATCCACCTAAAATATTCCCAGTAAGATAATCCTCCCGCTAGAAAGACACTCCGGACAAAGATCCATGTTCATATCTGGAAAAGTTACAAGCACGGACTAGAAACATAATCGTGTTGTGGTGGTTTGTGGTTCTTAATGACTAATAACATGATAGTAGTGAAGTAATAAAGTAGTATTAGCAATAAACTTAACACCATTTTTCAAGCTGGGGATGGTTCATGTATTGATAGTGTTAATATCGAGCGTTTTCCAGATGTCGGTAACATTTTGACGCAGAAAATGTTACCAATTTTGCACCAATGTTTCTTGTAAGCTGCTCCAGTCTGTGTGCCCATGTGTTATTTTCAGTTTGTCAGATGTGTGTTTCTGAACAGACTGAGAATACATGGAAATAGACGAGCAGTTCGGCTATAAATATGAAGTTATATTTACTCAATCATGCAACAAATTGATTTATATCCCGTTTAAAGTCAGCGGTAAGTAAGCTTCAGCCAAAAATAAGCTGAAATAATTCAATTTGGTTGCGTCCTCCTGCTTGTTTCCATGGAAATATTGCTTCTTTGGCACTAATTTTCCACAAATTGGCATAAATCTTTCCACCTTCTTTCTATCTCCACCACAGACGGAGATGTTTACGGACGAAATAGCAAAATAAAAACACCAGGATCATGTAGAGTGGGTTAATATGAACGTTTTAAGACCAAAATGACGAGGCTCACAGCAGTAGTTAAAGACAGAGGGGTGAGTCGATGGAGCCAAAGTCGCCCCCATGTTCACTTCCTATTTGGAGCGTGGCGGCCAGCAGGTTAGACATGTCCATTTATATATAAGCCTATGATCTCCGTGGAGAATGTTCCGAAGTATGTCACCCCCAGAAAGTAACATACTGCAGCTTTTTAATTTGTGAACTGTAACTTAACTCAGATTTAGAAAACCATATCTCAGATGAATCAGTGCTTCATTCGTTCATTCGTTTTTCAAAATAAAATAAAAAATAAGAAAACGACAAAACAACTATTTTCTTCATTATTTGTCTCCAAAACCAAAATTTAAAAATAGATAACGATTTGTTTTTTCAGTTTTTCATTTTGTGTTTAAATGAATAATGAAAAAACGGATAACAGCCGTTTCCCGTTTCCGTGACTTAACTGCGATGCCGTGAACAGTCCTGGTTTGGTTCAGTCCTGGTTCAGTCCTAATTTGGTCTTGGTTTTGTCCTGGTTTTGTCCTGGTTCAGTCCTGGTTCAGTCCTGGTTTTGTCCTGGTTTAGTTCTGGTTCTGTCCTGGTTCAATCCTGGTTCTGTGCTGGTTCAGTCCTGGTTCAGTCCTGGTTTTGTCCTGGTTTAGTCCTGGTTCTGTTCTGGTTTTGTCCTGATTCAGTTCTGGTTTTGTCCTGGTTCAGTCTTGGTTCAGTCATGGTTTAATCCTGATTTTGTCCTGGTTCAGTCCTGGTTTTGTTTTGGTCCAGCCCTGGTTTTAATCTGGTTTTGTCCTGGTTCAGTCCGTATGCGGCGCAAAAGTTCGACATCTCAATCAATGTTTCTTTTGCTCAATAAATAATCCCTGTGAAGTGCTGACGTATTTTTGACAGTAGAGTCACGTCTGTGAATTCGTATTCGTATTGAAGAAAGCGTAATCGTAAATTTTTAAAATATCGATCAATCCTATTGTTTAATGTGATGATACAGTATCGATATTATGGGCTGCTGTATCGATATATCTCCAAGAGTATTTTTTGGTTTATTATTTTGTTACAGAGCTACAGTTTTGTTGCTTGTTTCGTGGAAAGAAACTCGTTTATATGACACATTTCAAATTTTCACTGTTTTGATGATTAAAATGTTTGTGTTTCATATGAACTTTGCACAAGAAGTGATTTAACAAAGACTTTTAGTATCACAGCCATGATTTAGCCTCTATTTTTTATTGAACCGTATCGAATCGATTTGAAATATATTGTATCGAGTCAAACTTCTTAATGAAACCCAGCCTTACTCCGCGAGGTTCCTGACTACGGCAGCCTTAATGCTCCGACAATTCATCAAGCGGTGCGGCTTTGTTGTTTACCAAAGTCGTACGAAAACATTTTGACAGATTTCTGAGCGCCGCGTACCACATAAAATCTGTTCGAGGTCAAAACTTTGGGGGCAGGAGTGCTACTTGGATATATAAAAATTGTGTAGAAGTGTCCTTTTGGTGCTCTTCAGTGTAGGGAACCAGTCTCAGATACAAGAAAGAAGAAAAAAACTGAGGCACTCAAAAAGTACAAAATAATGAAAAACCTTTAACACCACATGGCAGATAAAGTTAAAATTACCCCAGCGCGTATCAGCTCTTGGGCAAAGGTGTGATTTTAATTTTTATCTGCTACGTGGTATTAAAGGCTTTTAATTATTTTGTACTTTTTGAGTGCTTTAGTTTTTCCTACTGTTCAAGGTCAGTACACACAACCAGAATTAATACATAAGGCGCATGTAGATTTTTGAGAAAATTAAAGTGTGCTTTTGTAGCTGTACTACCCTGGTTTTCTTCGCAAAAAAGGATTTCACGCTCCGTACTGATGATCATGTGTCAGTATTTATTCTCAGAAACACAGTGAAAACTAAAATAAAGACAGACACAGAAAATGTCTCCTCTTGTCTTGTCGTGTCTTTTATTTTGACGTCTTTTTCTTTACACATTTTTTGTGTTTTTCTCTATCGTCTTTTTCTCTCTTTTCGCAGCTACTATATTTTTCCCTCTTTGTTTACTTCTGGGGGCAAGGCAAAAGGTCACATAAGTTAAAAGGTAAATATTTTCAGAAATAAAATATAAAATGAATTACTGTGGTATTCTGACACATCTTAATATTCGAACAAATAAAACAATAATTTTCTCACTTTTTTAAAATTTTATTTGCTATTTATTCTGTGCTTTTTTGCCCACATAAGTCACAATATAGTACATGCCCTATTTCTTTTTTTCCCCACACACACATAAAATCAATATAAATGTAGAAAGTAGATAAAAAAATAAGAAGAAAAATAAGAAAGAAAATTGAACTAAATAACTAAATAATAATACAATAAATAACACAATAGCAATAATGATGATGATGATACTTAATAATGAAAAAGTTTATATTTGTATGTATATAATTTTCTCACTTATTACCACGAAAACAAATATACTGACATTATCGTCCGCTACAGCTTTATAGTCCGAAAAATACGGTGGTTCATTTTCAGCAGTTTGCAGCAGTCCAAGCGCTTCAGAATAACCCAGAGTGACTAGACTGACTTGGATAGCTCTATATATCCAGACCCTTTGCTCAGATGCTCGTGGTGTGGCCCTGTCCCACCTCACCTGCTTCATTAGTCTCTGAAATGGACAGTTAGTGAAAGCTTATCTCCAAATGTCAGCGGTGACTCAGCCCGTGTTGCGTTTCTGATGTGGCCCTCGGAGTGAATCATGGTGTTAAAACGAATCGTGAATCAGGTTTTATTTTCACTCCGGGTTTAAAAAGGTGACACTGAACCGACCACCGAGGAGCTGTATGCATGTGCGCGGTCAAAAGGACGGTGAATAAAAAGGGTCTGAATATCAAATAGTAATGTTTGATTTAAAGACCCGTACTGTAATGTTGTTTCCTCGTCGAAAACAGACCCGGAGCGGTGTTCTGATTCATTCACACGTCTTTAACAGCCCGTATATTTAGGCTGAGGTCTTCTCTCAAACTGAAAATAGTCTGTTCCACCTTGTGATGTCATGTGGTACTACAGGAAGTGCTCCACCATTTGGATAATAATAATATTAAGGCGTGGATTTTCTAATTTCTACTGAACAAAGACAGAGAAAGAGTGATGGAAAGAGCGAGAGAGAGCGAGACACAGAGAGAAAGAGAGTGGGAGTTAGAGAGAAAGAGAGACGGGGGACAGAGAAAGAGGGAGAGGGAGAGAGAAAGAGAGACAGAGAGGGGGAGAGAGAGAAAGAAAGAGACAAAGAGAGAGGAGGAGTGCGAGAGAAAGAGAGACAAGAGGAGAGAGAGAAACAAGAGAGAGAGGGAGTGAGAGAGGAAAAAGAGAGAGACAGACAGAGAGAGAGAGGGAGTGGGAGAGAAAGAGCGACAGAGAGGGGGAGAGAGACGGAGAGATAGAGAAAGAGACAAAGAGACAAGGGGAGAGAGAGAGACAAAGAGAGAGAGGGAGTGAGAGATGAAAAAGAGAGACATAGACAGAGAGAGAGAGAGAGAAAGAGACAAAGAGAGAGGGAGTGAGAGAGGCAGTCAGAGAAAGCGAGGGAATGAGAGAGAAAGAAAAACAGAGAGGGGGAGAGAGAGAGGATGTGAGAGAGGAAAGAGAGACAGAGAGAGAGGGAGAGTGAGGGAGAAAAAGATGGAGAGAGAGAGACAGAGACAAAGAGAGGGAGTGAGAGCGAAAGAGAGGCAGAGGGGGAGACAGAGGGAGAGGGAGAGAGTAAAAGAGACAAAGAGAGAGGGGGAGTGAGAGAGAAAAAAGAGACAGAAAGGGGGGAGACAGAGAAAGAGGGAGAGTGAGAGAGAAAGAGACAGAGAAAAAGAAACAGAGGGAGTGAGAGAGAAAGAGAGAGAGAGAGAGGGAGAGAGAGAAAGAAAGAGACAAAGAGAGAGAGAGGGGAGTGAGAGAAACACAAAGAAAGAGACAAAGAGAGAGAGAGGGGAGTGAGAGAGAAACACAAAGAGAGAGACAGAGAGAGAGATGATGAGAGAGAAAAAAGAGAAACAGAAAGGGGGGAGACAGAGAAAGAGAGAGAGTGAGAGAGAACTACAAAGAGAGAGAGGGGAGTGAGAGAGAAAGAGAGAGATGGGGAGAGAGAGAGACAGAGACAAAGAGAGGGCGGGGGTGAGAGAGAACAAGAGATAAACACAGAGAGAGAGAGAGACAGAGACAGAGGGGAGTAAGAGAGAATGAAGGAGAGTGAAAGAGAAAGAGACAAAGAGAGAGACAGAGAGGGGATGAGAGAGAAAAAAGAGAGACAGATAGAGAGAGAGCCTGAAGGAGTAAGAGAGCGTGAGTCTTTGTCATTACACAATTGACGATATGTTTATTTCTCCCTCTAGGTCTGAAGGGCGGAAATGGACCAACCGGCGACGGCCCCGGCAACACCTTCACCTACACCTTCCACGGGGACCCTCACGCCACCTTCGCCACCTTCTTCGGCGGCTCCAACCCCTTCGAGATGTTCTTCGGCCGCAAGACCAACGGCCGGGACGAGGAGGACATGGACGTGGACGACGCTTTCGGCTCCTTCCCCGGCTTCAACATGAACGGATTCCCTCGCGACGGGCCCCAGCGGCGAAAGCAGGACCCGCCCATCATCCACGAACTGCGCGTCACCCTGGAGGAGGTGTTCCACGGGTGCACCAAGAGGATGAAGATCTCCAGGAAGCGGCTGAACCCGGACGGGCGGACCATGCGGACGGAAGATAAGATACTCACCATAGAGATAAAGAGGGGGTGGAAAGAAGGGACTAAAATCACGTTTCCGAGAGAGGGGGACGAGTCGCTGAATACGATACCGGCGGATATTGTGTTCGTGATCAAAGACAAGCCGCACCCGCATTTCCGGCGCGAGGGGTCCAATATCGTGTACCCGGTGAAAGTGAGCTTGAGACAGGTGAGTAAAGGCTGAGGGGTAAAGGTCGGGGTTTGGCGACATCTGGTGGTGAAAGTTGGGAGTGGAGAGAGTAAATGGAGACAGTGTTAAATGGTATGAGAGTGAAAAGAAAGGGAAAGAGAGAAAAAGAGGCAGAGAGCAAGAAGGATAAAGTGATTTTTTTTTGTGGTAGACATAGAGTGAGAAAGTGGGAGACAGAAAGAGAAAAGCAGAGAGAGAGATTGAAGGAGGAGAAGGAAGGACAGAAAGAGAGAGAGAGAAGAAGAAGAAGAGAGTGGTATAGATAGAGGGAGACCGAAAGAGAGAAGAAGAGAGCGAGAGAGACTGACAGAATGGGAGAGAAAGAGATAGATTTAGAGAGGGGACAGAGATGGAAGGGGAGAGAGAGAGAAGAGAAGAAGAAGGGAGTGGTAAAGATAAAGAGAGAAACAGGGAGACAGAAAGAGAGAAGCAGAGAGAGAGATTGAAGGAGTCGGAGAGAAAGATGTAGAGAGGGACAGAGCTGGAAGGAGAGAGAGAGAGAGAAGAAGAAGAAGAGAGTGGTATAGAGAGAGAGAGAGAAAGTGGGAGATAAAGAGATAGATGTAGAGCGGGGACAGAAAGAGAGGTACAGAGATGTAAGGAGGAGAGAGAGAGAGAAAGAAGAAGAAGAGGAAGAAGGCAGTGGTATAGAGAGACAGAGAGACTGAGAGAGGGAAGGAGTGGGAGAGATAGAGCGAGATGTAGAGAGGGGAGAGAAATGGAAGGAGAGAGAGAAGATGAAGAAGAGAGTGGTATAGATGGATAGAGAGAGAGAGAGAGAGAGGTGAGGAGTGGGAGAGAAAGAGATAGATGTAGAGAGAAGACAGAAAGAGAGGGACAGAAATGGAAGGAGAGAGAGAGAGGCATAGATAGAGAGAGAGAGAGAGAGAGAGAGAGGAAGGGAGATGGAGAGGAGGAGAAAGAGATATTGTAGATGTAGAGAGGGACAGAGATGGAAGGAGAGAGAGAGAGAGAGAAGAGGAAGAGAGTGGTATAGAGAGAGAGAGAAGGAGTGGGAGTGAAAGAGAGAGATGTAGAGAGGGGACAGAAAGAGAGGGACAGAGATGGAAGGGGGGAGAGAGAGAAGAAGAAGAAGAGAGTGGTATAGATAGAGGGAGACAGAAAGAGAGAAGCAGAGAGAGAGAGATTGAAGGAGTGGAGGAGAAAGAGATAGATGTAGAAAGGGACAGAGATGGAAGGAGAGAGAGCGAGACAAAAAAAGGAAGAAGAGAGTGGTATAGATAGAGAGAGGGAGAAGGAGTGGGAGAGAAAGAGATAGATGTAGAGAGGGGACAGAGATGGAAGGACAGAGAGAGAGAGAGAAGAAGAAGAAGAGAGTGATATAGATAGAGGGAGACAGAAAGAGAGAAGCAGAGAGAGAGAGATTGACAGAGTGGGACAGAAAGAGAAGAACAGATGGAAGAGGAGAGAGAGAGAAGAGGAGAGTGGTAAAGATAGAGAGAGAAAGAGGAAGACAGAAAGAGACTGAAGGAGTCGGAGAGAAAGAATTAGATGTAGAGAGGGAACAGAAAGAGAGGGACAAAGATGGAAGGGGAGAGAGAGAAGAAGAAGAAGAAGAAGAGAGTGGTAGAGAGAGAGAGAGAGAGAGGGGAAGAAGTGGGAGAGAAAGAGATAGATTCTAGAGAGGAGACTGAAAGAGAGGGACAGAGAGGGAAAGGGAGAGAGAGAGGCAGGGAACAGAGAGGAGATAGAAAAAGAGTGTTGAACGAGCAAGAGAGAGCAAGATGCAGAGAGAGAGAGCGCGACAGAGATACAGAGAGATAGGGAGTGAGAGAGAAAGACACAGAAAGCAAGAGAGAGAGAGAGAGATGGAGAAAGAGTGAGAGAGAAAAAGAGACAGAGGGGAGGAAGAGAGAGAGAGAAAGGGAGATTGAAAGGGAAAGAGACGAAGAGAGAGAGAAAGACAGAGACAAAGAAAGAGAGGGAGTGAGAGAGAAAAAAGAGAAAAGAAAGAAAGAAAGAAAGCGAGAGAGGCAGATTCCTCTTCTCGATCTTCAATTTTTCAGCTGTCAATCAAATGTGTCAATCAAAAAACACAGAAGAAAGGAGTAAACACGAGGGAGGCTCCGGAGGAGATTAAAGAATAAAATTTTATTGCTCTCAGTGAGGAGTTTATTTCCTCTCTCCTCCCTGTGTCTCCTGCTTCCTCACCCATTTGCTGCAGAAGAATCGAGGAGAGGAATCAAGGACAAGGGAGAGTGGAGAGAGAGACAGAAAGACAGAAAGTTAGAGGGACAGACAGAGGGGCATAGAGAGAGAGAGAGAGAAGGTGGGAGGGAGAGAGAGAGAAAAGACAGACAGAGAGAGATTGTGAGTGAGAGAGAATAAGAGATAGATAGAGGGGGCAGAGAGAGAAAATGAGAGGGAAAAAAGAGACAGGAAGAGATAGAGAAACTGGTGAGACACAGCGAAAGAAAGACAGAGAGAGAGAGAAAGGGAGAGAGAGACAGAAAAAGCAAGACAGAGCAAGACATAGAGACAGACAGAGAGAGGGAGGGAGAGAAAAGAGACAGAGAGAGAGAGAGAGGGAGACAGAAAGTGAGAAAGATAGAGAGAGTGGAGAGAGACAGACAGAGGGGCATAGAGGGAGAGAGAGAGAGACAGGAAAAGAAAGACAGAGAGAGCGTGATAGAGAAAGCAAGAGAGAGTGAGACATAGAGACAGAGAGAGGGAGGGAGGGAGAGAGAGAAAGAGAGTCAGAGAGAGACTGTAAATGAGAGAGACTGAGAGATAGATAAAAGAGAGAGAGCCACAGCTCGAGGAAGACAGAAAGAGAGAAAGTTAGAGGGACAGAGAGAGGGAGAGAGAGCGAGACACAGCGAAAGAAAGACAGAGAGTAAGAGAGAGAGAAAGGGAGAGAGAGACAGAAAAAGCAAGACAGAGCAAGACATAGAGACAGACAGAGAGAGAGGGAGAGAAAAGAGACAGAGAGAGAGAGAGAGAGGGAGACAGAAAGTGAGATAGATAGAGAGAGTGGAGAGAGACAGAAAGAGAGAAAGTTAGAGGGACAGACAGAGGGACTTAGAGGGAGAGAGAGAGAGACAGGAAAAGAAAGACAGAGAGAGCTTGTTAGAAAAAGCAAGAGAGAGTGAGACATAGAGACAGACAGAGAGAGAGAAAGAGAGTCAGAGAGAGACTGTAAATGAGAGAGACTGAGAGATAGATAAAAGAGAGAGAGCCACAGCTCGAGGAAGACAGAAAGAGAGAAAGTTAGAGGGACAGAGAGAGGGAGAGAGAGCGAGACACAGCGAAAGAAAGACAGAGAGTAAGAGAGAGAGAAAGGGAGAGAGAGACAGAAAAAGCAAGACAGAGCAAGACATAGAGACAGACAGAGAGAGGGAGGGAGAGAAAAGAGACAGAGAGAGAGGAGAGGGAGACAGAAAGTGAGAAGATAGAGAGAGTGGAGAGAGACAGAAAGAGAGAAAGTTAGAGGGACAGACAGAGGGACTTAGAGGGAGAGAGAAAGAGAGAGAGGAAAAGAAAGACAGAGAGCTTGTTAGAAAAAAGCAAGAGAGAGTGAGACATAGAAACAGACAGAGAGAGAGAAAGAGAGTCAGAGAGAGACTGTAAATGAGAGAGACTGAGAGATAGATAAAAGAGAGAGAGCCACAGCTCGAGGAAGACAGAAAGAGAGAAAGTTAGAGGGACAGAGAGAGGGAGAGAGAGCGAGACACAGCGAAAGAAAGACAGAGACAGAAAAAGCAAGACAGAGCGACACATAGAGACAGACAGAGAGAGGGAGGGAGAGAAAAGAGAGACAGGGAGAGACTGTTAGTGAGAGAGAAAGCGAGATAGATAGAGGGGGTAGAGAGAGAAAATGAGGGAGAAAAAAGAGACAGAGAGAGAGAGGGAGACAAAAAGCGAGAGGGAGACAGGGAGGGATTGGGAGAAAAGAGGAAGATAGATAGAGTGTAGAAAGAGACAGAAAGAGAGAAAGTTAGAGGGACAGAGAGAGGGAGAGAGAGACACACAGGGAAAGAAAGAAAGACAGAGAGAGAGATAAACACAGAGATAAGTCTGAATCTGGTCTGAACCAAAATAGAAATAAAAAAAGTACTAAAGTAGATTAAATTAGCCACTACTTTACCCACTAAGGACCACTCAGCCGCAGTAGTAAATCCACATCTCAATGAATTCTCTGTGACGAGTTTTACAGAAGCGAACGGGTGATTATTTAGTTTCGTCCCACTCCTGCACAGATCTGACTTTAATGTGCTTTTTTTAGTCTGCGATCAATATCTGTAGGTAGAGTTTCTAAAACACCACGAGAGACAACGGGCAGGGAGGAAATGAGAGTAGTATTTAACTCTGAACAGGGGAAGAGAGGGAAGAGAGAGAGAGAGAGGGAGACAGAGGAGGAGAGAGCAAGAGGGAGACAGAGAGAGAGAGAAAAAGGGAGAGACAGAGACAGAGAGACAGAAAGCAAGAGGGGAGTGAAAGAGAGAGAGAGATGGAGACAGAGAGTGAAAGACCCAGAGAGAGAAGGAGAGAGAAAGGGAGACAGAGAGACATAGAGACACAGGGAAATAAAGACAGGGAGAGAGTGATAGAAAAAGCAAGAGAAAACTAGACATTGAGACAGACAGAGCCAGAGGAAGAGAGAGGGAGACAGAAAACACGAGGGGGAGAGAGAGAGGGAGAGATTGGTAGAAAAAGAGGGGGATAGATAGAGAGAGTGGAGAGAGAAAGGCAGAAAGGGGGAAAGTTGGAAGGGCATAGAGAGGAAGAGAGGGACATAGAGGGAGAGCGCAACATAGCCACAGGGAAAGAAAGACAGCGAGAGAGAGAGAAAGGAAGAGAGTGATAGAAAAAGCAAGAGAGAGCGAGACATAGAAACAGACAGAGAGGGAGAAAAAGGAGAGCCAGAGAGAGATTGTGCATGAGAGAGTATAAGAGATAGATAGAGGGGGCAGAGAGAGAAAATGAGAGAGAGAAAGCGAGGAGGGGGGGGGGGGGGATTGGGAAAAAAGAGGGAGATAATAGACAGAGTGGAGAGAGAAAAAGAGAGAAAGTTAAAGGGACAGAGAGAGACACACAGGGAAAGAAAGACAGAGAGAAAGAGAGAGACAGACAGAGAGAGAGAGAGGGAGACAGAAAGTGAGAGGGAGAGAGAGAGTGAGGGGAGTGAGAGAGAATGAGGGAGAGAGTGGAGAGAGAGACAGAAAGAGAAAGTTAGAAGGACGGAGAGAGAGACAGAGGGAGAGAAAGACACAGAGAGAGAACGGGAGAGAGTGTGATAGACAAAGCAAGAGAGAGCTAGACATAGAGACAGACAGAGAGAGGGAGGGAGAGAGAGAAAAAACGAGACGGAGAGAGACTGAGTGAGAGAGAATAAGAGATAGATACACGGGGGTCAGAGAGAGAAAATGAGAGAGAGAAAGGAGACAGGAAGAGAGAGAGAAACAATCAGTGAGGGGGGATGAGAGAGAGAAAAGAGAGACAGAGTCAGAGCTCGAGTGAGACAGAGAGAGAGTTAGAGGGACAGAGAGAGGAAGAGAGAGAGACACACAGTGAAAGAAAGAGAAAGAGAGAGAGAAAGGGAGAGAGTGATAGAAACGCAAGAGAGACCGAGATATACAGACAGATAGAGAGAGGTCGGGAGAGAAAATAGAGACAGAGAGAGACTGTGAGTGAGAGAGAATAAGCACTGTTGGGCAAGTTACTTTAAAACTGTAATGTGTTATTTATTACTTATTACTGTCATTTCAAAGTAATTCGTTGCATTACAATATTACTGCATTTAAAATGTAAGGCATTACATTACTATTGCATTACTTTAAGTTACTCTCACCAAAATAACTGCGAAAAAGCTGAACTTTTGAGCCGTATATGGACTGAACCAGGACTAAACAAGGTCTAAACCAGGACTAAACCAGAGCTGAACCAAGACTAAACCAGGACTATAACAGGATTAACCTCAGACTGATTCCAGGACTGGAGAGGAGGACTAAACCAGAACTGAACTAGGACTAAAACAGGACTCACTGTCAGGACGGGCTCGAAGGTGACCGCAGGAGAAAGGACCGGCTCTGCTCCGCACCTCATGGAGGTAAGAGCGGCTGTTGCCCGATCGCTCTTTATGGACCCTGCTGCTCAGGCTCACGGTCCTGATTTCAGCAAATATTTGCGGGTACAAGACCCGGTGCAAGATTCTGCTACAGTCGCGTAACTTCTACCTTCCTTCAACGTGTCCAGAAGTCCAACTTTTTGTGCTATGGTTTGCATCGTCCTCTGTCTTTTGAGTGCAAGTGCAGGAGCCTTTGTCAGTGCAGAACGTTTCATCGACGTTGTGGATTTTGTCGGAGAGAAAACTTGCAGACATACAGCACTTCAGAATCACACTGCTAGAGATTGAACATTTATTTAAATTTGGCAGCTGAACACATTCTGTACTGTAGAGGAGACAGGAGTCCCTTAGCCGATCAGGACGCAGCGGGAGGAACGCAATACGTGTTCATACACTAAAAACAAAAGGCATGCAAAATTGCACCAAAAAAAAAAAAAAAATTCAGCGAAACAGCGAGACCGCGAAAAGTGAACCGCGTTAGAGCGAGGGACGACTGTAAACCAGGTCTAAACCAGAAGTGACCCAGGTCTAAACCAGGTCTAAACAGCGTAGAGTTCTGGGTCGGTCCTTTCGCCCGCGGTTAACTGAAGGTCTATCCGGCCGCGTCTCCGGCGTTTCACCGCTGCTGATTTCACGGTGATTTTAGCGAATTTGTATGAAGAAAAACCCACCACTTCAATCCAGGTTAAAAAAGCATTGTAACGCGCGTTACTCACATTTGTACCGAGTAAAATATTAAAATTTTTTCCCCTGTAATTTCTTACATTACTGCGTTACAGCAAAAATCAACGCATTACTGTAATACATTACTTTTATAATGCGTTACTCCCAACACTGAGAATAAGAGATAGATAGAGGAGTCAGAGAGAGAAAAAAGAGACAGGAACGGAGAGAGAAATAGTCAGAGAGAGAGAGTCAGAGCTGGAGTGAGACAGAGAGACAGTTAGAGGGACAGAGATAGGAAGAGAGAGACAGTGAAAGAAAGACAGAGAGCAAGATAGAGGGAGGTCAGAGAGAGAAAAAAGAGACAAGAAGAGAGAGAGAAACAGTCAGAGAGAGAGAAAAGAGAGAGTCAGAGCTGGAGTGAGACAGAGAGAGAGAGAGAGGAGAGAGAGGAGACGTGGCGCGTTACTGAATCCGCCCACACAGGAGCTGTAACAGTCACTTATGCTCTTCCTCCCACTCGCCTCCATCACTCAGATTCAGCACAGCACAGGGTCAAACATGAACTTCAACTCTGTGCACAAACTTACATTTAAAACTCATTTAAAGCTGCACTGAGGAACTTTTCTAGAAGAGGGTGCGCCATCTCGTTTATCTCCACCGGATCTTCCAGTCAGATCTGTGGAGAGGTGACCCCACTCAGTGCAGTTTTTGAAGGTATTTTGTAGCAGTGACAGAGATGCTATAGATAAATTTAATGCCGCGTGATGAAACATTCCAGAGCAAGTGGTAACATCTCCATGGAAACAAGCAGGTGAGCAGAAAAGTCACATGTTAAACTTCTAAAAATCTACTATAAATTACATATTTGAGAAATCAGATTTAAAAAAAATTGAGCTGATTTATAACAGTCCTGGTTTTGTCCTCCTGGTTCAGTCCTTGGATCAGTCCTGGTTTAGTCCTGTTTTAGTCCTGCTGTTTAGTCCTGTTTTAGTCCTGTTTTAGTCCTAGTTCAGTCCTGGTTTAGTCTGGTTCAGTCCTGGTTTAGTCCTGGTTTTAGTCCTGTTGTAGTCCTTTTCAGTCCTGTTTTAGTCCCTGGTTCAGTCCTGGTTTAGTCCTGTTTAGTCCTATTTCAGTTCTGTTTTAGTCCTAGTTCAGTTCTGGTTTAGTCCTGGTTCAGTCCTGGTTTTAGTCTGTTTAGTCCTGTTGTAGTCCTGTTTCAGTCCTGTTTTTGTCCTCCTGGTTCAGTCCTGGATCAGTCCTGGTTTAGTCCTGTTTTAGTCCTGTTGTTAGTCCTATTTCAAGTCCTGTTTTAGTCCTAGTTCAGTCCTGGTTTAGTCCTTTTAGTCCTGTTGTAGTCCTATTTCAGTCCTGTTTTAGTCCTGGTTTTTGTCCTCCTGGTTCAGTCCTGGGATCAGTCCTGGTTTAGTCCTGTTTTAGTCCTGTTGTAGTCCTATTTCAGTCCTGTTTTAGTCCTAGTTCAGTCCTGGTTTAGTCCTGATTTAGTCCTGTTGTAGTCCTATTTCAGTTCTGTTTTAGTCCTAGTTCAGTTCTGGTTCAGTCCTGGTTTAGTCCTCCTGTTGTAGTCCTGTTTCAGTCCTGTTTTGTCCTCCTGGTTCAGTCCTGGGATCAGTCCTGGTTTAGTCCTGTTTTAGTCCTGTTGTAGTCCTATTTCAGTCCTGGTTTAGTCCTGTTTTAGTCCTGTTGTAGTCCTATTTCAGTCCTGTTTTAGTCCCAGTTCAGTCCTGGTTTTGTCCTCCTGGTTCAGTCCTGGATCAGTCCTGGTTTAGTCCTGTTGTAGTCCTATTTCAGTCCTGTTTTAGTCCTGGTTTCAGTCCTGGTTTAGTCCTGGTTTAGTCCTATTTCAGTTCTGTTTTAGTCCTAGTTCAGTTCTGGTTCAGTCCTGGTTCAGTCCTGGTTTAGTCCTGGTTTAGTCCTGTTGTAGTCCTGTTTCAGTCCTGTTTTTGTCCTCCTGGTTCAGTCCTGGGATCAGTCCTGGTTTAGTCCTGTTTTAGTCCTGTTGTAGTCCTATTTCAGTCCTGGTTTAGTCCTGTTTTAGTCCTGTTGTAGTCCTATTTCAGTCCTGTTTTAGTCCCAGTTCAGTCCTGGTTTTGTCCTCCTGGTTCAGTCCTGGGATCAGTCCTGGTTTAGTCCTGTTGTAGTCCTATTTCAGTCCTGTTTTAGTCCTGGTTCAGTCCTGGTTTAGTCCTGGTTTAGTCCTATTTCAGTTCTGTTTTAGTCCTAGTTCAGTTCTGGTTCAGTCCTGGTTCAGTCCTGGTTTAGTCCTGGTTTAGTCCTGTTGTAGTCCTGTTTCAGTCCTGTTTTTGTCCTCCTGGTTCAGTCCTGGGATCAGTCCTGGTTTAGTCCTGTTTTAGTCCTGTTGTAGTCCTATTTCAATCCTGTTTTAGTCCTAGTTCAGTCCTGGTTTAGTCCTATTTTAGTCCTGTTGTAGTCCTATTTCATTCCTGTTTTAGTCCTGGTTTTGTCCTCCTGGTTCAGTCCTGGGATCAGTCCTGGTTTAGTCCTGTTTTAGTCCTGTTGTAGTCCTATTTCAGTCCTGTTTTAGTCCTGGTTCAGTCCTGGTTTAGTCCTGGTTTAGTCCTGTTGTAGTCCTATTTCAGTTCTGTTTTAGTCCTAGTTCAGTTCTGGTTCAGTCCTGGTTTAGTCCTGTTGTAGTCCTGTTTCAGTCCTGTTTTTGTCCTCCTGGTTCAGTCCTGGGATCAGTCCTGGTTTAGTCCTGTTTTAGTCCTGTTGTAGTCCTATTTCAGTCCTGGTTTAGTCCTGTTTTAGTCCTGTTGTAGTCCTATTTCAGTCCTGTTTTAGTCCCAGTTCAGTCCTGGTTTTGTCCTCCTGGTTCAGTCCTGGGATCAGTCCTGGTTTAGTCCTGTTGTAGTCCTATTTCAGTCCTGTTTTAGTCCTGGTTCAGTCCTGGTTTAGTCCTGGTTTAGTCCTATTTCAGTTCTGTTTTAGTCCTAGTTCAGTTCTGGTTCAGTCCTGGTTCAGTTTAGTCCTGGTTTAGTCCTGTTGTAGTCCTGTTTCAGTCCTGTTTTGTCCTCCTGGTTCAGTCCTGGGATCAGTCCTGGTTTAGTCCTGTTTTAGTCCTGTTGTAGTCCTATTTCAATCCTGTTTTAGTCCTAGTTCAGTCCTGGTTTAGTCCTATTTTAGTCCTGTTGTAGTCCTATTTCATTCCTGTTTTTAGTTCATGGTTTTGTCCTCCTGGTTCAGTCCTGGGATCAGTCCTGGTTTAGTCCTGTTTTAGTCCTGTTGTAGTCCTATTTCAGTCCTGTTTTAGTCCTGGTTCAGTCCTGGTTTAGTCCTGGTTTAGTCCTGTTGTAGTCCTATTTCAGTTCTGTTTTAGTCCTAGTTCAGTTCTGGTTCAGTCCTGGTTTAGTCCTGTTGTAGTCCTGTTTCAGTCCTGTTTTTGTCCTCCTGGTTCAGTCCTGGGATCAGTCCTGGTTTAGTCCTGTTTTAGTCCTGTTGTAGTCCTATTTTCCTAGTCCTTTCAGTCCTGTTTAGTCCTGTTTAGTCCTAGTCTGTTAGTCCTGGTTCAGTCCTGTTTAGTCCTGGTTTAGTCCTGTTGTAGTCCTGTTTCAGTCCTGTTTTAGTCCTAGTTCAGTCCTGTTTTAGTCCTGGTTCAGTCCTGGTTTAGTCCTGGTTTAGTCCTGTTGTAGTCCTATTTCATTCCTGTTTTAGGACTAGTTCAGTCCTGTTTTAGTCCTGGTTCAGTCCTGGTTTAGTCCTGGTTTAGTCCTGTTGTAGTCCTGTTTCAGTCCTGTTTTAGTCCTAGTTCAGTCCTGTTTTAGTCCTGTTTCAGTCCTTTCCTTTAGTCCTGTTTAGTCCTATTTCAGTCCTGTTTTAGTCCTAGTTCAATCCTGTTTTAGTCGCGGTTCAGTCCTGGTTTAGTCCTGGTTTTGTCCTGTTTTAGTCCTGTTGTAGTCCTATTTCAGTCCTGTTTTAGTCCTAGTTCAGTCCTGTTTTAGTCGTGGTTCAGTCCTGGTTTAGTCCTGGTTTAGTCCTGTTTTAGTCCTGTTGTAGTCCTATTTCATTCCTGTTTTAGGACTAGTTCAGAGGGACGCTGCGTTCTGAGGGGTCAATGGGTTGGGGGCCCCTCCAGGTTTGGGGGCCCTCAACGGCGGCCTACTGTGGCCTAATCATAGCACCGCCTCTGTTCCCAGAAGGAATTACTGTATTTTTGAGCATTAGAAACACTTGCAATGAGTAAATGCTAAATGGAAATGTTTAAAGTCATGCTAAGGAACATTCCAGGCAAAGCAACAACATCTCCATGGAGACAAGCAGATGGCGGACCCTCCCCCAGAAAAACTGCACAGTGCATCTTTAACAAAACATAAAGAAATACTACTTACTTCAATAAGGAAAATATAGCCGCAAGTGGCAATGATCGGCCCTTGCACGCGCCTACACCATGCCCCACAAATGCCACGCCCTGCACTAACTCTAATAACCCTAAACTTAAACCTAATGTTTATGGTATCAGAATCTGTATTGAATATTGAGTCTGTTCCTTAGTATCGCAGTTAGAGTTAGTATCGTTACTAGGGCTGGGTATCATTAAGAAGTTGCCGATTTGATACATACCTCTATACACAGGCTACAATACGATATCTCGATACAGTGAGCTTTTGAATTGATATGATATATTTCAAATCAATGTAATACGGTAAATAAATAAAAATTTAAAAGCTAAATCATGGCTGTGGTACTAAGAGTCTTTGTTAAATCACTTCTTGTTCAAAGTTCATATGAAACACAAACATTTTAACTCTCAAAACAGTGAAAATGACAAAGGTGTCGCATAAACAAGTTTTCTTACACTCAACAAACACCAAAACTGTAGCTCTGTAACAAAATAATTGACTAAAATACACACACACAAAAAAAACCTCTTGGCGATATATCAATACAGCAGCCCACGATATCGATACCGTATCATCACATGGAACAATACGATATATCGATATTTCAATCAATTTTTTGCACACTCCTAATCGTTACAACACTAGTTAAAAGTCTCAGTGCAGCCACCTGTTCCCTTTGTTTGCTCATGCAGTTCCACGAGTCCTCAAATAGACCACTGCTTGCATAATTATTCACATAAGTAGTCTTAAATAATCTGGTTGTGCAATTTTAAAATCAATATGTCGTTTTGCACCATTACCCAGTGACTCAGAGCGCTGAAATGACAAAAAGGCCTGTCTCAGAGAGCGGAGAAATCCAAAAGTTAAAAAGTAAAAGAACATGTCAAAGCTTTTGTTGGATCAATCTCTGTCTAGCAATAAGCTCAGTCCGTACAGATGTTTTTCTTTTCACTTCGAAGTTTGTGATTCGATTCCTCTTACAGATTTTGCTTTTTCTGCTATTGTACCCTTGGGCAGGACACTCAATCTGTCTGTGTGTGACTGATGTTTCTAATTTCCTTTTATGGCTTTGCATATGGTTGTTGTGTCCATGGGCAAGAGTTTTTATTTGTGTGCAGTGTTGGGGAGTAACAGATTACATGTACCAGAGTTACGTAATCAGAGTACAAATTATGAGTAACTGTATTCAGTTACAGTTACTGTTTCAGTGAGTGGTAATTGGATTACAGTTACTTGTTTGAAATAAATGGATTACACGGCGGTATTTTCCTGCTTTCACACTTTGGGCTATTCCCCTTCTTTTTTTTTTTCTCGGTAATTCCACTCATTGCCAGACACTAAACCGGGTCTAAACCAGGTCTAAACCAGGTCTAAACCCAGGTCCAAACCAGTTCTAAACCTGGTCTAAATTAGGTCTAAACCAGGTCTAAACCAGGTCCAAACCAGATCTAAACCAGGACTAAATTAGGTCTAAACCAGGTCTAAATCCAGGTCCAAACCAGTTCTAAACCTGGTCTAAATTAGGTCTAAACCAGGTCTAAACCCAGGTCCAAACCAGTTCTAAACCTGGTCTAAATCAGGACTAAACCCAGGACTAAAACCAGGTCTCAATCAGGTCTAAACCAGGTCTAAATCAGGTCTAAACCAGGACTAAACCAGGACTAAAACCAGGTCTAAACTAGGTCTAAACCAAGTCTAAACCAGGTCTAAACTAGGTCTAAACCAGGACTAAACCAAGACTAAACCAGGTCTAAACCAGGTCTAAACCAGGACTAAAACCAGGACTAAAACTAGGACTAAAACCAGGTCTAAACTAGGTCTAAACCAGGACTAAACCAGGTCTAAAACAGGATTTAACAGGACTAAATCATGTTGCGCTGACCGTGTCTCCTCCTCTTCTATCAATAATATTTTAAGTAAAGACTGTTTTTTTTTTAAATTATCTTTTAGCAGACAAAATATCTTATGTTACGATATCCTCATCTTTGCTTCTCTACAGCAAATCAAGTAATCCAAAGTATTCAGATTATGTTACTCACTTTAAGTAATTTAATGGATTACGTTACAAACTACATTTTGGGGTCTGTAATCTGTAATCTGTAGGGGAATACATTTTAAAAGTGACCTTCCCAACACTGTTTGTGTGAAATGCAAATTAAGATAAAGATAAAAAATGATGAGTTCTAAATACGCCTACTACTCCAAAGCTCTATATATGACCTTTTAGCAGAGGTTTGGGGTTCAACTTAGACCATTTCATGCTTTAAAGTATTCTGATCTATATTATAATGTCTTTTCCTGATCAAAAACATACCCAGAATTTTGTTTTGTTTCATTCTCACGTGTTTAACACAGAAACACTGCATATTTATTAGGCTGAGTTCTTCTCTCTAGCAGAATAGGCTCTCTTCACGCTTACGTCACAAACCAGGAAGACGTTTGGAAAGTGGTAGTTACCAACACTGGGCTCATCTACTGGCTGTGAAGTAAATGTGATCAGTGGTAAAATAAAAACTGCATACGTATGTGCTGTTTGGAATCGTCTTGAATTTGGTGCCTCATGTCTTCTAATCACTGTTGGGCAAGTTACTTCAAAACTGTAATGTGTTATTTATGACTTATCACTGTCAAGTCAAAGTAATTTGTTACGTTATAATATTACTGCATTTAAAATGTAAAACTTTACATGACTATTGCATTATTTTAAGTTACTCTCAACAAAATAACTGTCGCTGATTGTCAAATCAACAATCAGCGAGCGAAGATGCTGAACTTTTGCGCCGTAAATGGACTGAACCAGGACTAAACCAGGATTGAACCGAGGACTGAACCAGGAGGGCAGAACCAGGACTAAACCAGGACTGAACTAAAACTAAACTAAGACTAAATCAGAGCTGAACCAGGATTGAACCTGGACTGAACCAGGTCTAAACCAGAGTTGAACAAGGACTAAACTGGGTCTAAACCAGGACTAAAGCAGGACCCAACCAGGTCTAAACCAGGACTAAGCCAAGTCTAAACCAGGACTAAAACAGGTATAAAACAGGACTAAACCAGGACCAAACCAGGACTAATCTTGGATTAGGATTTGGAATCTAGGACCGCCCCTGAGAGATTAGCCCCATGGAGCACTTTTGTCTGAGGTTACGATCTATGCAGGCGCACCTCTGGGCCTGTCCTGACATTTGGAACTGTAACGATGACTTTTCACCGTTTCACCGTTTCACTCATGATGACTTAGCACTGTTATTTCTTCTTGTAGTCTACACTGAAATGGAGCAAAGGATCATGGTCTATGTAGTTCCCTCTGTTTTGTTTTTTGTTTTTTAGCTATTGCTGCACCATAACTCTTAATTTAAGCAAAGAGACTTGTAATGATAATGTATGCAAAACTTTCAGATTGAAAATAAATATAAGATACAGTTTTGCGATGCATAAAACATAAAATGAATAAAATATATTTGAAAATAAGAACATGAAATAAGGCATAGAAAAACATAAATGTATCCAAAATAAACTATTTATCCAGCTGTTCTACAATCTCCATATTTAAATAATTAAAGAAATATACTTACCTAAATTTTCTGTCCAATTTTTAAAAAAGATTCAAATTTCATAATAATTCACCACATATCTGTAGCACCTCTGACCTCCATGGAACCAAACAATTTTTTTTCAGAAATCATTAGTTAAGATGCATGTTTTTTGTCCACCCTCAACTGCTGACTTTTAAACTTCTTTAAAACTATTCTAAATCAAATAAAATTTATTTTGAATGGTATTCTTTACACATTTTTCTTGATTTTATGCATTTTACAGAGAAAAGTCGTATGTTACTTAAGCACAAGTTGGTTGATGTTGGACATCAAAAGAAAATATCAATATGCATTAAAAATCTAAAGAATCTAAAGAAATGCCAACAGTTTGTTCCTATACACTTCATATTACTTAGATTAATATCCCAATCATGTTTTAGAAAATACATTTAAGGTTATTGTTGGTCACACCACATGACATTTTTTAAGGTTGTGGCCAATTCATGTCCATAAAAACACACTGACACTGTAAATATTTGAAAAAGTTCAATAGAAACAAATATTTTTTTATATTTTAATATTTGCCTGTTATACTTCATTGACCCTTATATGAAAAATATCACAAAATAAACTTTAATGTTAAGCCTTTCAACTCGATTATATGACTTTGGAGATCGTTTGACACACAAATCGAAATTGTGATTGTCAGTTTTGTGTAACAGGACCTTTAAAAGTGTGTTATTGCTTCATGTGCAAGCCTTAACTAACCATTTCTCCCTTTCTCTATTTCTTCCTCCAGTCTCTATGCGGCTGCTCCGTTACCGTGTCCACCATCGACGGAAAAACCTGCAACATGAAAATCACCGACGTCATCAAACCGGGCATGAGGCGGACCGTGGCGGGACAGGGCCTCCCTCTGCCCAAGAACCCGGAGCAGAGGGGCGATCTGGTGGTGGAGTTCGACGTCAACTTTCCCGAAACTTTACCCAGCAACGCCAAGGATGTGCTAAAACGCCACTTACCCACATAGAAGCCGAGGACGCGCAACAAAATGAGCCAAAAATCGCAATTATTGGTAGCGGTTTGACTACAGGGACGTGCATTTCAATGACAGTTGGCAGATGGAACCCCTACGAATGTGCAATTTCTATTTTTAAAAAGTGTTTCTTTGAGATAAACACGCCGCATGCTGCCAAGTGCGAAGCAGTGAACTCAAGTGGGCTGTTAGATATTTGGGCTATGCTATCCAAAAAGAGGACATTTTAAGACTGTACACATGTTTGTCTGCTTTTGAAAATATATATTATGGAATGAGTGTATAGATGCCAAAAACGTGATGAAATGCAAGTATGAAAAGTGCAAAACAAGCCAGCTTTTTTACAGACAGATTCTTTTAAATGTCTCGAGCCTTCTCTGGAGTGTTGTGGTACAGGTCATGGTACGAAGGGCAGATTTTGTAACATTTTAGGATCATTTTTAGCTGTTTCTGTCAAAGAGAATATATTCTACTTGTATTTTTTCTTCTTAATTTTAAAATATTAGCCTCAAGAAAACTCCCCTGGTAAAAATGGAAAGAGACGTTTAAATTTACTGTATATCCAACAAAAAAGTGAATTGTAACTTCTTTTAAAATGTTTTGATGTTATTTGGATATTATATTATTTCGAGAGTTTAAATTTAAGGTGCAACATGTAACTTTTCTAGTAGAGGATCCGGCACTCAACCTTAAACAGCAAGATGGATTCTGATGATGCTTGTGAGTTCACAGACTGACGAGAATTCATCTTGACATACTCATCTTGACAGATTCACCAGGGGGCAGTGGGTTGACCAGTCACACAGCAGCACTGGGGTTTGTGCAGAGCCAAAGTCTATTTTAGCAGAAATACAGAATATTTTGTTTATGAAAATGTGCAGAGGTAAGACCCTTGTGCATTTGTAGACAGAGAGGATGTCTGTGCTTTTCTCTCAACTGAATGTAACAAAAGCTTGTTTTTTTCAACTTGTTTCGCTGTTGTGACGCTTCGACAAATCAGATTCTAATAGTCGTCATGTTCCAGACTGATATTGTGCAGAACTCAGAGCGACACAGATCAATCTGGTGTGAGCTAGATTATCTAACACCTGCTTGTTTCCGTTACTTGTCCTGGAATGTTCCACAGTATGGCATTTGGTGTATTTATTCAATTACAGGTGCTTTTATTGTTCAAAAATACATTGAAAATCAGGCATTCTTACTGTGTGTTTGCGGTGGACTCTCTACCAGAAAAGTTACGTTGCGAATCTTTAATGGCTTCACTGAATGCTGTTTTGTTCTAGCCAGGCTGTTGGCTTGCAAGAACCCAGGAAGTGCGAATTCAGGCACCAGTAAATCAGCGAAGAGCCATATATTCTGTGTTGGCAGCGATTCAAGAGATCGAGGATTTAAAGCCGGAACAAAGAGAATGTTTGGTGAATTTTATCGAGGGGAAAGACGTTATTGTCCTTCTTCCTACGGGATTTGGGAAAGGTTAATATACCAGTTAGCCTTGATATCAGCGAATTACATACATCACGACCAAATAGCAGTGATTGGTTAAATAAAAAAGTACCTGCCTACTGTCAAGTGAACGAATCCTAATGCTGCGAGGTCAGACGGTTTCTACGAAGTGAAACCGTCTGATGAATCAGACTAATCACCTGTGTTGGGAAGGTGACTTTTAAAATGTATTCCCCTACAGATTACAGATTACATACCCCAAAATGTAGTTTGTAACGTAATCCATTAAATTACTTGAGGTGAGTAATGTAATCTGAATACTTTGGATTACTTGATTTGCTGTAGAGAAGCAAAGACGTAAAATCAGATGTTTTGTCTGCTAAAACAAAATAAAAAGATGTTAAATCCTGTTTTAGACATGGTTTAGACCTGGTTTAGTCCCGGTTTAGTCCTGGTTTAGTCCCGGTTTAGTCCTGGTTTAGTCCTGGTTTAGTCCTGGTTTAGACCTGGTTTAGACCTGGTTTAGATCTATCTTAGATCTAGTTTAGACCTGGTATAGTTTCCGGCAATGAGTGGCCCAAAATGTGAAAACAGGAAAACAGGAAAATACCGCCGTGTAATCCATTTATTTTAACAAAGTAACTGTAATCCAATTACCCCTCACTGAAACAGTAACTGTATCCGAATACAGTTATTCATAATTTGTACTCTGATTACGTAACTGCGGTACATGTAATCTGTTACTCCCCAACACCGCTAATCACCTGCTTCTTTTCATGGAAATTCATAAATTCAATATCATGCTGTGGAACATTTCCCCCAAAGCAATGTTGTGGACTCTTCACCAGAAAAGTTACATTGCGAATCTTTAATGACTTTTCACTGAATGTTGTTTTATTCACACCCCCAGAAAAGAAGATATACAGTATATTCTAAAACTGGGAATGCACTGGTGCTTTTAGGGAAATCCAGATTATTATTTATTAGACTATGCGGTCATTTTTTTGTTTTGTTTTTTTGTTGTATTGTTACCTGAACCATAGTGTACTGTACTTACCCAGACCTTTGCCACATCACTCCACGACAATTGCCAATTTGTGTTGAGAACATTCAGACATACGGAGAATCATTCGTGTATTTTTAAAAAAGAATTTGACTTGAATGTCTGCATAAATATTTCTATGTGAACAGAGGAGAGAGTTCTTCGCTTCACACACGTTTGCTTCTACGGTCAGTCTGCATTTTAGCGTTAACACATAGGCTCTTTGCGGTGCCATATAAAGAACAGTTTGGGTATATTTTGATAATTGTGAATACTTTGTCGTTGTTATACTATTTCCTATGTGCAAAGATACAAAGCTGAATAAATCTACAAACGGTTACGTAATTGTCGAGCCTTGAATGCGTAATTACAGTTATGTCAGCTGTTGCAATTAATCTGCCAACACGCTGTACTTTGGTTTTTCCTCTAGGGGACGCCAGATCACTCTGCATCACTATGGGGAATATCAGCGGGCCTCAGATTGGTACAGAAAGAGGACTGTTGCCATAGCGATTTAAAACAAAATACAGGAAGTTGAAACCGTGAATACTGAGAGGGGCACAGTCAGGTATTTTAAAGATAGTTTACTACTGGGAGACGACTGGGGTTCATAATTGCGTTGTTATTTTAAGAGAATATTTATAGTAGTAACATGTTGCCCCCACGTTACCCTGCTCCTGTCTGTGAATATTACTGTTGTGCCCTTGAGCAAGACACTTTACATTATATATGCGTGTTTCAATGGAGAGATGATGGTGAAATATTGAGTAACGAGGCGGAGTTGTTATGGACGCAATTAAATATAGGCTAAAATTGTACTCAAGTAAAAGAGTAAGAGTATTGTAGAAGTACAAAGAAGTGGCTCAAGAAAGAGTAAGAAAGTATTTGGGAAAACTACGGAAGTAAAAGTAACTTAAACAGAAAATTTCAGGACTTAACTCTGATTTATAATTTGAAGTTAATGTAATTAGAAGGACAAAACATTAAATAAATCTGGTACTTTTAAAGGACAGACACAAAAATGAGACAAACTAAATCAGACATGTCAAACTCAGGCCCGGGGGCTAAATTTGGACCACGATATAATTATATTTGGCCCGTGAGATTGTATCAAATATGTATTAGAGCTGCCCACCGGCTACAGATCGACTAAAGAGACATTATTTATTTAAAATTGTGTTATTGTACTTGTTCTGGATTCAGTGTTTTAGCAAAACTATTATTAAACATTTATTTTAATAAGAAAAGGTTTAACATTACATATCTCGAAAGAAAAGAAAACATGCAGATGATGTTGAAAATTCAATACACATTTAGTTTGGCCCACAACTTAGTCCTAGTTTTTAATTTTGGTCCTCTGTGAATTTGAGTTTGACACCCCTGATCTAAATCATACATGAAGGAGCAGGGCAAGAAACACAAATGTTCAAATCATTTTATAGAGTAACCAAAACTTTTACTTAAGTAAGAGTACTGTTACTTCAGTAACAATATTACTGAAGTAGGAGTAAAAGTGTGCTGTAAAAGTAAAAGTACTCATAGGGAGAGGTGGGGACTTGCAAGTCGTGACTTTGACTCGAGTCAGACTTGAGTCACTATTTTTAGGACTTGAGACTTGATTTGATAAAAGGCTTAAGGCTTGTGACTTGAGAAGACTTGATGCTCCTCCTAAAAAATATATATGTTTTTAGAAAATACTTTTCTCTTTACAGTTGAGAGTGGAGTTTGTTACTTTGGATGTAACTGAAGTACTGTGAGATGGTATCCTCAAATTTACTACAGTAGTATACAGTACAGTACAGAGGGAACTACAGAGAGCATGATCCTTCATGACAAAATAAGAGTTATTTATCTGAATTCTTTCTGTTCTGACCGTAATGATTCACACTAAGATCTTGTCAAGACATTTAAAAAGGAAAAATTAGCATTTCTACAACTCCTATATAAATACTCATATATAAATATACCATGACTTGTTAAGTACAATTTAGTATAAAATTCATTTAAATTGCATAAATCTAAGCTATATTTGGTACTTTGGCTTAAAGACTTAAAATGACTTGAAGTTCAAAGCAGACGACTTGGACTTGACTTGGATTTATGGGCCAGTGACTCAAGACTCGACTTGGACTTGCCTGTTTTTGACTTGGGACTTGACTCGGACTTGAGGTCAAAGACTTGAGACTTACTTGAGACTCGCAAAACAACAACTTGGTCCCTCTTCTGATAATAGACCATCACATTTGCATGATGTACTTTCCAGAAGTACTTTATTAGCTCACAGATGTCTCACGTTTGTTGCGTAATTGTTATCTAATTGCATTATTATTAGGTTAGTAATGTTTGGAGAAGCTGTAATTAGCCAATGACAACAGATCACATTGTTAAAGATCATAATGAATTATTCAGGGTTCATTAGTCGTTACTTTTGGACACTTCAGCACAAGCTTCATGTCCTGTGTATGTTCATGTTTATATTCCAATGGCTTAAGAGAATTTGAAAGTTTAATCTTTTATAGTTTGTGTACCTTTATTTAATTTTTCCTGCTGGTCTGAAATAACAAAGCTTTTAGGACAACATTGGTTCCTCTATCTACCAACCCCTGTTAGATGATTTTTGATTGTAATCCTAACGTTACCTTAATTTTTTGTGTTTATTGTATATGAACTACTATATTTTTACTATTTTATTCAATTTAAAGCCACAGTATGTAAGTTTTTAGGTAAAAAAACAGACCGATATAAAAGTATTCTCAGTTTCCTCGTTTTGTTTGTGTTTACTGTACTGAAAAACTTTGAAAAACATGTGTCCTTACAGTGAGTGGGCTTGCTTATCCACAAACCTTACTCTTATTTGGTCCAGCTTGTTTCCGTGGACTGTATAAAGAAGTGGACTCCATTCAAATGAAGCTCACAAGGTTAGGCGTTACAGGGCAAAATAGTGCAATAAAAACACCAGGATCTTGCAGAGCGGTTAATAAACATTTTATGACTAAAATAAAGAGCCTGACCTTTCGGTGCAGAGTGAACCGGAGCCAGAGTCGATGGACCCGGAAGCGCTCACTTCCTATTTGAACTGCAGCAGGTGCCTGTGTCCATTTATATACAGCAAAACAGTTTCATGAGTTTATGGCTACAATCTTCCACAGTCGGCTATGACAGAAAATGTGTTTATCTCCATGGAGAACGCTCTAAAATATGGTTTTAGGTTTCTGTTTCCATCATACAGGTGTTGTACCACTGTCCTTGTACCATTTGTTTTTTTGAATTTCAATCAAGAACGAAAAACAATAAAATGGGAAAACAGTTTGTTATTTAATTTTTCTGTTCTAGTGTCAAACAAAAAAACAGATTTCGACCTCTATTTCCAATATTTAAAAAGTTTATTTCAAATAACACCAATCAAAAAACAGACTCAGTGCCTATTTTAATTCTGATATTTTACTCTCTCTGGTTTATATGAAGTTCTGCTGCTAGAAGGACTTACCTGATAAAATTGTTGCAGTTTTGTGGACAAACATGTTGTCTTCTTTTACAGCGACGCATTTACTTTTGCTTCTTAGAAAGTAATTGTTGAACTCCATAACGAGAAACAGGAATCTGATAAACTCTCTTTTGTTCAGCATAGAACTACAATAAAATTATTAATTAATATATTTTTATATATTTTTTTAATTATAGATCCATGGTTGACACTGAAGTCACAGGAGGCGCTGAGCAGTAGAACTTCATATCAACCAGAGAGAATAAAATATCAAAATTAAAATAGGCACCGAGACTGAAATCTGTTTTTTTTATTTGACACTAAAACTAAAAATTAAATGACAAACTGTTTTCCCATTTTATTGTTTTTCATTCTTGATTGAAATACAAAAAAACGAATCATACACAGACCTATCACCTTCAGAAAGTTACAGTCTGTACTTTTAAATATTTGCCTGCCAATAAATAACAAAACTATTGCAAACCTGAGGGCAATATTGGCTTTTCCATCTGTCCTCTTCTAACTTTTTGATCACGGTCCTAAACTTTTCCCCCATTTTCTCTCACCATTGTAGGTAAAAAACCCTGTGTACCTGACAAAACATTGAACAATAGCCCCTCACTGTCCTGTGTGAGGAGCAGGTGCACAGATGAAACTGCCCTCGTGCCCCTGGGCTCGGGTTTGTCCCCCATTGCGCATGCGTCCTGTCGCACGCTGAGGGAAAAACAGTGTGGCTATTGTTAGCCGCTCCAGCAGGTTGTGTCAGAGTTTATCCCAGCTCGGAGGCCTGCCCTGCGCCTACCTGTTGAATATTCACCTCGACAATTTGCAAACGAGTCAGTATCGAGGAGCAAAGTCTAGAAAACTACATCGCGGCGGAGGAGAAGGAGCGAGAGGCGTGCGTAATAGGCGAGGGAGACCGATTGGCGTGCGTACAAGGAAGTAATCAACAGGTATAACGCTTATTCAATGTTATAGCACGCGAAGGAATAGTTTCATCTGTCCGAGCCATCCGAAGTTTAGAAACATGCCCCTGGGACCATGGAGGAAGAAGAAATCTACGAAGGAGCACTTGGTGGAGAACGAGGAGGTGAGCGGTATCGGCGGAGGTAGTGGAGGAGGAGCGGGACTCGCAGGTGCAGGGAGCCCGGGGAAGGCGGCGGTGAACGGGGCAGGTCTCCCGCCGCCTCCCGCTAACCTCAGGCCCAAGCTGGTGTTCCACACGCAGCTCGCACACGGCAGCCCCACGGGGAGGATAGAGGGCTTCACCAATGTCAAAGAACTGTACGGGAAGATAGCAGAAGCCTTCAACATCAGCCCGCCAGAGGTAAGAATAATAACGCACGGAGCTTGGGACATTGGACTGGGTCTAATGAAGCAGAACATAAAGTGACAGAGGGACTTACACAAATACTCTCAAACTGGGACTAAAATGAAACTAATCCAGGATTTTATCAGGATCAAAGTCTAGTCTAGTAGTAGCAGTACTACACAGCCAAACAGCTTGCCCAAAATTTAAGATATAAACACTTAAATCTATCAGAAAATTACTTCGAAGTAGTGAAATGATCTGTCCACGCAGCAAGATCATTTTACTTGATACGTTATCTTAAAATAAACTACCTCTAGTCTATAATTAAGTACTCTCTGGTCTAGTAAGTAGATAATAAATCTGAAAACAAGATAAATAACCTGATATAAGTTTTAAAGTCTTGGCCAGATCAGAGAAATTTGCAGTTTAGTAACAGTTGTAGTAGTAGTAATAGTAGATAATAAATTTGAAAACAAGATGAATAACATGATATAACTTTTAAAATCTTGGCTAGATCAGAGAAATTTACAGTGTAGTAGTAGTAATAATAGTAGTAATAGTAGTAGTGTTTCGTTTAAAGAGAGGAGACAATGGTTCCTAAGTCTAAAATCAACCTGGACTATCTGTGGGTTTCAGAATGAAGATGAATTAGCACCTTTGCCATAGCAAGTAATGATGTAAAATAAAATATTTTATCTTTTAAATGTTGGAAAGTCCTCAAAATGTCATCTATAACAAGAAGCTGATTGATTGCTGTTTGTATTATTGTTTGCCATTGTATTATTATGAACATTTAAAAGTAGCCTTTAACTTTACATGGCAAAAGGTAAAGTAAATGTTAAAAGATTTAATATCTATAAGCAAGACCTAATACTCCACATTTTATTAGATTAAATTATTCAAATGAA